>NW_020954639.1:13312046-13750170 GCF_900497805.2 Vombatus ursinus | reverse complement strand
AGAGAGAGAGAGAGAGAGAGGCAGAGATTGAGGGGGAGAGAGAGAGAGAAACAAAGAGAGGCAGAGACTGAAGGGAAGAGAGAGAGACAGAGAGAAAGACAAAGAGAGACAGAGGGGGAGAGAGAAGGAGAAAGAGAGAGAGAGGCAGAGACTGAGGGGGAGAGAGAGAGAAAGAGACAGAGAGGCAGAGACTGAGGGGGGGAGAGAGAGAAAGAGAGACAGACAGAAAGACAAAGAGAGACGGGGGGAGAGAGAGAGAGAGGAAGAGAGAGAGAGAGAGAGAGAGAGAGAGAGAGAGAGAGAGAGAGAGAGAGAGAGAAAGACAAAAAGAGGCAGAGACTGAGGGGGAGAGAGAGAGGAAGAGAGACAGACACAGGGAAAGAGAGAGCGAGAGAGAACACATAAGCACATAAGCAATCAAATGCAACTTGCATGTAGTAATACTGTATAACACAGATTGTTAAGCAATATATGATAAGTATTAGGAAATAACTCATACATCAATATTTTTTAAACAGTGAAACCACATTTCAACAGCAACAACACATTAAAAAAATGCAACATGCTTTCATGGGTGACATGCATGCTCTCAGTGAATTGTTTTTCTGGTTTTACCTGGTAGATCATATGTTTATCTGACCACTGACTTGATAGTTCTGACACATCCTGAATTTCTGGATTTCTGGCTGTCTGATCACTATTTTCATGTAACGGTAACTCTCAACCTCTTAAACACCGCAGGCTGGCTGTTACAGGCCCCTCTTTATGTGTTCTATTCCCTCGCAACAGGAGCATTAGGGCTACTGTCGCCTTTAATCCTTCTCATCATTTTAAGATCCAGGTAGTGGAATTAGCTGATCTTCTGGGATGGTGAGAAGGGCAGGGACCCACAAACACGATAAATAATTATCATCTGAACTGGAACACTCAGTTCTAGATACCATTTTTGATTTCCTCAAAGCAATATACTTTTGGTGAGGTTTTTTGGGGTTTTTTTGGTTGTTTGTTTTGCTGACTTTGGAAAACCTGGAGTTTTAATAGTCATAGGTTGCTGCCTCAACATAGTAAATGCTTTCATTGTGACAGGAGAATTTCTTATGACGTTAGCCTATTATATATGTATATATACATAACTAATTAATAAATATAACTAATTTTCTCATCGATTGAGATATCTTACATTTTTTAATCCCTAACTGATTATTAAGATATTCTAATATTTTCTGAGCAACGATGTTTTCCCTCAAAACACCGTCACCTTGCTTCGTGCCTTGGAAACAAATTTAGGCCTCCACTATTACCTATTTCTCAACCGTGGTTCATTGGTCACCACCTTCCTCTGAGCTAAGTGGCAATTCTTTCAAGTGCTTTCCACACACTTAGGACTTAGTCCACAGTTATATTAGAAAACAGCTCTTTTTTCAGCAACAACCACAATGATGATGATGATAATAGCTAGCATTTACAGAGTACCTTAAGGTTTGTAAAGTGCTTTACATATGTTATTTGCACCTCAGGTGCTTTGCAGTTACAACAGAAAATAGTTCTTTGATAATAATAATTGCTAGCATCTACATAATAACTTAAGGACTTGAAAGTCCTTACCTATGTTATTTGAGCTTCAGCTAGCTCACCGTTATAACAGAGAATAGATTTTTTTATAACAACCACCACCACAACAATAATAATAACAATAGCTAATATTTACATAGTACCTTAAGGTTTGCAGAGTGCTTTACATATGTTATTTGAGCCTCAGCTAGTTCAGTTGTAACATAAAATAGTTCTTTGATAATAACAACAATAATAGCTAGCATCTACATAGTAACTCCCGTATATATTATGTATTATTTGAGCTTCACCTATAACAGAAAATAATTTTTTACAATAACAATAGCTAACATGTACATAGTACATCAAGGTTTGTAAAGTCCTTTACGCATGTTATTTGAGTCCCAGCTGGTTCACAGTTACAGTAAAAAATAATTCTTTAATAAAAATAATAATTGCTAGCATCTACATAGTACCTTAAGGATTGGAAAGTCCCATATATATTAGTTCACAGTTATAATAGAAAATAGTTTTTTTTACAATAATAATAGCTAACATTTACATAGCACTTGAAGGTTTACAAAGTTCTTTGAACATGTTGCTTGAGCCTCCGCTAGTTCAGAGTTATAACAGAAAGGTGTTTTTTTTTTAAACAATAATAATGATGATGATTGCTAGCATCTGTGGAGAACCTTAAGGTTTATAAAGTGTTTTACAGGTGTTATTTAAGCCCTGTTAGTTCACAGTTATAAGAGAAAGTAGTTCTGTTTTACAATGATAACAACAACAATAATAACAACTAGAATCTACATCATACTTTGAGGTTTGCAAAGAATTTTACATATATTATTTTATTTAAGCCTCACAACAACATTTTGAGGTAGGTACTATTATTGTGCCCATCCTACAGATAAAGAAATTGAGTCTGAACTGATCCAAACATTCTGGACAGCAGTTTGGAACTATGCCCAAAGGACAACCAAACTGTGCATACCCTTTGATCCAGCAATACCACCACTAGGTCTGTATTCCAAAAAGATCATGAAAAAAGGGAAAAGGGCCTACATGTGCAAAAATATTGATAGCAGTCCTTTTTGTGGTGGCAAAATATTGAAAATTGAGGGGATGTCCATCAATTAGAGAACGGCTGAACAAACTCCAGTACATGAATGTAATGGAAAACTATTGTGCAATAAGAAATGATGAACAGGTAGATTTCAGAAAAACCTGGAAAGACTTGTATCAACTGATGCAAAGTGAAATGAGCAGAACCAGGAAAATGTTGGACACAGTATCAGCAACATTGTGTGATGATAAGCTATGAATGACTCAGGTCTTCTCAGCAACACAATGATCCAAGACAAGTACAAAGGACTCATGAAGGAAAATGCTATCCACATCCAGATAAAGAACTGATGGACTTCGAATGCAGATCGAACTGTATTTTTTTCACTTTATTCTTTTTATTTTTTTTGCATTTTTTCCTTTTGATCTGTTTCTTCTTTCACAACTGTGACAAATACATTTTATATGATAGTACATATACAACCTATATCAAACTGCCTACCATTTTTAGAAGAGAGTAGGAGAGGGAGGGAGGGAGAAAAATTTAAAACTCAAAATCTTGTAAAAATGAATGCTAAAAATTGCCTTGGCAGGTAATAGGGAAAAAATAAAATACTATTAAAAATAAAATTTAAAAAAAGAAATCGAGTCTGAGAAAGATTAGGGTCACACAGCTAGTAAGCATTTGATGCAAGATTTGATCTTGGGTCTTTCTCAACTCCAAATCCAGTACTTTACCCACTCCATCCTGCAGCTGCTTGAAATAATCTTTTCTGATGTTATCTTGATGGTAATGTTCCTGCATCAATTCATGATGACTCAGTTGTGGATGAGGTAATTTTTATTGTCTTCGAAGTCCAGGATGACTTTTCTCCCTGGCACCATATCCATTTCCTGAAGCTGACTCTTTGGAATTCAATTTCTAACATGGCAAAACATACATTCCTTCATATACCAAACCAAGCCACATTTGTAAGAAAAGATAACTCTTCTACATTTCTAACGTTTCTTTGTTTCCACTGGGTGGTGGCAATCTTCCATCAAAGGGTCTGGATCTTTGCACTCTTGCTCTTTGGTTATATCAAATGGAACAGTCTGATCTGTTGTTCCATCTATCATCAGGGTGTTGTTAGATTCCTTCCCTTGAATGGGCGTGACCCAAAGTGGCCTCTGTCTCGAGTTCTATGGCCCACATCTAGGAAGATGTTCTGGAATGGGTATCATTTGAGTTTTCATCACATTCAAAATGAGTTATTATTTCCAACAGCTCACCAAAATGTGGCCTTTTTTCCCCCAAGTAACCAAGGCCAATTAAACATGCCTTCAACCCTTATCATAAAGATATATAATACACTGGCATACTTTCTCCAGTCTAATTGCATCTTATTCCTCAAGTTTTACTTCTCTCGCTAGCAGTCTTCATAGCTAACTGTCCACTCAATTCCTAGAGTGAAGAGTCTTTCCCCTTTTGGCAGGACACTGTATTGAATAAAGTTGGTCTGCACTCATCCAGCTGTCCCAGCAATACCAAACTACCTTTTCAATCTCTCTAAGTATTGTCACCAGGAGATTTCAGGTTTTGCAATTTTTATACTTTGCATGATCCCTCATACCAAACCTTTAAGATTTTCTGATCATCTAGATTTTTTTCTCAGCTTTGGATACTTGCCACTGTTGTAAGACTTCAGTTACCCTTCAAACCCCAGTGTCTTGTGTTTCTCTGACAAAACGACACAAGTCCTTGCCAAAGTAAAATCCTAACCCAGGGCAATAATTTCATTGTGATACATTATGTTCTATGATGTGGCTTATTAACAACTGTACGCTTCTTCTTCCAAGTTAGGGATGGGAACTTGACCTGTAATTTTATTGGTACAAGGACCTCTGGGTGAGGAAACATCTACTAAGACAAGTACCTTCTCTTCAACTTAAGGTTTTAGAGTTGCCCAGCACACCGAGAAATTAAATGACTTGGCCAGGTCACACAACCAGGATGGGTCAAAGGTAGGACTCAAAGTCAGATGTGCTCTCATTAATTAACAACATTTTGACCCTATGTAGTTTCTTCTTCTCTGTTAGAGGTTTTTCTCATCAGACTGATTATTTTTTAAAATTCTCATCATACTAGAAATTTCAAAAAGGTCTATATCCTTATATAATTTACAGAGAATAAAAAGTTTCCCCCTTAAACCTCTTGGACAATACTTCACATTTTTCTATAGTTTAGACAGCATTTTATAAGATTATCCTCAACCTCTTTATCCCTTAGCTCTGGTGGCATTCTCTTTATTCACAGGCCTCTGTATTGCTCTAGCTGCACTGATGAACATGCGTGTTCTGGACATGTTCATTATGGATTACTCATATCAGCCTCCAAACTTAATAATATCTATAGTGAATCAAACAACATTAATGGTAACCATACTGATAATACTAGTAATGCTAATAGAAATAATAAAGCATTTATTAAGGGCTTACCATATGGCAGGCACTATACTAAGTGATTGGCAACATGAAGATAAGAAAATGACAGTTGCTACTCTCATAGAGTTTACAGTCTAATGGGGAAGACAAAATACAAAGGAGAGTGAGAAAGCAAGGCGAAGAGTGGAGGAGAGGACCCACTTTTGAGCAAGGTGGTAGTTGGAGCCTGTGGGAGATTGAGCAGGAAGTGAAGGGAGCAGTTTGGTTGGTGCCTGCCCTGGTGCCAATCACTGAGGACCGCTGAATTTGGAGTAATCTTTAAAGGCCCTTATAAATGTGGACCATTAGGATTATGATATGATTATTGAAAACCCTCTCTTCTAGGGAGTCTTTTCATAGGAAATGATTGGGTTTGAGATTACTAATTTATCCTAACCTTTCCCTCAATTCATTTCACTTGCCTGGGTCCCAAGTATCTCATCTATAACAGAAATTACTAGACAAGATAATATTTTAAGTTCTCCATCCAGTTCTAACATTTAATAATTCCATGATCCAGAGCACCCAATAGCTAACTCATTTATTTACTTATTTATTTTTCAAATCTCATATTTTTCAAATTTTCATTCAGTGAAAACGTGACCCACAAGTTTGACTTGTCCATCAACAACATTGATGGGGAAAGGGACTTTCTTTGAGAGTACTATATGACTCAAGAGAGGTTTTAAATTAGAAGTAAGCTTGAAGCAGAAGTGTAAATGAAGGACATGAAGTGATTTGGAGGATTAAAAAATGAAAGATTTCTCTTAGGATATAATGTATGGGAAAAATTCAGAAACTGAAGTAGACAGAAGGAAATGAATAGGATAATTAACTAATTGAATTGGCCAATTGGATAGAGGGATATTTTCTAGATAGGATGACTAAATGAATTAAAAAGTAGTTGTTTACTAACACACGATCTCACACACCCTAACAACCAGGCTTGGAAATAGCTGTATATGAGGTATTTCCATTCCTTATGGCACTACTGTTTTGCTCAACACTGCCCAGACTACCATAGCCCTCATGCCTCACCTATGGCACTATTTGGAAAAGGGAAATGGGACAAACAGCAGCTAGGGTAATGGCATGAAAGCAGGAGGAAATCATGGAGGCAGTATGAGAATTAGCTAAGTTTGCTCACTCCAACTGGGCCCTCAAGACACGCTGTTTCTTTAGTTTTTCTTTTCTTTCTTGGACTATTTCAAATGGAAACTACCATTTGAAAATCAGGTAGGTATATAAACTATTATTTCATGTAATTGTTCTTTCAACCTCTTAGAACTTGAGGATGGAGTTCCACTTCCAGGAGCCAAGATGGCAAAGTAGGCAGTAAATCACCATAACTTTCCCATGTTCACCTCCAAATAATTCTAAAATAGCATCCCAAAACAAAACTTGAAACAGCAGAACCAGCAAAAAAGATGAAGTGAAGCAATCTTTTAGACCAAAGAACTTGAAAGATTGGCAAGAAAGGTCTGTCTCACTGGGGTAAAAGTAACTCCCAACCTGTAACTCCAGAATTGACATCTCTCTAGAACTCCCAATCTTCATATCCAGTAGTCTACAGGACATTTCTACCTGGATATCCAACCAGCATCTCAAATTCAACATGTTGAAAATGGAGATGATCCTTCCTACAGAAACTGCTCCTCCTTCTTGCATCTTACTTATGATTTTTGCCACTGGCAAAGCTCTGTCTTCACTACTCAAAACCTTATCTTGGATCTGGGAATTCCAGGAGCCAAAATTGTGGAGTAAGCAGTAAATTTCTGTAACTCTTCCATATTCACCTCTAAACAATCATAAAATAATGCCCCCAAACAAATCCTGGAATTGCAGAACCAGCAAAAAGATGGGGTGAAACAATCTTTTAGCCCAAGAAACTTGGAACATTGACAGGGAAGGTGTGTCTCACTTGGGTAAAAGGGGAGTGCAGTTCAGGACAGGAAGTGTCCCTGCAAACCAGCAGCAAGCCCCACCTCAGCAAACCAGAGGGAGATCCTCGGCCCCAGTGTGGTGGAGCAGGCAAGCAGCAATACCAGGACCCCCGTGTGCCTCAGCATAGCCAGGGGAACTCAGCAGACTTTAGCTCCAAGAACTGCTATGTGCTTCAGCATACCCCCAGGCAAACAAGTAGCCACCAATCCTATGGGTGCCTAAGCAAACAGGAAGCCTCCAGAGCTGGGTCCCCACCATGTGCTTCAGTACAGCCCCAGATCCCCAGTGGACCTAAGGGCAACACCAGTGCAGCACCGGGTAAACAGCCAGGGCCTGTAGCCCCTGCCGCAAGAAGCCTGAGACAGAACCCTGGGAGCTAACTATATTTCCCTCCATCCTATTTTTCCTCCTGTTTGTCCTCTTTCTCCTTTCACCCAATCTTACTGAACAGAAATGTAGGAGGGGAGGAATTTAAGAGCTATGCCCAAAGGGCAACCAAACTGTGCATACCCTTTGATTCAGCAATACCACCACTAGGTCTGTATTCCAAAAAGATCATGAAAAAAGGGAAAAGGATCCACATGTACAAAAATATTGATAGCACTCCTTTTTGTGGTGGCAAAATATTGAAAATTGAGGGGATGTCCAGAGAATGGCTGAACAAGCTGCAGTACATGAATGTAATGGAATACTACTGTGCAATAAGAAATGATGAACAGGTAGACTTCAGAAAAACCTGGAAAGACTTGTATCAACTGATGCAAACTGAAATGAGCAGAACCAGGAAAACATTGGACACAGTATCAGCAACACTGTGTGATGATGAACTATGAATGACTCAGGTCTTCTCAGCAACACAATGATCCAAGACAAGTACAAAGGACTCATGAAGGAAAATGCTATCCACATCCAGATAAAGAACTGATGGACTCTGACAAAGCGTATTTTTTCACCTTACTCTTTTTTGCATTTTTTCCTTTTGATCTGTTTCTTCTTTCACAACCGTGACAAATACATTTTACACAATAGCACATGTATAACCTATATCAGACTGTCTACCATTTTAGGAATAGGGGAGGGGAGGGAGGGAGAAAAAATTGGAACTCAAAACTTTGTACAAATGAATGCTAAAAATTGTCTTGACATGTAATTGGTGGGGAAAATAAAATATTATTTAAAAAAAAGAACTTGAAGATGGGTGACCTGGCAAGTTTAGATAACTTTTACTTAATCATTAAACCATTAGAATAGTTCACACAGCATACATATCTCAATATTAGGAAAGCTGAGCCCAAAATAGAAGATGAGATTTTATTTTCCTAAAGAGATATATGGTAGATTCTCTCTCCCTGGCAAACCCCCACCTCTTACCAGGCAGATGTACATTCTATAACCCAAATATGGCCAAATTTAAACTCACAAATCATACCAATGACTTAATATTCTTGGTCTGAATGTAAATTCTTACACACTCCTCAAACTTCTATTTGGCTTTCTAGTTGGGCATGGCTCACTGGGCAGCTAAATTTAAACAGGCAGTGAGCAGAGATTTTTGGCTTGTTTGATTAGGTGGAGACAGCTGCACCTCTGGCCAGTTTGCCTGCCCTACATATGTTCAATGCTTAGTGTACATAATCAACCGATAGCCACAAAATGGGTTCGAATCTCACAGATTTTGCCTTTCTTTGTCTCTTGAGAAAAGAACAAAACTTCTTTGACTAACTTCCTGTTAAAATTACTCCTTGAATGACTGTTTTTGAATTCACTTATTTTTGAAATTCAAAATTTTCTCAATGAATAGAAAAATAAAAAGAGAGAAAGGAAGGAAGGAATGAAGGGAGGAAGAGAGGAAGGAGAGAGAAAGGGAGGAAGGGAGAGAGAGAGGAAGGAAGAAAGGAAGGAAGTTTGAAAGCAGAACAGGCTGGCAGATATTTAAGATCTTCCTGAGAGTTAGAAAATGTAAACTTCATTCCTGGTTCTGCCATTTGACTTATGGTGTGACAATTCAATTTAATTCAACAAACATTTATTAAGTCACTATTATATGCAAATCAGGTCTGTGAAATCACAGGTCCAGGTCAACATTTTTTAAAATGTACCAACATTTTGTTAGGTGCTAGATATACAAAGATGAAAATAAAACAGTCTGGAGCTTATATTCTACTTGCAGGCTTCGGGGGAGAGAGAGGAACATACAAAATTAGGTATATACAAAATAATCTCAGGAAGAGGGGGGAGACATAACTGGATATATCAGGAAAGGTTTCATGGACATAAGACATAGTATCTGAGCTGAACCTTGAAGGGAGCCAGGGATTTAAAGTAGAGCTGAGGATAGAGGGAACATTCCAAGCATGCATGGAGGACAACCCCATGCAATGGCACAGAGATGGGACGGGAGATGGCATTTAAAGTTTGGGCATCAACTTGTAGCTGAAACACAGAGTATGTGAAGATGAGTGACATGACTGGACAAGTAGATACAGCGGGATTGAGAACTTGCATTTCATTCTAGAGGTAACAGGGAGTCATCCAAGATTTTGAGCAGGGAAGGGACAGGGTCATATTTGTAGCTTAGGAATATTAGTTTGGCAGTTGCATGAAAAATAGACTGGAGAGAGTAGAGACAGAAATCTGGGAGTCCAGTCAGTGGAGCTAATCCAAAATTTCAGGTCAGAGGTGATTAGGATCTGAACCAGGTTAGTGACATTGATATGAAATGTCAAATGAAGTAGCCTGCTGGGCTCCTTACAGAGTCCTGAAGCTGCCTTTCCTCATTATCTATAGTTTGTCCTTGGCTCCTGACACAGACACTGTCATGAGCCCCAGATATTCCAGGGATCCTACTACTCTCACAGATAAGAAAGACCAAAGCTTCTGACCTTTCAATGTTTGCAGGTCTTCCTCTGGTCTAGAGGAAGCAGAGAAAACAGGCTCTTTCTCCTCCCTCCTCTTCACTTCCCCCTCACCAGCATCTCCTTCTCCGGGGCTGTGCTAAAGCTGCTTCCACAGTGGACAGTCCAGACACTGGAATGCTAGAATCCAAAGTGGCTTCTGATTTTATCCAAGATCTACAGGGTGTGCCCGAATCTCTTTGGCCAATCTCAATACAGTTCTTGCATAGGAACATTTCATTTTATCCAGTGCCTTGAAGCACCCCAGTCCTTCCCAACTAGTTTGAATAGGTCATTCACACTTAATCTAACACTTCTGATGGATTGATTCAATAGAGGTGCCATCATCTGATAAAGGTATCTGGGCTAGACTGACTTATCAGCTACTTTAAGCGGAGCAGGGTGATTAGTTGTTCGATTCACTCGGCCCCCATCTTATGACTTTGAGCAATCCCTTTGACTTAACCTCTGTTGGCCTGAGTTTCTTCATCTGTAGAGGAGATTGTACTAAATGGCCTCTCTGGTCTCTTCCAGCTCTATAATCCTTGAATTATAAAACGTTTGATATTAGTGCCCATCACTTTTGACAATTCTGTTGCTCATGAAGTAAGAATTTAAGTTGTGGCTTCTTTCTTAAGAACAAGGAATTTAACGCACAAACTGACTTTTTAATCAATCTCAGTCATTAGCACGTTCACCATTTTACAGGTCACTAATGTGGAACACCTGCTTAACAACTGTGCTGCTATAGAGATTGTAAAAATGTGTTGGGTAATTTAGCATGGAAGAAATATGTCACTTCCTTACTTAAGTCTCCATCAGTTTTTGCAAGGCAGTTGTCCTCCACCCAGACTTGCAGTTGATAAAGTTCCTTGTATAACTCATCTTCACAGAGGTCAAATCAGAGAGTCTCTGACCCTTTCAGAGATCTCAATAAAAGAGGAAACTTTCCTAAAGGCCAAGGCTGAAAACCTTTAAAATGGGGAGCTTTGGAAATAAAACCACTTAGAAAAATATGCACAGGCTCTTTTGTAGTTGTGGTTCATGTCTGCCTGACCTTCTGTTCCCTAATTTTTGGCAGACTGAAGAATACTGAGTAGCTTTTTAATTGAAGCAGTAATCATTCCTGCTTGTTGTTAAATATTCTTTCACTATTAAAAATAAAACTGAATTGTATTAACTCTTCCATTTTCTAATCGTGTAAAGAATGGGACAAAACATTAACTCAACAAATGTGACTTTTCCACTTTGTTTTCTTTGTTCCTATAAGGTTCAAATGTCCTTATCATGTTCATTTTAATTCACTTAAACAAAGATTTACCTATTATGTGCAAGACACCTATGTACTATGGATACAAGGACAAACACTACGTATCCCACAAGTTTAAATTCTATGTGTGTGGCAGGGAAGGAGAGCAATGTTTGTGCAACGTAACAGACATACCTAGGCAACTTTAGTAAACAGTAAGCCAGCAGAGAAGCAAAGAAGAAATACTGACAAAATACTCTACAAAAATTTGAGGGCACCTAGAACTCTTTCAACTGGGGGAATCAAGAAAGGTTTCGAGAGAGAGAAGGCTGCACATGAACCGAGTCTCGAAGAAAAAGGAAGATTCTCCAAGATCCAGATGAAGAGGGAAGGCATTCCAGGCATGAGGAGCAGCTTGTGTAAATCACACGTGGAATTCAGAGAACAGGAAGTAGTCTAGCTTGATGGAAATGCACAGCATGTGAAGAAAATGAAATAAGACTAAAGAAATAGATTTTTATAGTTTTCCTATTGAAAAGTTGGGCCATTGCTGAAAAACTTCAAATGCTTCAGTGTACAAACTCAAAACAAATTCCAAATTTCAATGGTCACTAATTAACTGAAAATATATCCTGAAACAAGTGACTATGACAGCCTTTCCATTTAATCATGGAATGAATCACAGCTTACAGCTAGAGGGAACCTTAGGTCATCTAATTCAATACCATCACCACCACCACCACTTCATAGGTGAGACAAGAGGCCCAAAGAGATTTAAATGACTTTCCCAAGGTTATTCAGATAAGCTGGCAAAACCAGGATTTGAATACAGGTCCTCTAACTCTAAATCCAGAACTCTTTCCACTGTACCTTCCTGCTCTCCCCTTTGATTAGTATCTAAGTGCCCAAAATGATTTCACATTATTAATACTTTTCCTTTATTGCACATTCACTGATAGGCAGCTTTGATAATATTTCTCAGCAAGGGAAGTTGTAATTATTCCACTAGAACTAATTGCTATGTCTTGTTTTTGAATCAGTATAGCTGAAAGTTTTAATGCACGTCCCCGTTAATAATATTTAAGGGAATTTCCATACCCACAACACATTTATACCACATGGACAGGTATTCATTACACCTTGGCCTCAGCAACATGTCTAACAACGTATTGCTGAAACCCTGGATTAGCCAGTAACTTATTTGAACATGTTTTTATTTTTCTTTTGTGGTGGCATTAACTATAATTGATAATGATGGATTTAATCATAACTACTGTTGCTACCATTAACACAAAGGAATCGATATATTTCTCAAAATAGCCCCAAACACTACAGTTTCAAAGCCACTCAGCCCAAAATACCTTGTAAAAAGTACCACGTATGAAAACCAATAAACATGGGGCTGGCTTCTTGCAGAAGAATCATCTGTCCTGGATGGCTGGCACATTAGCTAGCCTGAAGACAGAGGCTTAGAGCAAGTAAACCCTTCCAGCTCTTATTCAAGACAACAGATATTTATTAAGTCCCTACTATTGACCTACAAGCTGCTGACTTATTCAGAAGAAGTATAAGGCATGATTCTTGCTTACTTGAAGCTTAGTCTTGTGAAAGAAGTTAGATTAACACACATGAATCCATTAGACTGTAATGTAAAATTATATATCACAAAGGGCTGAACTGATTAGAATCATGTGCCCTAAATAATGAAGGAGGAAAAGGAAGAGGAGAAGGATGGAGAAGATAGAAATAATAGATGGGGAAGGGACAGTAAGAGGAGAAGGATAGGAAGCAGAGAAAAAAAATTCTCTGGAGCAGTGTGGTATAGTAGCTAGAGTATTAGAATCAGGAAGACTTTCGTTCAAATAATGCTTCAGCTTTCTAGATGTGTGTCCCTAGGCAAGTCACTTAGCCTTTCTAGCCTCAGTTTCCTCATCCATAAAACAAGGGGTTGGAGTCAATAACCTCTAAGGTCCCTTCTAGCTCTCAATCTAATTTTCTGTTTCATCTTGGGTGGACCTAGTCATACAACTCAATACAATATGGAAACAGAAGTCATTCCAGCTCAGCCCTGATTCAATCTTTAATCTTCTTTTCCCATATCATTTGATCCTCTGCACTGCCTTTCACATACTTAGCATCATGGGCTCATGGATACAGAGCTGAAAAAGACCTCGGAAGGTCAGCTAGTTGGAGGCCCTCTTATTACAGAGAAGAAAACAGATTTATCTACATGCAGCCAAGAGAAGGGAGCAGAAAGTGAGCAAGGATGTCCAGGTTCCTCAGACATAGCAAACGGGTGAATCAACCTAAGATCCCATTTTGGGGGGAAGGTGAGCTTCATCTCACTGTTGATGACTCCCTCTAGTAGGTCAGTTTGATATTCCGCTCATCCTGTGCTCATGCATGTGTGTGTGTGTGTATATATGTTTATAATGGAAAGACAATGGTTTCCACTAATTAGGTGGCTAGATATTACAGGATCAGTTGGACTTCTTTATTCTATAACTTTTAAACATCCTCACTAGGCCAGAACTGTACTAAAAGGAAAGGGAAAGGGAAAAAGAAAAATATTACTGTTTTCCCTTATAATAGCTAGCAAAAATACAGAAAAATACTTTTTAAAAAGGTCACAAAATACTTTACATTTTTTATCTCATTTGATTCTTATAACAAACCTGTGAGGTGGGTACTATTATCATCCCCATTTTACAGATGAAGAAACCAAGACAGAGGTTTAAGTGATATGCCCAGGGTCACACAACTTGTAAGCACCCAAGGCAGTATTTGAACTCAGATTCTTTGTATTCCATGTCCCATGCTCTACCACTGTACCACTTCTAAAATAATACCACTTAAAGGTTTGTAAAATGCTTTATATATAGTATCTCATTTGATCCTTATAACAATCTTTTGAGGCAGGTGTTGTTTTTGTTATTGTTGTTATTATTGATGTTGTCATTTATATCAGCACAGAAAAATCTTTTAAAAATGGGTCATTATATTATTTTTTATTTTAATTACCAGTTTTGTTTTTCATGTCACAAGAATTCTTCAACAGAATTTAAATATAATTTGCGGGTTGGCTACAAGTGGGTTTTTCAATAAGCACCAACAGCCCGAATCACAAAGGAAACATTCGATCAAAGTTTTCTAGACCTGTGATGATAGGGAAATAATAGAATAACAGCCCAGCAGGGAAAGAGACAGCCAAGTAAGTACAGAACAACTGAATCAACAGGATACTGGGCATGAGCATCTATTGAGATCAGTAATTTGAAGGAAATACAAATATTCCCGCAATAAAAAAATGTTGCTTCCAACTTAGGAAAAGTCAGTATAATAATATTCACTAATTCAAGCTGTTGGTATTTAAATGACACTTTAGTTAGATGTGAGCTTGATCTTAGCATCCTCTTAATTCAGATTTAATGTTGGGACAAAGTGAGACACTCATAAGTCATTGAACAGTTAACAAATGTTTACATAGTCCTAACATAGCAAATAGAATAAGAGAAGGGAAGGCAAACGCATTTATTAAGCACCTACTAAGCACTTTACAAATACAGGCTTATTTGATCCTCACAATAACCCTGTGAGGTAGGTACTATTATTATCTTCATTTTATATTTGAGGAAACTGAGCCAGAGGTTTGGTGAAGTCACCAAGGTCACATAGCTAGTAAGTGTTGGAGGCCAGATTTGAACTCAGGTTTTCCTGACTCCAGGCCCAGGGCTCTATCCACCATACCACCTAGCTAACTCTAACTAGAATATATAACAAGAATACAGCGGTACTTAGCTTCTCTAGATTATTGCCCCCCTCTGTCTGTCCAGCAGGGAATTGTGTAGTGATTCTTGTCATATTTAGACATCCCTCAAGTCAAAAGAACCCTGCCATCATCGGAGTGGGGACTTTTATGCCCTTTGGTGACCAGGAAGCCATGGCAACTCAACCAGCAGCCATCAGAATAGGACAAAAGGAGAGAGGAAGAGGTAAGGAGTGGACTTTGAGGGTGAACCAGAGAATCTCTTCCTACCACTGGCAGGCACATGGGGAAAAGCTAGCACCCCAACATGTCCCTCGATTCTCACCAAGAAAGAGAGGGTAATTTAATGGTTAATACCTTTGCATGTACATATGACTCTGGCTCAGCAGCCAATTAAAAGTCTTCTCACAACTATACAATAAGTAGACAGGAAACAGTCATAGAACACATGTGCATGCACTGAATTATCACAGGGTCCCTTCATGACATGTTATCATGCTCTTCAAGAAATAGACTCCCCAACATTCATGTGAGCTGGCACCAGGTAGAACAGAATGGACCTACTCAAAAGCTCAGCCCATGTCTGGTTTCACAAACATTGGTGGATCTAGAGGACAGAATTGTGAGCTATGGGTAAAAGTTGCAAATTTTGGGAAAATCTTCCTAATCATTGGAACTACCTAAAAGTGAAATGGGCTAACTCTGAAGGCAGTGGGTTACCTTTCATTGGAATTCTTCAAACAGAAGCTAAATGATTCCCTTTCAAGTACAGAGTGGATTCTTTTGGGGTATGAGTAGTACTAGATAATTTCTGAGGTCTCATTCAATTCTAAGATTCTGTGACTTGGAGAAAGTGATCATATGGGTTGGTAACTGCTAATATATTCTTAGATTCCTTTCTTACTTTCCTGGAGGGATCCCCCCACCTCATTATTTTCCCACTTACCCTCTTAAAAACCAATTCTTCAGTACCTTCAAAATTGTATCTAGCACAATTTTTTTTTGCCTATATTGGTGTGCAAATGACTTGGGGCAAGCAAGCACTTTGGCTTATTTTCATTTTTTTGTGACAATGATGGTTATATTTATGTAATATATACATTTAATGGATCTCTTTTGTTGTGTTTTTAATGCTGTGGTTTTAAAGAACAAATACTACTCCAAGGATGAGTGCAAAACTTGTAGTTCTTAAGGAGCACACTCTAATTTACAGGCATACTTTGTTTTATTGCACTTTACTTTATCACTTTGAAAATATTGTGTTTTTTTTACAAATTAAAGGTTTGTGGCAACCCTGAGTCAAGCAAATCTGTTGGTGCCATTTACCCAACAGCACATGCTCACATCATGTCTGTGTCACATTTTGGTAATTCTCACCATATTTCAAACTTTTTAATTATTATCATATCTGTTATGGTGATCTGTGATCAGGGATCTTTGATGTTACTATTGTAACTGTTTTGGGGTGCCACAAACCACGCCCATATAAGATAGTAAATTAAATCAATAAATGTTGTGCATATACCAACTGCTCTACCTACTGGTCATTCCCTGTCTCTCTCCCTCTCTTCACGCCTCCTTATTCCACAAGACACGACAATATTGAAATCAGGCCAGTTAACAAACCTGCAATAGCCTCTAAGTGTTCAAGGAAAAGGAAGAGTCAATAAATAGAGCAAACTTCAATGTTGTCTTATTTTAAGAAATTGCCACACCCACCCCAACCTTCAGCAACCACCACCCTGATCAGTCAGCAGCCATCAACATCGAGGCAAGACCCCCCCCACCAGAAAAAATATTATGATTCACTGAAGGCTCAGATCGTGATTAGCATTTTTAGCAATAAAGTACTTTTAAAGTAAGGTATGTACATTTTTTAGACATGATACTACTGAATACTTAATAGACCACAGTATAGTGTAAACACAACTTTTTTATGTACTGGGAAACTAAAAAATTCATGTGACCCGTTTTGTTGTGATATTTGCTTCACTACAGTGGTCTGGAACCAAACCCCTACCTCCGAGGTATGCCTGTATACAGAAATAATAATGTAAAGACAAGCAACTTTGGAAAATTTGGGAACTCTGATCAACACAATGACCAACAACAACTCCAGAGGATTCATGATGAAACATGCTTTCCACATGCTAATAGAGATGTGACGGGACTCCGAGTTCAGACTAAGACGTGGCTTTCTGGACACGGCCAATGCAGGAATTTGTTTTGCTGAACTATTCATGTTTGTAATAGGGCTGTGCTTCTCTTGCTTTCTCAGTGGGTGGAGAGGGGAGCAAATGGATCTTCATTAAATTTTTTTAATAGTGCCTCCCAGTGACTGTTTAAAGATATTGAAGTAGCTGTTGGTATGGAAGTCAAGCACTTCACAGATAGTGGATTAGTTACACCAAAGAGCAAAAGAAAGGAAGATAAAAAAAGAAAAACAACACCAACAACTAACAAGTTATTATTGCATAATTACCTAATTAATCTGCAAAAAAATAAGCAAAGACTTTCAAAAGGACCTGGAAACTAAAGAGAGTATTAGTGACTCCTCTGCAATGTAGCATAGATATCTTGAACTTAGAAGAACATCATGTTTGTTTTTTAAAGCAGTTTCTAACTATTGCTGGGAAGGAAAAATGCTTGTTACAGGCTAGACAATACAAATACTGGAGTACCAAAGATTGGAAATGGGTAATTTCGGCTGTAGAGACTCACTTTTCCATTCAAGGCTATACCAAAACAGTTGTCAGAAAAAGTTTAGGTAAGCCCAACTGAGTCTAGGAGAGCTCGGCATCTTCAAAAGACTGTAAAACATTCACCTCCCCAAAAATGTTTAGGGGACTTTTTTTGACTTCTAGTCAACCTGGAAGTCTTGTTCCTATTGAGACATTGATAGACTGTGATAAAAATATTGATATATTGAGAAGTAGTATTATTCCAGAAAAGAAATCCCAAAATGGAGGTAGAATACTGCAACACAAACTTATACCATGCCATATGTTATAGAAGATTGAAAAATTTATCCACGAGATGGAGATAATTATGGTTCAGCCACCTGGGAATTTATCTGATGTAAATAAATGCCACTCAAAACCTCTAAGCTATAATTAAGTCTAGACTTAGAAAAACAGACTGTTGATCAAAGATACCTTTAATATTCAGTGTGATAAAAACATGGTTTTATGATGAAGAATTAATGTATTTGTGTCAAAGTCCCACAAACTCAATGTCAAATCATGTAAAACAATGACTGCAACAAAAGAAGAATCTTTTAGAAAGTTTTTTATGATTGAAAAAGTTGTAAGATTTGTATGCCAATAAATGTAATTATTTTACTTTGTCCCAAGTAATTCTCCCACCATTGTGGATGGTCTTGTTTTATACAGTTGCTCTTCCTGACTTTATCTTTCAAAGTATTACCTTTTCTTCCTCTATGATGTAGCCTATCAGATCTGAACGTTAATAGTGGAAATACAGCTGTTTTACTTTCATTGATGAGGAGGACAGGTTGTTATGGAAACAACAGCAGGTCAGTTCCATTTTACATCTCTTTTCACTCTCCTTTCTCTTTCATCTAAAAATCCTATTGGAATTGATCTGTCTTAGCTGCATCTCCTGCACAAGCTTCTGCAGTTTCAGGTACAAATTCCCCTCTTTTCACTGTCTTTGAGGTGATACTATTCAATCTTCTGCCAAGCTCCTCCATGTTGTTGTTGTGGTTCAGTCCTGTCCGACTCTTCATGACCCTACTTGGGGTTTTCTTGGCAGAGATGCTGGAGTGGTTTGCCATTTCCTTCTCCAGCTCACCTTACAGATAAGGAAACTGAGGCAAACAAGGTTAAGCGACTTGCCCAGGGTCACACAGCTAGTAAGGGTCCGAGGCCAGATTTTCAATCAGGAAAATGAGTCTTCCTAACTTTAGGCCCAGCACTCTAATCAGTGTGCCGCCCAGCACTCTAATCAGTGTGCCACCCAGCTGCTCCAAGATTGCTGTTTAGTCACATCTGATTCTTTGTGACCCTCTGGACTATATCATTCTAATACCATCCATGGTATTTTCTTGGCAAAGGTACTGACGTGGTTTGCCATTTCCTTCTCCAGTGGCAAAGATTAAATGACTTGCCCAGGGTCCCCCAACTAGTAAGTGTCTGAGGCTGGATTTGAATTCAGGTCTTCCTGATTCCAGACCCAGTGCTCTATTCACTGAGCCATCTAGCTGCATAGTAGTTTGGATTCCAAGTGGCACTGCTTTGCTTACATGTCTCTTTTCCTTGCAAGGTAGTCATGTGTTTGCCTTATGAGGTAGTTTCTTTTGGTCTTATCATGGGGACCATTTTAAATCAACTAACACTTCTTTAAGAAATTGGAATAATCAATTAATGTCTTTATGTTAATCTATTCCTCATTTTTCTGAGTCAACAGTATGCTTAAAATAGGATCATAGGATCACAGGATCACAGATCCTATGGGACCAAGTTAGGCTGTTCTACAAACCTTAGAGATCACTGAGTCTATCCCTCTCATATTACAAATGAGGAAACTGAGGCACAACAACCCTGGGAGGTAGGTACTATTATTATCTCCATTTTACATATGAAGAAATGGAGGCAAACAGAGTGACTTACTCAGGGTCACACAGCTAGTAAGAGATGGGATTTGAACCCAATCTTTCTGACTCCAAGGCCAGCACTCTATCCCTTACATCACACTACTTCTAGTAGGTTAGAATACTATTGTTCAGTCATTTTCAGTCATGTAAAATTCCTCGTGATGCCATTTTGGGTTTTCATGGCAGAGAAACCACTGGAGTGGTTTGCCATTTCCTTCTCTAGCACATTTTACAGATGAAGAAACTGAGGCAAAAAGGGTTAAGTGACTTACCTAGAGTCACACAGCTAGTAAAAGTGTCAGGATAAAGTAGCTGTAATTACATGCATTGTCCCAACTAGTCAAAGGTCCAACTACACGCAGACAGATGATTCAGAAATGACTCCCATGTCTGTAGCCAGTCATTTTCCTGTCTAAAGGCATGGGCTATTTCATTGTTTGTGATGTTGTTTGATGTTCACTATATTTAGTGCTTTCTAACTCTCTTCCTGAAAAAAGTATTCATGATATACAGACTTGAGGTGTCTGAACTTACTAGCGTTGGGTTTCTTTCATTCCTTGATCCCGAACCAAATTTTCTAAAATATTTTTCAATCTCCTCCTCCGTGCCCACCCTTCACATTGAACTACAAAGTATCGAGGTACATGATAGAATTGTTAGAAATATCTTGTCAAGTTCTTCATAGAGTTTCTTCTACTTATTCATCTTCTGTAACAGAGGTTAGATCACAAACTCCTATTATCTTCCTGACAGTTTCCTCCATTTATGCTTATTGAGAGCCAGGTAAAGTGAGATGACCAAATATCTTACTTAAAAAAAAAAAAAACTCCATGTTTGGCCTCTCTAACAATCTGTGAACCAGCTTTTCGATTAGCTGCAATTTCTTTATGGCTTTCAGGTTCCTTCAGAGTGAGAATGTCAAAATTTACATAGTTCAGGTTCTCTGGTAGTCTACCAAATCACTGGTCATTGAAGAAGGATGTTACATTTAGAAATCTAAATGTGAACTTTATATGCATAAGAAGTCTAAAAATGTTATTCTTAGTACCTTCTCTCTCTCTCCCCACCTCAATGCCCCTCTACACCCTCTTCTGCCTCTCTGCTATTAATACTGCAGAAGTGAATGGCCTACAGTAATAACGCCCATTTTGCGAGTTGCCAAGGCTAGAGAATTCTTCACCTACGGGCCATTCTACTGATGAGTCACTCTACACTTAGCTAGACTGGTCCTCGGAGAGCAGTCACAAACTAGAACCTTGAAAAAAGTAGTCAGTTAATAAATATTTGCTAAATTTCGGAGTTACTGGTCTAAAGCCAATAAAAATGTTACATTTACTTTTTCTAAGAGACTAATATTAGCAAGGAAATATTTAGAATGGTGTTTAGAGTTCTGCTAAATTTATTATGAAAAAGATGTCCTTAAACATAAGATATCCCACTGAAGGGAAAAGCTTGCTATAATGACAAGTTAATGCGGATCTAAAAGGGACCCACCTTGGACCAAAGAACAATACAAGCAAAAATAATGAAACTCACTCAGCAGACTGAAAAGGCTTTTATAGTAAATCATGAAATAGAAATAAGACAAACTTAGAGTAATTATATATAATAAGATGCCAGAATAATTAGATTTACTTATATTTGCAACATGTACTCACTCACCTTTGCATTTTCAATGCAGGGGCAGAGAGCCCAGGCAGCACTGGCCTTAACATCTGGATGAGGATTTTTCAGCAAGGACCATAACAAACGAACTCCATCTAAGCGATCAATTATCCTGTTGCATAAGCAATATTAAAGACACACACATTAATGATAGGTTATGTGCATAACCAAAATGAAGTGTCATTAATTTACACAACTTTTATGCAAATCAAAGCAAGCAAAACCAGAAGACAAATTCACACAATAGTAACATTGCAAAAAACTTGTAATTTACAAAGAATTAGGAGCTCTGATCAATGCAATGTCCAACCACTATTCTAGAGGACTGGTAGTGGAGATTGTTACCCAACTCCTGCAAAAGACTAAATATGGAAAGACTAAATATGAAAAGTGGGACGTATATTTTTGGCCAATGTGGGAATTTATTTTGCTTGATTATGCTTATTTCTTACAAGAGTTTTGCTTTTCTTTTTTTTTCCCCAGTGGGGAAGAGGAGGCAAGAAGGTTGCAGGGAGAGAAAAGAAATGCTTATTAATTTAAAAGAAAAATATGAGAATTACTGCATTCCATTAATTATGCACATTTAAACTCCTGTTCGGATGTTTGGATTTAAAAGCATAAAGAAGAGGAAAAAAAAGCATTTTTAATAAATTCATGCCAGTGTCAGCTCAGTGATTTCAACACTACTAAACTTAGGACATAGAAAGCAAACTGCATGATAACCATGTGACTGTGTAATAAACTACGTGCAAACTGAAACCCCAATTCAAACATACTGGTTTCTTTCATATAGTAACAACTAAATACTTTCCAAAACAAATATTTAGACCAAAAAAACTATGTACTTAACTATTTTATTTGGTCTGTGTTTAATGTATTTACCTTACTGTATGACATATTTTAAACTCCTACGGTTTTAATCTAGCATTAGGAATTAAAATCGTCACACCACAGTGCATCCTTTGTTGGGCATGAATAACACGTAACTTGTTTCCCATGTGTTCCCTTACCAACAAGAGTAACATTGAATACTGTGTTATAATTACTTAAACATACTGTAATCAAAGTATCTTCATGACTAGCCGAAAAATGAATTATCATCAGAGTCATCTCTACGCCATCTGTCTTGTGTTTATATATCAATCAGTCTAGGGGATCCTAACTTCACATTAGGGTCCACTGAGTACTTTAAATTGAGAGGAAGGCCAAACAAAACTTAATACCCTTTACAAACATGGCTTTGTTGAGAAAGATACATTAAACTCAAAGCAGATGAAATGAAGATAATGCAAATCAAACTTTCTTTGAATCTTAACCTCAAGTTGCAGTTTAATTATATGAAGTATTTAACCACGAACACAATATGTATTATTAACATACAATGTAATTCAGATTCAGTCTCAAAAATTAATGCCAAAACATCTACTTTCCCTTGATTGTGAGAGGTGAGCCTGCCAGCAAAATGTATTAGTCTTAAAGCTCCAAGTAGAAAATCATTTTTGCACATCCTCATAAAACAATTGATATCTGTCCTATCATATGATGGGCACTGCATAAAAAACCTAAAGGCATTTTTTTTCAAAAAGCATGAAAAATAGCTCTGATTTGTTTTAGAAGAGGGGATTTATTGACGTTAGGGATCTGATAGTGAAAGAAACTTCTCTCTCCTTAGTAGGAGGGGACGGACTATGGTGTGGAGGGAGGTATACTTTGTTTGTCAAGTACAATGTATTGGTTTTTGTTGCTTTATATACTTCTTTATTACATAGGAGAATTCTAGTGGGGCTGGGAATTCCATTGAAAGAGATGACATATTTTTAAAAGCCTCAATAAAAAAAATTTTTAAAGAGTAGACTAATTTTGAGATTTAATGTTCTCTCCAAACCAAGGATTATCTGTCAGATGCCACTTTATAATTTTACACATAGTAGGGGTTGGAGGAGACCTTTAGTTGCCAATTTATATTATAAAAAAGTAAAGATATACAACTAGATATTTTATAATAAAACATATAAATTTTTTTAAATAAAAATGGTCCATTGGCCAATAAACTCTACTAAAACAACAATGACAACGTCTTGTTCTTCATACAACTAGGTCCCAATTAGCGCTGATGATGAATCCCATGAAGTGGTCATATTATTCAAATAAACATTGCTCATTTCTACTGGACTGAACCAATTATTATATTTTACATATAATGATAACTTCAAATAGTGTGAATTCAAATAATGTGACCACATCATGGTATCTATTATTCTCACTAATCTCTAGCTAGAATTATATGCAGCATCTCTTAGAATTATAACAACTAGAAGTCCAGCCCACCTTGTCAAAAATTCAATGCTACAATTTGCATGTAGTTGGCTAAAAGTTTTCAATTGGGATTATGATCCTTTATGGAGGCAAACCTCTCAGGAAAGTTAGGAAAAATCACAGATTTTAATTTCTACAATGAAATAGAATGAGGAAGAATTACCAGTTATAAACAACGATCTATTTGGAATTATGTGCCTCTAGATAAAAACTTCAGGAAATCCCTTTACCCTTAGTTTAAAAAATCTCTAAAAGTTTCCCCTCCTACACCAGTCTAGATTCAACATTTAAAAAAAAGTTATTTAGGCATGAGCCGTTTTTGATGAAGTCATACCTACTTTTAGTGATCACTGATTCCCTTTCTAAGTGTTCACAAACCATCTTCTTAATAATGTGTTTTAGAATTTTTCTAGAAATAGAAGTCAAGGTTACTGGTTTACAGTTTATAGAAGTGGGCCATTTCCCTCTCTAAAAAACTGTTGGGACAACATTTGCCCTTCTCCAGTGATACAGTGCCAATAGTGGCCCAGCAATTACATCTGGCAATTCTTTCAATACCCTAGGATGTATTTTGCCTGGGCCTGGTGACTTGAACTCATCAAGAGAAGCTAAATACTGTCTGTCTCTTCACTTATCTTGGGTTTTAACTACCTGTTAGCCATTTTTATTATCTCCTTCCCAATCCAAATGTCTTTCTCTTTGGAAATGAAAACAGAAGAAGAGTTGAAAAGTTCAGCCTTGTAAGTGTCATTCATTATCATCACCGTATCCCATCAGGGCATCAGTCCTATCCTTTTCTTTGATCCTTTGCTTGCCCCCAACATAGCTATAACAACAACAACAATAATCTTTTTTTGTTATTTTAAGTATTGATCACCAACCCCAGCTCATTCTGGGCTTTATTAGTTTTGACACAGTTTTTACAACAATCTACTCTTTAATGTTTTATTCCCAGTTACTTTCCCATGCTTTCATCCTTCAATACAGTTTTTTAAACAAATCTGAACTGGCTAAGTTCTCTCTGCATCCACATTAATTCCATCATCCCTTGTTTGCATGCTTTGCATTAAAGGATTTCTGTTTTAGTCTCCATTCCTCTTGGGCTGACTATCCCTTCAAGTTATTGGGCCATTGGATCTGACCTATTCTTATTCTGAATCCTTTGAAAACTGTTTCCCCTTCCTCCCTTCCCAAACCCTTCAACATAGGTTGCAGATCTGACTACATCCACCTTTGCTCTCACTCTTCTCTTATGAACTCTTTGATGGAATGATCACTTGGTTCCAAGATTCTTGCCACCTCTACTCAAGCAACCAACTCTTCCACGTTGGTCAGTATCAGGCCCAGAAGAGCAGCTCCCATTGTGACTTTCCCCATGTTTTGGAAGATGAAATGATCATGAAGGGAAGCCAGAAGTTTGTCAGCTCTTCTGCTCTTCACGGAGAATTCCAGCTGCTACCCAGTTAGTTAAAGTTCCCTTTCATTGCAATATGTTTCCATGCCAGGTTTATAATCAATTTCCCAAATTCCTCCTTTAATTACTTTTTCTCCACTTAATGTGTAGAAAACCTCAACAGCTATGTCACTTTTCCACTGATATTCATCCAAATGCTCTCTTCAGTGCTTCCTTTGGGTTCCTCATTTCCCTGATGTGAATATAAATTGGTATACAAGGCTGTTTCACTCTTACCCCTTTAACTATTACTTTTGTGAAAGGTATACTCTTCCAGTTCTATTTTCCAGCCACAAGTCCCATCCCAGCATGCTTCAGTAATACTAATAAAAATCAACATTTCTTCCTTGTACAAGGTGCTCTATGTCACCCTGTTGAGATGCATAGGAAGATTTAGGTTCAAATATCACATTAGACTTTGCACAGCTCTGCCTCACTTAAAATCAATCCATGCGCAAGTCAAGACATCACCCTCATGATGTCATTGGTCCTTTTCAAGAACAACAGTAAGACACCAGCTGTGTGGCCCTGGACAAAGCACATTAACTTCTATATGCTAAGGCAGGGATACAATAAAAAAGTTGGACCTGATGGGCTCTAAAATTTCATCCAGCTTTAAATCAAGGATCCTGTTATCTATACATTGTGAATGGCTAAACAGACATCTGAGGTCATGAGATTTATTACTGGTTCCCTTCTTGAATATTGTTTCCAGTAAATTATTCATCCCTTATTCTCTTTGTTGCACCTCCTACTCTCTATGGCACCAGGCCCAAGGGCACAAATGGCTTGACCAAGGTTATGCAGATTGCAGAACTGGGGACTGGACCTAACTCTGCAGACAGAGGTCCTGTGATTGAATCTTGACTCTGCTATTTACTACTTTATGTGGCTTTGAGGCCAGTCACCAAAATTTTTTGGATCTCAATTTCCCCAACCATAAAATAAAAAGACTGAACTAGACAATTCGCTACAGTCCCTTCCAGAGCTAAATCCTATGATCCTATATATGCAGGCTTCCATATTCTCAATACAATCATTTTTCTATTATACCATGTTTTGGAATTACTTCTGGAATCAAATATAAAATCATATGTTTGTTTTTAAAAGCAGTTTACCACCTATCCCCTTCCTACCTTTCCAATACTCTCCTCCACATACTCTATATATATACCCCAGTAACACCGATTTTATAACAAGGCATCTCCCGATTTCATGCCTATTCACTGGCTGTCCCCCATGCCTAGAATGTTCTTCCTCTTCAGTTCTACCACCAGGTTTTGTTCAAGACTCAGTTCCATTCTCACCTTCCGCAACAGGACTTTCCTGGTTTTCTACCCTTCAGATCCTGGCTACTGCTGGTGCCTCTCCAATGAGATTAGCTGCCACTTACGCTCTATACCTCTGGTGTATACATAGTCATTTGTAAGTTGTCTCCCGCATTTAGACCATGAGTAGATACAGGTCAGGGACTAGTTTTTGCCTTATTTTCTTTAGCATTTAGCGAAGTGCCCAGAACATAGGAATCTATAATTGAATGCTTATTTATGAAGAAGATGATGGTGATGAATTAGATTTACTTAAAACTATCCTGTAGGTGGAGAATCTTAGAGTCATCTTTTATTAACACAGCAGAATTACTTTCAACTCTACCAATCTTGTTGTTCAGCCATGTCTGACTCCCCATTTGGGTTTTTCTTGGCAGAGATACTGGAGTGGATTGCCATTTCTTTCTCCAGCTCATTTTACAGATGAGGAGACTGAGACAAACAAGGTTAAGTGACCTACCCAGGGTCGGACAGACAGCTGGTAAGTGTCTGAGGCCAGATTTGAACTCATGAAGATGACTCTTCCTTATTCCAAGCCTAGTGATCTATCCACTGCCCCAATCCTAGTAATGACCAAAATTAGAGGCTATGTGGTATACAAAGTGAAAAGAGCATTGGCTCAGGACTCAGAGGGGTTGGGTTCAGATGTCATCTCTATGATTTGCAATGTGCATGACCCTGGGCCCTAGTTTTCCTCAACTGCAAAATGTGGTAGTTATTCCTAGATGGTCATTGAGATCTAAAGCCATCTAGCTCTAAGCCTAAGATCTATACACCATACGCTGCCCATTATCAGAAATTATTTATTTGTTTTGATTAGCATCTTATTCTAAATTTATTTATAGAAGTATGCTAGTTAATCTTGCGGTTATAGTCACTTAGTAATGCATTTTACAATAATTTGTTGATGTTACAAAGGCAAAAGTAAACTATTTATTTAGAGATCTCCAACTTCACCATAGCAATCACTACTCAGCCCAGTGGCTAGGCTAACCATTCTGAGTTATATAAACACAGTTTCAGTTTCCAGCGGCAACCAAAATTTTATCTATTGCAAACTGATTTTGATTGATAATTTCCATTGCTATAAATTACTAAAATGAACCCAAAAAAATGAGACAGCTGTTTGTTATATTCTACAATCCTTTTTGTTACACTAACATTCATCAGGACCCGTTAAGAAGTCTGCCTGGGTCTCTTGCCAAGCTTAACCACATACACAAATGTAAACAAACAGTGTTGTATGAACTCCACATCGTGTGCGCTGGTGAGATTGTGAGGTTGAATTTTGGCCCCGTTGACATGACTATTCTGAAACCACAGTTTTACATGTTTTAAGAAATGTTCACAATATTTGCTGAAAACTGCATCGATAAATAGTATTATATGACAATGGCTCAGACTAAATGTGGTTAGCTAAAGAGAGTATAAAGCTCTTCTTAAACCTCAACATTAGGAAATGGAAGTAAAATCCATATGTTCTGAAATCAAGAAGCAAAGTTGAAAAAAAAATGGGGATGGGGAAGAAATTAATGCCAGACTTGTACGATCATCACTAAGCAAAAAAGTATGATTAGAAAATAACTTCCTTCAAAAGAAGCCTCAGAAGTTTTATATGGCATCTCTAAGCACTAGTCTGGAAAAGAGACCAAGCTGGAGAGTAAGTTTTGGTTAGCCACCCTGGGGAATCGTGAAATTCAAATCTGTCACAAAAGTCTAGGGCCTTGGCAGAGTTTAAAAAGAAAACAAAAAGGAGCTGGTCCTTTCATAGGACCTTTGGACTTCTAGCAAGAAAGAACTTTAAGAATCTTCTAGTTCAATCCTCTCATTTGATAGATGAAGCTCCTGGGGCCCAAGGGGCAGCTAGTTGGTATAATGGATAGACTGCCAAGTTTGGAGTCAGGAAGACCTGAGTTCAAATCCGACCTCAGATACTTACCAGCTGTGTGACTCTGGGCAAGTCACTTAACCCTGTTTGCTTCTGTTTTCTCATCTGTAAAATGAGCTGGATAAGGAATGGCCAACCACTCCAGTATCTTTGCCAAGAAAACCCTAGCTACGGTCATGAACAGTCAGACACGGCTGAAACAGCTGAACGACAGCAACAAAAACTGAGGCCCAGAAAGCAGAAGTGATTTGCACACCACTAACCAGGTATTAAGAAGCACAGCCAGAATTCAAACCCAGGTCCTCTAACTCCAAATCTAACATACTTTCATAAGACTTGAAAGGTACTCTGCAGATGAAGTCCAGCCTGCTCACCTGATAGATGAGAAAACTGAGGCATCCCAGAGAAAGCAAGTGACTTAATGATGATCACAAAGCTAGCAAATGTCTGAGGCAGGATTAGAACACAGATTCTTCTGGTGACAACTCCAGCACTCTACTGTAAAATCATAACCAACAGATTTAGAGCTGGGGGAATTTAGGGCCATTCAGTTCAATTCCCTCATTTTACAAATAAGAAAATTGAGGCCCAAAGACACTAGGTAACTTGCCCAAGGTCACACAAGTAGTCCTTGGGAGGGCTGGAATTCTAACTAGGCCCAGGATTTGAACCATGGTCCTTTGACTTCAAATTTTGTGTCCTTTCCTCTTTACCACACTGCTGCCCGAGGCTTCCTTATCCCCAAGGTCAGTGTCATATTCAAATAGAAATAGATCCCTGAAGGCACACACTGACTTGGAAAATCACACATTAACATTATCCACGTAGTATTTTTATTTATTTTATTAAACATTTCCCAGTTACATTTTAATCAGGTTCAGGCCACACTCCTGAGGACACACTCAGACGTGCTTGTAGGCCTAATGTAATCTGCCCCAGCACTTTTGACACTTGCGGACTAGTCCATGACTCTTCCTCCATTATCAAGTCAGTTATAAAGATCCAATTGGAATGACATTAGAAACAGTCTAAGAAAATTAGCTTCTCAAAGTAGAAGAGGAAAATCAGTTGTCATTATAATGAATATCGATGGAATTTTTTATGTCGCTATATTCAGGAAAAGTGCTGCTAGCCTCAGAGTCCAATCATGATACGTCCTGACTCCAGGATGCTAGATAACACAGTATCTCTCAATGTCCCAGGCCACTCATTCTGACCAAACATCTCAGAGAAGGTGTATGGGTAGTCGTCGTTCCTCATTTGGCATTGCCTCCACCAGCAAAATCACAGTTAAAGTACAAACCATATTAACTACCACACCAACAAACAAAAGGATCTATGAACTGATAAAAATTAGGAATAACTACAAGGCCCTCATCATCTGATAAAGAATACAGGTCATCAGGAGACTCAAATCTAAATGGCCCTTAGAGCTGCCAATATACCAACTCCTTTCCCAGGAGAGAGAAATCTATCAGTCAGTCAATAAACATTAAGCGCTCTACTATATGCCAGGCACTGCGCTAAGTGCTGGAGGTACAAAGAAAAGCAAAACGAAGTCCCTTCTCTCGAGGTCTTCATAGTCTAATGGGTGAGACAAGATGCAAAGAATGATATGCAAACACTCTCCATATGGGCAAAACTAGGGATAATCAATAGAGGGGAGGCAAGAGGGATCAGGAAAGACCAGTTCAACCCTACTCAGATTTGGAGTCACGCAGAAAACACAACACAAATTTCAAGAACTTCTCAAGGGAAACCTCTGTTACAACTGACCATGGACAACTGGCAAGCTGCCCATCTGCCCACAAGAAAGTCTCAGTGAAAAGTGAGAGATGTCTGCCTAGGCACTGGCTTGTTTAAATAATCTTTACCCCTGAGAGTCCTCTGCCATGGTTACAGGCTCGTCACCTGCCTGCTCACCATGCCATAAAAACAATTGCAGAACACTTGACTTATGACAACCTGGCGGGTGGAGAATGTTACAAGTATTATCTCCATTGGACAGAGGATGAAAGTGAGGCTTAAGGAGGCTAAGGGCCATCCTAACCAGTCACCAGTGGCCACACAGCTAGCAAGTGCCAGAGCTGGGTCTTGAACTCTTATCTTTGGATGCAAAGCCCAGGGCTCTTTCTACCATGCCATGCTGACACCCACGTCTAGTATCTAAGTTCTTCTGAACAGTGCCAACTGCCTCAATTCATTGCAAAAAAATAGTCATCCATAACTATATCAGAGAGAGCCATAGGTATTTCCTGGAAGGTATACTGAGTACTAACCAGGGTGGTCTAATTCACACTTTCCAACAGTACTCTGAGGACACCAGAGAACAATAAATACCTGCAAGTTAATACAGAAAGGATTAATGTAGAAAATTACTGTACAAGGAAAAACATTCCAAGTAAGCAACAATCAAATGTTGAAAGCCTAACACATAACGGGCAGTTAATAAATGCTTGGCAAATATTTAGTGGCTAGATTGCGCAATGGACAGAGCTCTGCGCCTGAAGTCAGGATGACTCATCATGATACTTACTAGCTGTGTGACCCTGAGCAAATCACTTAACCCTGTTTGCCTCAGTTTCCTCATCTGTAAAATGAGCTGGAGAAGAAAATAGCAAACCACTGCAGTACCTCTGCCAAGAAAACCCCAAATAAGGTCACAAAAAGTCCAACAGAATTGAAATAACTGAACAACAAATGGCAAAGCGAATTGAACAAGTAATCAACCAAAAAGTGCCCACAAGGAATCTAGCTGTGGAGAGAAGAGATAAATACAGTTCCAAACAATGGCCCAACAAGACAGAGGGGCAGAGGTACCATGGGAAGAGCATTGGGTCTAGACACAGAGGACTTGGGTTTCTTATCTCTGTACTTGCTATTGCTAAGTGGCTTTGAATAAGGCACTTATCCTCTTGACTTCCTTACTTATATGACAAAAAGATTGGGCTAGATGACCTTGGAGGTCCCTTTCAGTTCTAAAGCTACAATCCTATAAGAGAGTCTTTAATATGATAGCATTGTATTTGGATATAATCAAGTGCTCAATTATACAGTACAGGTAATTACAAAATAAGACAATGCTTAATAGGATGCAAAATTCTAGCACTAATGGCAAAAGGACTGAAGGAAATACCAATAACATAGTTTGACATTGTCAGAAAAGACTTCATGAAAAGAGAGGGACTCAAGGCAGAGCTTTAAAAATGAATAAATTAAGGATAATCAGAGAAGATCCAGAGAAAATATCTGAGACCAGGGGCTGAGGAAGTATGATCAGAAAAAGCATGGAGGGACGAGTACAGCAAGTAGAAGAATAGTAAGGAAGCCACTAACCAGAATCAATCAATCAACAAGCATTTCAGCATCTACTTCTGTATGTACCAGGCACTTCGCTAGGTATTCTTTCATCAGTCTCCTTGTGGAATGTTTCCTTTTCTGGTCATCTATATCATTGGTAATAACCGTGGGACCATTTCTTACCTTGGCAACATGCTGTAGCCTACTTAAAAGCACTGTCTCTTTTTTTTTGCCTTTTGGATCACCTGAATTGTTGCAATTTAACTCTAATTTCTTTATGTCTCCTGGTTTCATTTACAGCAGAAACACTTATATGCATATTATTCAGTTCCTCTAGTAATTTATCATTTTGTTGTTCATTATATAAAGATACTAATAGGCAACATTTATATAGCATCTTAAAGCTGGCAATGATCACAAGTTAAGGCTCCCTACAGTTAAGGTTTGTAGATAATTTAAAAATTTGTGACCCTTACCCACCTACACATAAATCTCACATTTCTTTAAAACTTCAATACCTGTAGAATGCTTTCCTTGTAACTATCCTGAGAAGTAGTGATTATTGTGCCCATTTTAGAAATGAGGAGACTGAAGTTCAAAGACTTCCGTCTTTGGAGAAGTGGCTTGTCAATGATCATGAGGTGTTGTCAGGGGGTCATATGTCAGGGATAGTGCAGAGAAGAAAACTATTTACAGATAGGCTTTCTGATAACTAGGATTCTGTGAATTTAGGATCACTAGGGACTAGAAGTCAATGGATTTGAATAGCTGGTTAGGCTTGATTTGAAAAATAGCAGGGATCCACTGTCAATTCATAAGCAGAAGGGTAACTTGATAAAATTGTATTTTAGGAAGATTATTTTGCCAGCAGTATACAAGATAAATTGAAGGGGACATGGACCAAAGAGAGGAAGGACAGCTAGGAGGAAAATGCAAAAATTTAAGTTTGAAATGAAAAAGACTTAGAATAGGGTGGTAATATTTAGCATTGAGAAAAAGGGACAAAAATCCAAACAACATTTCAAAGAAAGAACTGACAGGACTTGACAACCAACCATAGAAGACAGGTGAAGGAAAGGCAGAAGTCAGAGATGACCAAAATGTTTTGAGCCTGGAAACTGGACAAATCATGGTACAGAAACAAACAGTAATGGGGAGGTTGAGGAGGGGACCAGTGGGATGATAATGAGTTTGGTTTTAGACAATACAGTGCTTGGGGTGATCATGGCCCATCCAAGCAGCTATATCAAGCACATAAAAAGAGAATCGCTAAAGGAAGAAATATGAAGAGAAGGAAAACTTCTCTTCATACTAGCTCAAAAAAAAAAAAAAGAGCCATGTTCTACTTTACGATCAGGCCATTTAGACTGGTTCTGTGGTAATATGACCTATTCAAAAGAAAGGTCTTTCCAGCTATGGAGGCCAACTCCCTTCTCATGTGAACAAAACATAGCTTTTTTTTCTTTTTCTTAAAACAACAAATTCAATGAAAAAAAAAATCTATGCTGTAGCGGCATAATTATGCTTAAACCACAAAAGCCAGGAAATGTTGAGTTATATGATCCATGGTGACTTTTAATTCTATCCTGGTACATAATTATGATAATGGGATCTTTTATTACATGATCATGTAACACTGGGTCATGTGACAGTTAAAGAAATATTTTATAAATCTGAATTAATTGCATGGAGGGAAGATTTCATAGAATTATTGTAGAAAACGCACATATTACATAGGTTAATTTTCCTATGAGGCAGTATAACAGTGGATAGAGAGCCAGCCTCAGAGTCAAGAAGACTTGGGTTCTAATCCCTGACTCTTAATACATACTGGCTGTGTGACCCTGAGCAAGTTCTTAATGCCCCAAGCAACTCTTGCTGCTATAAAGTGCAGAGAAGTTGCCACTGCTTTGGTACAGAGGGTTTCCTTATTGAAAGTCCCCTGCACCAATGAAATCAGAAGTCTACACCAAAAACAATTTTTTCCTATACAAATTTCCTAAAATACTGAACATTCATAGACTAGGTTGCCAGGAAATATTTTTCCTTCAGTATCATAAAATAGTGGACAAAAAACAAAACATAACAAAATAAAATAGTGAACAATGTAACTCCATCTTATATGTAATTATTAATTGATAAAAATTCCCATATTTTCATCTGAAGTTATTTTAAAAAATTGAAGACAGTCCTTTTTTAAGCTACTGCAAATTTAGCACATGGCATAACTTCATCTATTCATAACCTAATTTCTAGTAATTTAGAGAGAGTCTAGGTTGATCTAACATTTTTTTGTCTGCTTGATCAACTGCAATTTTTTTATTAACTTAGTTTTAGTTTTCAACAATCACTTCCATAAGCTTTTGAGTTTTAAATTTTTCTCCCCTTCCCTTCCCACCTCCCTCCCCACCTCCTTCCCCAAGACGGCATACAATCTGATATAGTCTCTACACATACATTCCTATTAAATATATTTTCACATTAGTCATGTTGTAAGGAAGAATTAGAACCAATAGGAGGAACCACAAGAAAGAGGAAATAAAACAAAACAGAAGGGAAAAAAAGAGCAAATAGTATGCTTCAATCTGCATTCAAACTCCATAGTTCTTTCTCTGGATGTAGATAGCATTTTCCATCATGAGACTTTTGGAGATGTCTTAGGTCCTTGCATTGCTGAGAAGGGCTATGTCTATCAAAGTTAGTCTTTGCACAACGTGGCTGTTACTATGTACAATGTTCTCCTGGTTCTGCTCACTTCACTCAGCATCAGTCCATATAAGTCTTTCCAGGTTTTTCTGAAGTCTGCCTGCTCATCATTTCTTACAGCACAATAGTATTCCATTACATTCACATACTGATCTAACTTTTTCTGCGGAGAACTATAACCAGCACTTCTGGCACCTGGTATCAGTTCAGTCAAGCAGGGCGTAAAAGGAAGAACAGATCTCTAGGGACAGGACCCCTGAGGTAGATAAATGCTAGTGAAGGAGACACATGGAGGGTCACCAGGATTCTTCCTATTAGAGGAAGAAATGCCAAGAACATTCCCTTGGAAAAATATGGCACAGATCCAGAGTAGCTTTCTAACTCACAGATGGGCTGCAAAGGTAAGTGGGAAGCAGACTGGGAGAGGGGTAGGGCTTTAAATGTCAGGCTGAGGATTTTGTATTTTATCCTATAAGCAAGAGAAATCTGTTGCTGACCTTGGAGGGAAGGGAGTGATATGGTTGGATCTGAGTTCTAGGAACATCAATTTGTCAGTTGGGTAGAGTACAATTTGGAAATAAGAGAGACTAGAAGCAAAGATCAATTAAGAGTCTATAACAATAGTCCACATGAGAGATGATGACAGTGTGAATAAAAAAGAAGCTACATGATGGCTAAATGGGAAAGATATGAGAAATATTGTAGAGTCAGAATAGATAAAACTTAGAAACTGATTGGATAAGAAAAGCAAGGAAGAGAGAAGAGTCAACAATGATTCCAAGGTTGCAAATCTATGTAACTGGAAAGATGATGGTCCTGTGACAGAAACAGGGACATCTAGAATAGAGATAGGAGTAAGGGAGGAAGATGACGAGTTCCATTTTGGATGTGTTCGGTTTGAGATGCAATTAGGACATCCAGATAGATATTTATAGCAGACAATTGACAATGAAAGACTGGAGAACAGCAGAGATTAGGGCTAAATACATAGATTTTGGATGGTTATAAAAGAGATCACAATCAGCTCCATAGATGCTTATGGGAGAAACTCTTGTGAAAAAAGAGAAACCCTACATAAAGCCTTGAAAGATGCTCAGTAAATATGTGGAGGAAGGATAAAACAAAGGAAACAGGAAAAACAAGAGAAGGAACAGTAAGATATGGAGAGAAGTCAAGAGAGAGCAATATCACAGAAAGAAGTCAAGGAAGGAGGAGAAAATGTCTAAGAGAATGTAATGGACAAGTCAAGATGTCTGATAGAATGAGAACTGAGGCCAAAAAAAACATTGAATTTAGCAGGAAAGAGACTGTTTTTAATCTCACAGCATGAGTGGTGATGTTGAAAACCAGATTATAAGGAATTGAAAAGTGAGTGGGAAGTGAGGAAATGGCTTAGGAATTTTGGAAAATAAAAGTATATTTGGAAGAAAGTTAAAGGTTTTCCTAAAATCAATAATCAATAATTGATCATTATTTGAAGTCTGGTGAGAAAAAGTATTTAGCTTGGAACTTGTATTTCTTTAAATGGTATTGTATATTTAAAAGGAATACCAAGTTGTACATAATATATTTGTAGTTTCATGTGCAATGATCTTTTTTTCATTATACTATATTATGGAAATGCTTGTTTTATTCCATAAATTGAAAATAAAATAAATAAAAATTTTAAAAATAAAATGTATTATATATGTAAACATGTATACATATGCACATATATCTTGATAAATTACTTGCATAAATATCACTAATGAATAAGTAAGGAGTAGTTTATGAGATGCAGTATATCATGACGGATCTGGCCTTGGAGGCAGGAAGACCTGAGTTCAAGGGTCACCTCTAATACATATTGACAGTGTAACCTTGGGCAAGTTGTTTAACCTCTCCATCCTCTTGTCTACTCTCAAAGACTATAAATCACCAATAATGTACTAACTTTCACTGGCAGAGAGTTTACTTATTCTAGACTATTTTCATTAATAACTAAAACCACAGGTACAGTCCCTAAGGAGTAGCTTAATGACTTATTCTATTATTTTAATAAGAATTCTTTTATATATTGTACTCTAAGACAGAAAAACCATAACTGATTGGATCATATGCTAAAATCTCTAAAGTTCAGAGTTGGGGAAAATCCAGATAGCTGGGGTTTAAAAACAGTTTACCTTATAGAAATACTTGAAGAAAAAACAAAATACCTAGGGAAGATTAAATATAATCCTATCTGTAATCCTAACTCTAACCCTAACCTCTCTAGAGGGCTCATTTTACTAACTCAAATTTAAAATTAATTGGGAGCAAAAATCATGCCAACTATAAAACTAGCACAAAGATATATATTGAAAGATGAGGCTGTACCTTAAAGATTTAAAGTTATGGTTAAGTGTTTTAACAAAAATATAAAATACATCTATGTTTCCTGATTATGTGCTAACTGTACTCAGTCCCAGGACTGAGGAACACTTCAAGGAGATCCACGACCATTCATGTAGAAGTGGCATTTAGTGGCAATAAGGGGATGGTGTCCAGATTTTTTTTGCCAGGTTAAGTACTATTTCTCCATTCTAGTAAATAATACAAAGAGGTATTTAATTCTCTTAATTCTATTTTTTAAAGCATTGAGCTCCCAGAGACAGTGAATCTGACAAAATACCTCAGTATTAGATCTATCTCTGTCTTATCTGAGTATATATCCTTTCTTAGTTCTTCCTCTCAAATGTATTCCCAAGAAGTACAACTCCAACTGTAAAATGCCAGTGATTACTAATTTTTATAAAAACAAAGTAAACATTTGAAACATAGAAAGGTAAACATCCTCCTCACCTCTACCCCCTGCAATGCCCAGAGGAAAACATTTCAGACTATAGAGGAGCTGGGAAGGAAGGGAAAGAAGGCAACAGATGACCACATTGGAGTCCATAGTACGGTGGGGCTGGGAGTGGTTTCAGCAACACAGCTTCTGTCCTGACGCTAGTCATGTCTGATCAACCCAAGCAGCTTTGTTCCAGAGTCCTGGCCCCTTTTTTGTGACACTTATCCTAGCCTATGCTTCTCCTCTCTCAGCCCCATGTGGCTTCTTTGTCCAACTCTCAGGTCAGCCCATCAGAAGTGAACTCTTCAAATCTCTCTCCTGAACTCAGTGAACTGGCTTTTAAAGATTACTCTCAAGCATGACTTACCATTCTTTGAAGTCAGTTGGACATCTCACCATATGGCTCTTCTTCTGTGATTAGGTCAGTGAAAAGCCAACGTTTACACTCAAAACAGATAAAATGGTACACTACATAGCAATATCCAAGCAAATGAAGAAAGCATATTGTCTTGATTATGATATGCAGTTGGATAGGAAGTCAATCAAGTTGGTTCATCACTACAAATATCTTGAACAGGCATTTCAAAGAGAAGATGAGCTGGACCCAATATTGAACGGAAAAAAAGAGTGGTCTGGATCACATATGGGAAATCATGTAGTATTGTCAATGATCCTAGTCACAAAAACCAATATTTTTAACACCAACATTCTCCAGGCTATATGGGGGTGAATCATAAACAGCACAGTCTTAGAAGACAAAGCTTAGCAAGTGATACTAAAAATATATTAATCAAAGAAAGAAAAGAAGGTGGGCTAGTCATGTAGAGAAGAGGTGTTAAACATGGGGTGGCCCACAACACTCCCAAGTACAGCCCAAACCAAATTAAAATGTTAAATGGGAAGTTTACCAAAATAAATAAAAATAAAATAAAACACAGATAATATTACTTTTTAAAAACAAAATAAGTATGTGACCTTATGTATGGATTAGTGTCCCTTATTCCTATTTGAGTTTGACACCATTGATGTAGACAGTGAAGGCAGGGTAGTACATATACTCTGCTGGTAGTCAAAAGTATCAAAAGACCAAGAGAAAGGCCTCCAGTGTGTCAGGTAAATGACTTATGAAGGAATTATTGAAAATTGTTGTTCGGTTGTTTCAATCACGACCAACTCTTTATGACCTCATTTGGGGTTTTCCTGGCAAAGATAATGGAGTGGTTTACCATTTCTTTCTCCAGCTCATGTTCCATATGAGGAAACTGAGGTTAACAGGGTTAAGTGACTTGCCCAGGTCACACAGCTAGTAAGTGTCTGAGACCACATCTGAATTCATGAAGATGAGTCTTCCTGATTACAAGCCCAGTGCTCTATCGACTGTGCCACCTAGCTGCCCCATCACTGAAAGACTCTGGATCAAAATCACTACAAATGAGAAACAAAATAAAAAAATCAAAGATACAGAGTTGAAAGGGGCTGGTCATTTAGTAAAAAACCATTCATTGAGTACCTACTCTATGCCATGCACTGTACAACTTGAAGGTTCCTTAGAGGGCATCTAATCCAATCCCCTCATTTTACGGATGAGGAAACTGAAGCCCATAGAAATTAAGTGACTTAGCCAATCACATAGATAGCAGTGGAAGTATTTCATCTAACTTCTTCATTGTACAAATTATGAAAAAGCCTAGAATGATTAAATGTTTGCCTATGGTAGGCAACCAGTGTACCAAGTTTCAGAGCCAAGAGTTAGGTCATTTGACTTCAATTCTCCAACACTTTCCATTCTCCCATTCCTAGATTGCAACCTGTGCCAATGGAGAAGGTACCATTGTCAATGAGTTCACAAAGCCACTTAGGTATAAAATAGAACCTAAAGCATCAGTGCCAGACTTCTCAAAGCTATTGACTTCTTCACTGGTATTGGATGGACTGAGGTTATGTTACTGCCACAAATTTGTCTATAAAACTCAATCTTTAACATATGCTTCATTTGGAAATAAACACTGTCAGTACTTCAAATCCTTCATGGCTCTTATTCAGGATCTGATAGTTTGATAGTCAACTCTTGGTTATCTTGAGATGGATCAACCCTTGTGGATTCAATTTAAAAAACTGAGAGTGTCTACTACGTGTTAATAACTCTGTTAAACATTGGGGATATGTCTAAGTGCTTACTATGTATAAGGTATGAATATTTCCTATGTGTCATGCTAGGAAATATAGGGATGAATAAGACACAATCCCTGCCCTCAGTTTCCTCATCCATAAAATAAGGTTAAAATAAGGTTCCTTTCGATTCTAATGATGTACAAATCAAGAAGATTACCAGTCTCTTCAGGGAGGCATGTAAGTAATTGTTGCACAAATTATGAAGTATATTGCAAATTCAAAGAATTTTGCTGCTATCAAGAAACAGCAGCAAGTACTTCTACCTGGGGTGTGTAGAGGGTGGTGGTGCAGAAGGAAGGGGACATCAGAGAAAATTTCAAGGACAGGATGATCTCAGCTAGGCCTCTCATTATTTAAATAGAATTTTTAAAATAGGAAGAAATTGGAAGAGTAGGGAGAAAGTAGTGAAAGTTGTAGGATTTAAAGCAGGAAGCAATCTAGTCTCATTTTACATATGGAAAATCTGAAAGCCAAGAGAAATTAAGTGACTTACACAGTCAAGTAATAAATAATGATGATGATGATGATGATGATGATGATGATTCACATTTATGAACCACTTTATGGTTTATAAAGAGCTTTTCTCATGACAACTCCGTGAAGTATGGGGGTTCATTACTATTTTTCCCTATTTTTACAGAGGAGCAAAAGCAAGATTTAAACCTAGGGTCCTTTGACTCAAAATATTCTTTGCATTCAGCATGAAAAAGATGGAATCAGTAAAGACACAGAGACAGAAAAAAAGCAGAAAGAGTTCAGGGAGTGACAACTAGTCTGATTTTGTAAAAGCATAGAGTATGTGAAGGAGAAGAGTATGACGAAGCTAGGCAGGATCCAGTGAGTGAAAAGCCTTGAATAATTTGGGCTCATTGGGAAGGCAGTGGGGATACCCTGAAAGGTTTTGAAGAAAAGGGAATCATGATCAGTGCAGTACATTAGGTTTACTCTATGTGTAAGATAGACTGGATTAGAGAGTGGAGTGGAGTGGAGTGGAGTGAAAGTAGAGGCAGGGAAGACCTTTTGAAGGCCATCAAACAGTATAGGTGAAAAATAGAAGAGGACCTGAACATGGCAGTGGAAATGGAAGAGAAGCATTTGAAACAAAAGATAGTGTAGGGATAGAATCAATAGGCCTCAGCAACTGATTGCATTTGGATGGGGGTGAGGAGTGTGGTGAGGAAAAGGGGGAAATCAAGAGTGACAATGAGGTTTTTGGCTTGGGAGATTGGGAGAATGTAGGCCATAATTAGAAATCAATTAGAAAAAGGAATAGGTCTGGGGAAACAAGGATAGCCTCGGTTGGACAGTTGAGTTTAAAGTGGCAGTGGAACACGCAAGTGGAGATGTCAAGAAGGACATGTAAACCTGCAGCATGGGGAGTTGTTGGGGCTGGAGATAGGGACATGGAAGTCATCCACCCAAAGCTGAGCTTTGTCCTAAGTGACTCATCCCTGGGAGTGCATGAGGTGCTCAGGGAGAACAGCATCACAAAAGAGAGACAAGTTGACTGACATTTATGGCATGCTGTAAAGTTTGCACAGCCTCTTATACACATCATATCATTTCAACCTCACCGTGTACACTCGGCCATTACCATTATCCTGCCACATAAACTGTAGCAACCCATTTTCCATGAGAGAACCCAAACCCAGTCTGGATCAGAGGTGTCAAATGTGTGGCCCAAACCAGATTAAGATCTAAGTGGGAAATATTTAACAAACCAGATAAAAATATGAAGCAACACAGATGATATTGTTTTGTGGTTTCCTAAGTCAATATGGCTTCACTCACAGGGATCCATTTCTATTTGGGTTTCATTCCACTGGACTACAACTTCTGCTTCAGGTTGCAGATAATTCCCCAGTGAAGTATTTCTCTCTTCCATCAAGAGCACTGCTCAGACAGACACAACTCTTTCTACCTTTTCAAAAATGAATGCTACCTGTGTCTGGGTTATAAAAAAAGCATGGAGCTAGATCTGACTTTTGACTTTGCCCAAGGAAGGGGAGTGTCTCCTTCTGTCATCCCAAGAAAATGGATGAGAACACAACCAGAGTCTCCTGTGATGTCACAACTGAGAAAAACATGGGAGATACTTTCAAGAAAGAGTGTACCTGTCATTGACATAACTGCACCTCCCTGGTCTACACCACCCCTGCCAAACTATCCGACCCAAAGTCAGGGGAGCTGACCTCATGGTAGTCCTGATATAGATGGCAGCAGGAAGATCTTAAATGTGTCCCTTCTTGCCATTATAACCTGAAATGCCTCATTCTCTACAAATAGTGGGGTACATTTTAGCTTTTCATTATTTTTGTATAATTACAAATATATTTACTATTCTATCATCATACAAATATAGCCTTATATTAATTACCTTATTTTTTTGTTGTTTTAGTCTGGACTTGTGACTTCATAGACATAGTTTCTGTACAGAAACTCTTCTGGTGCCTATCAGAAAATTGTCTGCAACTTTTAACCTTCAAGTGGCACCAAGATTAGGTGATTTACCTTTGGCCATATAGCCAGAACAAGTCAGAGGATGGGTTTGCACCCAGGTCCTCCTGACTCCAAGGCCAGCATTCTGTTGACTACATCACATTGCTTCCTTATTCCATGTTGCTCATGTACTCTTAGATCTTACTCTTACATCTACTCATCTATCATAGATTAAGTTCCCAAGGATGCCACTCACATCATGTTTTCCGGTTCGGCTGCACATGCTCCAACTGCTTTTGTAACATTCACAAGAAGAGCTTGGTTTGTTCCAACAAGCAAATTAACAAGTGGCTGAATGCCACCGCATTTCCGGATAATAACTCGGTTTTCGTGTTCTTGACAACATTCTCCCAGAGCTCCAACCACATTCACAAGCACTTCTTCAGGCTGATCAGTTAGAAGTCCTACCAAGGTTTCAATAGCCTTGTATTCTCGAAACCTAAATTGTAAGTTGAAAAGAGAGAACATCAAAATATTTCTGCAGTATTGTTTTAAGAAAATATTTTTTTCCGTTTGAGATTTTTTTATTGAAATTCTGAGATGAATTAAATATTTTAAAATGTTTAATGAAATTCAATCATGTTTAATCAAGTTCCTTACCATCATATATATTAAATCTGACATTTGCTATATTCTATTTGTTCAGATTCAATTAATAATTTAAATAAATAGTGGCTTTAATAACTTCAGTTAAATATTCATCTCAAAGGAGCTTAGAAAGATAGAATAGCTACCTCAATGTCTGAGCTAGGTGATACAAAGGATAGAACACGAAAACCGAGTTATTATCCGGAGATGCGGTGGCATTTAAGAATAATATTTCTCTGCTGGCTATTTCTATGGGTTGACTGGATCAATAGGAATTAATGAACACTTTGACTTTTCCACAACCTCAGAAGTTTCATTTCTCATCCCTCCTCCCTAAAATTGCCCAGATTCCAAATCTTCATCAGGTAAAGTGGAGGCATTTCTGAATCCAAAAGGCTGCCTGCCCACGAGTCAAGCAGCATATCTACCCAGTCAGCTCATACCATTAGTTACCTTGGCCCTAGGGGAGGGAAAGTTCCCCATGTACAGGAATCTTTGCTAGGGTGGGTTCCCACAGAGCCAAGAATTCCTTTTATTAACAAGTTAGCCCAGAACTGATCTGCTAGGCAGGTATATAATACCTGAGACTTATGTTAGTCTCTATGAAATTTTTACTTAAAATTAAATGTTCCATCCTTACTTTGTTACATTCTCCTTGCAGATGGCGCACTTCCATATGGCTCCTGTGACTGCTGCTAGCCTTTCTTTATTGTCTGTATTATTAAGTAGAGTTGCAAGTGGCTTAAGGCCACCATGCTGCCTAACCAGGTCCCGAGTTTCCTTATCTTCAGCACACTAGACAAAAGCACCAAGGTCAAAAGATCCCATTAGATGTCAATAAATTATGTAATCTATTACCATTCTTGATAAGTTGAAAAAGTGACTCTAGCAGTTATAAAATTTCCAATTATATGGCGTCTTTCTCCTGGGGAGTCTGAAAATGGAGCACCATCCTTCCCTGCAGTGAGGTGATAGTGTGAATCCCAAACACAGAGCATGGACTTTAAGATCTCTTTAAGTCAGCTAGGAGGCTTGAGTCACAAAGACCTCAGTTCAAATCCTGTCTCAGGGCAAGATCCTGGGCGAGGCACTTAACCTTTCTGGATCTCAGTTTCCTCATCTGTAAAATGAGGGGGCTGGACTTAATGATATCCAAGGTCTCTTCCATCTCTAACTATGACCCTATCTCTGCTCCTCACTTAATAGATCCTGGAAGGATCTAGCACTTTCTGCTCCCTTGTCAATTCGCCTCAGAATCCAATTCTATACTATGCTTCCATGAAGATGAAAATGAGCCAATCTTACACAAATGAGCCCCTGCACACACAGCAATCATCCCCATCAACAAAGCCTGGTGACAGCTTTCATATACCATCAGAGTATATTGCAGAAGGAAGAAAGCTCTATTTGGAGGCAGAGAATCTGGGTTCAAATCTTAGCTCTGTAAGACTTATCCTCTGTATGAGGATGTCACTTAATGTCCCTGGGCCTCTCAGTTCCTTCATCTGTAAAATGAGGGTGTTGAACCAGATGGTTCTTTTCCAACTCTAACTCTATGATCCTATGACCTAAGCATTACTCAGTGTTGAAATGGATGACCTCTCAAGTCCCTTTTGTTTATCTTATGAACCTTGAGGATGGAGGACTAATTATTAATGGAGCCTAAGAAAGTCTAGCTAGTAAAATTCAGCAATCTGCCCAAGTGTACCACAGTCTCTCAGTGATAGAGGATGCGGACCTTCTGGTTCCAATGGTAGACTTTCATCTTTTATTTGTAAACACCTTATCAATTACATGTTTTAGTTCAGTATTGGAGATAAATTTTAAAATTTAATGAATATTTTTCGATCAAATAGCCCTTTTCTCAGGTTACAAAACCTATAAATAATAAAAAAAAATGGTGCTTAGGTAGTATCCTGAAAAGAAAATTGAAATCAAGGCCTCATATGTAATACAGAGGCATGAAAGTTATATTCTATTGGTATCTCCTGGTTTCATCATTCATGATGGTAGAGTAGAAAGATCACTGGCCTTGGAGTCAGAGGATCTGGGCTCAAAGCCCTCTGATGCTTATTACCTGTGTGACCTTGGACAATCACTTTACCTCTCGGGGCCTCAGTTTCCTCATCTGTAAAATGAGGGGGCTGACCTAAATAGCCCCCGAGATTCCTTTCAGCTCTAGACCTACTATCCAAGATGTGTGTCATGAGTAGAAAACTTAGTATCTTTGCAAAATTTACATGGATTCCAAATTAGTCTGTTATACAAGTGCCACATCATAAATTTTTTTAAAATTACCAATCTTTACATCTAACAATCGCCGTCAATGACATATAGTGGGCACACGGCAAATTTCAAGGATATTTCAATCGCTCTCCTAGTTACCGAGGTACCTTCTCCAATGTCTTCTTTCAGGCTCAGATAACATTTTAGTTCCCTACCACTTAGCTACCTGATTCATATCTGTGTCAAGAGCCACTTCCTCTAAGAAATCTGACCTGATTAGATGGGAGGTAACTCATTAATGTTTCAAAGAGCGTGTTTGGGGGCAGCGAGGTGGTGCAGTGGATAGAGCACCAGCCCTGAAGTCAGGAGGCCCTGAGTTCAAATCTGGCCCCAGACCAAATACTGGACGCTTACTAGCTGTGTGACCCTGGGCAAGTCACTTAACTCCAATTGCCTTAAAAAAACAAACAAACAAAAAAAGAGCGTGTTTACTTTCTACCATCTCTCCCCTGTCTGACAAAAAAAATGTTTAAAAAATAAAAGAATAAAATAAGGGAACAAAAAAGTGAATACACATGTATATCCATTTGTTCTCATTAGAACATGTTTCCAAAGCTATTGTAAAAGACACAGAGTTTTAACAGAGGGAAAGACAGAGAGAAGGAGGGAGGAAGAAAGGGAGAAGGAAAGGGAGAGAGGGAAAGAGAAGAGGAGAGAGAGAGAGGGAGTGTTTAATAAGGTAAAAATGTATACAGAGCTTTTAAAACACCATAAACTTGTACTTGAGGATTCTGTAGCACTTATTTATAATACAATAAAATACTTTAGCAGTTCAGAAAACTCTCTAAGATTTTAAGTGGCAGAACAGGTGTTGATCAGCATTGGTAAAGGTAATAGTAGTTTCCTCACTGAGAGCTCCCTACATTGATGAAATCACAAATTTTACTAGACAAAATTTACTAAATTACATATTTTACTATATCTATCATGTTCCCAATAATGCCTTTCATTCATTGAATTTAAAATAATCTCTACTCTACAACAGATACAAATACATTATTTTGTATTTTACATGTAGTTTATTTATAGTATTTTTATATTTAAAACTTACATTTAAAACAAAAAATTAAATCAACATACTACCTTTCATATGTCCTACAGAAAACACCTCTTAGAAATATAAGGATCACTCAAATCTTCACTTTAAGTAGGTTAGTGGGTTATCACATTGGTGTACTCTTATCTGTTTAAGAAATCTGTTTAAGGCTAAATGTAACCTGTAAAATAGAAGAATGGGGGCAGGGAGGGGGAGAGGCAAGAGCATAGGAGCTATGCTCCAGTATTTGCACAGCTCTCACATAGAAGAAGGACTAACTTGTTCTCTGGAGCTCCTGAGGGCAGAACACAGAGTGATGGGTGAAAGTTGGAAAAAGTTTAATTTAAGTTGATTCCTAACAACTGGAGCTGCCCTAAAGGGTGGAATAGGTTGCCTGAGAGAAACAGTGGGTTCTCCTTCTTTGGATGTTTCCCCCAAAGGCTGGATGACCACCCATCAGGGGATCTTGTGGTGGGGATTCTTAAAAGCACATGTTGAACTTGGTTGGCTGATGAGGTCCTTTCTAGCTTTGAAATTCTATGAATCTAGCCAGCCCCATCTGGGAAGGTCATTGGTCGCACCTGATAGATGGCCATGGCACAATGTTCCTGAAGCACCTCATTTTCACTACTTAGGTTTTTCACCAGATTTTCAATTATCCGCTCTGCTTTGATGGCTGCACGGTAGCGTTCCTAAAAATAGAAGTTAAAATACAATTTTTATCTACCATATATATAGATATATGCCATATGTATTTGTGGACAGTAATTAAAAAAAAACCAAAATTTTACAAGATTTTTTTAAAAAAATTAGCTACTATATCTGTAAATTTCCTCTGCCTTAGAGATTTCCCTTCAAAACTGTACCCTTATTTTTTTTTTAGTAAAATATTTGTCATGGGCTTCCACTAAAATTTTATCAGGCCAGATCCTAGGAGATACAAAGTTAAAGAAAATCTCTCTACTAGCAGTCATCTACTGCTCTTGAGCTACACCCACATTTTTAACCCCTCCCCCATATTATATCAAAAGAGTATGCCAAAAATGTCTGTAGTACTCCCTCACCTTATACATTTATCCCGGTTCTCCTATCTCACTGACAGTATTCTGTTATGAAAACAGAGCATTGGATAAGAGACCATTATGCAGATTGCCCAATTTTAGTTTTGTGCATTTGTGGTAAAAAAAAAATAGAATTTGAATAAAAATTTATAATTTTTTTAAAAAACTACTTCATCAAATTTCCTTGAATTAAAACCTAATCCTTATGATGGAAAATTTCACTTTCAAGTTGAATGATATATAAATTTCATGTTTTTCTGGGGCTTTGGGGCTTCTCAGTAAGAACTTAGTTAATTTGGAAAAATCTGATTTTTAACACAGCTCATTATTAAATAGACTTAGATATACTAGAGACTAAACCACTACCACCCAAACACTACTTTATAAAGTGAAAATCCAATATAAAATAATAAGCAAATGCCAATACTTTTCCCTAGAACAGTATAATAAAAGTTTCCCACTGTTGTTTGACCTGGGCTATAATTAGGAATGCTTTTATCCAGTATAAAAGGCAAAAAAGGTATCTCGAGCTGGGGGAGGAGGAAGACAGGTACTTTCTGGACACTGGGGTAGAAAATCACAAATAATTCATAATTCTTGCTAACTAGGTTCTATTTTGGCTGTATGTGGCTGGTTCACACGTCCTGAGATGATAGGCTGTGCTGGTAGAGAAGAGGTCCTCTTCTATTCACTTGTCCCTCCCCTCAACCATCACCATCACTCTAGGTATTGGCATGTTTGAAGAAGAATTAGAGCCATGTGTGGGGGCAGTTAATCTGGGAGTTTACCATCACTCATCTATGCATTCATCCATAGATGCTTCTCCTATGACTGTCTAAAGAGTTGATTCAGGGCATAAATGCTCTAAATTGGCTCCACATAAATTTGGCAGTGCCTGGGACAAAGCCCTGGTTGCCCTGGCCTGGTTACAAGTCTAGTCTCATAACATCCTAGCCTGAGAGCCTTCCAAGAGAATTTCAATTACTTGATATAGTATGGGTATAGATTACCCTACAATGTTCTGCCAAAAGCTGAGCTCATTACAATAAAATATAATCTCCAAAAATTATAGTATATTCAATAATTATATTAAATATGCACCACAGACATCTATCCAAAAACTTCTCTACAGTCATTGCAATATATTTTTTAAAGCTCAAGGAACCTTGAACTTTCTTCACTTTGTAGTAAGGCAGACACATTTCGTGCAGTATACCTCTGATGCACATTCTTGCAGGGTCCCTACAACAGGAATTAGCATGTTCTGATGTGAAGACTTCAGCAAGCGAGCCAAGAGAGGGATGCCCCCAGCTTTCCGAATGGCTTCTTTGTTTATGTGGCTCTTACTACAGCTCCACAGTGCCAAAGCCCCACATCGGGCCACTTCTACATCCTTGGTCTCATACAGGCAATGGTGGTGCATAGGGTCTGTTTTGCTCTGAGCATAGTCCAGCAGCTCAACCTGAAAGAACAGGCAAGTCTTTCTATCCATCCAATAAAAACCAACCCTGCAGTACAGTGGTACAAATACAACCATCCCCATTTTATGGATAAAGAAACCAAGGCTGAGACACATTAAGGACTTGTACACAGTCACACAACTAGAAAGTGCCAGAAGCCCTTCAGAATTCTGATTCTGAATCTAGCGATCGCTCCATATTTCTACAAACATAACTCAACAGCCATAAAATCACCCATCTCACTACCATTAGTAATAAGTATGTTTAAGAATTTACAATGTGCTAAATAGCTGCCAGTAAAAAGAAAACACTAAATTATGGGAGGTATTGTATAGTCTCTCCCCAGAAGGAGTTACATTCTCCCCAGAAGGAATATACCTATGAAGGTCCTATGTCCTTCATGCAATACTTTCAAATATAATCAGCATATTTATGCAATATCTTTGGTTCTAGCAAGTGAGAAGCTCACATTAGTTAAGAGCAATACAGAGATTTCCGAGAAGTTTACCAATTTTCCCCAAGGGAAAAATTATGCAGAAAGTGGTGATGTTAATGATGAGTAAATAACATTTGTCAGCACCATAGGTGCTGATGCCATGCAAGGAAGCACGGAAGGCACAGTTCTGGCTCAGCACATTTGCACCTGCTCTTCTGACTCTGCTGATGATTTGGATCTTTTAGCTAACATTGATGAGAAGACTAGTGCAAAGCCACCGGGAACAGTAACTACTTGTCCATCTCACATCACATTTTATAAGACTCAAAAGAAGAGTGCTGCCCATTTCTGGATGTCCCCTCCACCTGCTGCTTCAGTTCACCAAAGTTATTTACTATGTCAGCTCTGAACCCGAAAGGCAGTTTCAATGTCTGGTGAGATGAATAGGATCCAAAGGGAACATTTTCTTTAAACTTGTCTCTTCTGTCCCTGTTGGGCATGTTAGATGTGTCTTGCTCAAGTGAACCATCTCTAGGTGAGCTACAGCATCTAAATAATTATTCTCAATTATAAAATATTTTTGATAATAAACATCACATCCTTCACACTAAATGAGAAGTTCATAATAGTGTTAGACTTGGAATAAGATTATTCTGAGAATGAAAGGTCTATAAAATTAAATTTAAAATTGATAAATTAATCATTTTCATTAGTAAATTTTTAAATAAAAATAGTAAAATTAATTACAAGCATTTTTAATGTTTAGTTTAAAAAATATATTTTATCAATAACTTAAATATTAAACACTGTTCCAACCAACTGATCTTGCCTAGTAACTCCTTACAATTAATACAATTTAATTTAATAATTAATTAATTTAATAATATAATTAATATATTAAATACTATAACAATAATTTAATCACTCTCTCAATCCTCATGACAATCTTTTGTTCGTCCAGTCCTTCTCATCCATTTGTCCTCTCATATAATCACAGTGTTTATTCATATACGTCTACCTTTTTTTTTTGGCTTTGCATTATTTCACAAAGGTCTTTTGGATTTCTTTCTATTCCTCATAGTTGTCAGTCTGAATGGAATTATGGTATTCCATGCTATTACTCCTCCCCTAAGGCTTGAATATGCAGTTGCTTCTAGTTTTTTGTAATTACATATAATTATGTTTTGAAAACCCTTGAAAAGATATCTCTTTTAAAATTCTTGATAGTACTTTCAGAGCATATGGCCAGTGATGGAATTATTGGGTCAAAGCATATGATTTATTTTTTGCAACTTTTACTGCCAACTTTATCTCCAAAAAAGTTCAATTTTGAAATTCTTTCAACAATGAATCTGTATACCAATTTCTCCACAATCTTGCCAGGATTAAATTTCATTGATCTTAATATATATCTATTCACACTCTTTAACCATTCATCCATTGTTGAACTAGGAGTTACCACTGATCATTGTAACCACATATATTTTAGATGCCAAGTTTCATCTGTCATACTTCATCTGTCATGTTTGCTATAAATATCTCCCCAATCTATTTTTCTTTTAATCATTTTGTTGTTGTTGTTGTTGTATAAAGGGCAGCATGGAAGAGTAGACCTTAGATACAGAAAGATCTGAATGCAAGTCTCACCTCTTGCACATTTTGGCTGTGAGACCCTGGGTAAGTCACTTGATCTCAGTGGTCCAAGAAACCCTCTAAAACTAGAATTGCAGAGAGGGCACTGATCTGCTTTGATAGAGAGTTCTGTATACCAATAAAATGACAAGTGAAATTCCCGTTCCCCATTTCTTATGTTTCATAAGAAGGTTTTTGTGTCTTTATTTTTAATTTCACTAAAGTCAAGTGTATCAATCATATGCCGATGGATGGCTTGCTGGACAGATCACTGGACCTAGAGTCCGGAAGACAGAAGTCAAAATCAGGCTCAGAGACTTACTAGCTGAGTAACCTTGGGCAAAAACTTTCCACTGATCTAAGCAATTAAGAGCCTTAAGTGAGCAGGTGCTGACCTACCTTAGAAAAGTTCTCTACCCCACGGATTTCACAGGTCCTATACATTTCCCTATCTCTTCTATATAACTCAAAGGGCTCAAGGAAAGTTTTACTCAGAAGGAAAAGTTTGGCCATGACCAAAAGTTGGAGAATTACTGGCCCCTCGTAGTCTTTTTCACTATGTTTCTAAACCCAGATTGTTATGGTTCTTCAGTCATTTTTCAGTCGTCACCTTCGTGATGTCACCTTGGGTTTTCTTGGCAAAGATACTGGAGTGATTTCGCCATTTCCTTCTCCAGTTCATTTTATAGATGATGAAACTGAGGCAAGCAGGGTTAAATGACTCGACCAGGGTCACACAACTAGTAGGTATCTGAAGCCTGCTTTGAACTCAAGAAGATGAGTCCTCTTGACTTCCAGGACTGGCACTCTATCCACCGTGCCTCCTAGCTGCCACAAACCCAGCTTAATATATGTTTATTCATGAAAACCACAATATTGCTTAAAGTAATTTTGGTTCATATTTAGGAAGATGATGGAATGAATTAATGAGTAGTGAACATTTCTATACTACTTTTAAAGAGTGAAACTGTTACTTAGGTGGTAGGTAGAGCAAAGGATGCCAAGTACCAATGTTGTTAATGTAAATACTTGGGAAAAGATCATATTAAGGAAATATGATTTTAATGGAAAGAATCTTTTAAAACCACACACACACACAGAGTTATACCCTGAGAGGTGATAAAATTATACCCTAAGAGTAAATTAGAAATTTTAGGAGGAGAACTCATTTTCAAGCTAAATTAGACCCTAACTAATAAAACATTACTTCAATGAACTGAAAATAATTGTTTTTATTTCACACCTCAGTAGCTTTTAGCCCATTCATCATAATATTTATGCTACTTACCAATTTCTTGATGCCACCATGCTGTCTCACTGTCCTCCGGGCTCTTCTGAAGTTGGCAACATTTGCTATTGTTTCCGCTGCCAAACATTTCAGATTTTTATCTGGAGAATCAAGTATCTTCACCATAATTGGTAAACCTCCAAGGTCAACAATTGCACGTCTGATTTGAGAATTATGGCTAATTTCCTTCAAGATTTTTAATGAACCAATCTAAATGGGGGAAATGTTATAAGCAAAAGATCACTTAAGAATACATGACAAAGTCTATGTTAAAATAATTCCCATGCTATGCTAAAATAGTTTTTTCATTTTAGAAGGCAGCTGATCTTTCCAAACTAATTTCATATTCCTTCCTATCACACATACAATGATCCCACCAAACTCTTACTTGGTGTCCCATTTCTAAGCGCGCACGTACACACCCCCCCCATATTTCCATCTCCTGTCTCCTTGTCTTTGTGTGTGTGTATATATATATAATATATATATATTCTATCTCCAATGCTTAGAATAAACTCTGTCCTTATTCCTGTCTTAGAATCCCTAATGATTTGTTGTTATTATTTAGTTTCAGTCATGTTAGACTCTTCTTGACCCCATTTGGGGTTTTCTTGGCAAAGATACTGGAATGGTTTCCCATTTCCTTCTCCAGCCCATTTTATAAATGTAAAACTAAAACAAACAGGGTTAAAGGACTTGTTGAGGCCAGATTTGAACTCAGGAAGATAAATCTTCCTGACTATGTACTATCCCACCTAGCTGCCCCACCCCCACCCAAGGACTCTGTGGCTCAAATAATGTTGATGTGAGACAAAGACAGATTTTTTATGTGTGATGTGAGACTATAATAGAGATACATAATAGAAAGCATTGAAATAGCACTCTAAGGTTTACAAAGTGCTTTACAAATTATATCTCATTTTATGCTCGCAAGGCAGCAAGGTAAATGCTATTATTATCCCCATTTTATAAATGACTGACTCAAAGGCAGTCAAATCACCTGCTTAGGGTCACACAGCTAGTAAGTCACTGAAGTGGGTTTTGTACTCTAGTCTTCTTGCCTCCATGTCTGGTACTCTAGCCATATTGCCACCTAGCTGCTCCATAAGAAGTATAAAAGCAGATAAAATGCGACTTCCTACATGAAGCCTATCCTGACTCCCCACCCCAAGTGCTCTGGACCTCCCCCTCAAAATTACCCTGCATTTATTTTGATTTTGTATTTATTTACATGTGTACCTATCATTTCCCCAAAATAAAATATAACCCCCGCCCCAGGGCTGGAACTGAGGTTTTTTTGTTTTGTTTTTTGTTGTTGTTGTTTGTTTGTTTTTTGTTTTGCTTTTCATTGTATCCTAAGCACAGTTCCTTGAAAACACTTAACAAATGCTTATTGAATAAAAGCCCCTAGGAACCTAATCAGAAGGAACTGCAACATCCTGCAATATTGAATCTGCCTTGGTACTTAGACCTCATCAGTACTCTCAGTACCCTCTGCTCTTCTGAGGAGAAGGCAAAGCTTCCACTAAAGGGGGTGCCCAGGCTTGCCATCTCTTCCTTTCCCACCTGGCTGCACTCCTTCAGACTTCTCCATCATGGTCCTGTTCCCAATACCTTCTTCAGCTGATTTTCAGCTGTGTTTTGTGAGCTGTGTTTCCCTATTTCACTGTGAGAGTCTTAAAGACAGGGACAGCACTTAGCACAGTGTCTGACACATAAGAGGCACTTAATAAATATTTATTGACTGGCTGACAATGAAGGAAGGAAGGCAGGCAGGAAGGAAGGAAGGAAGGAATGATGAGTATGTTTTAATAAAGAACTATCCCCTTTCCATGTTTCCAATCAGAAGATAAACTCCATCATGCACATTATTTATTTTTAAGACAATATAGGAAAAGAGATGCATCACCCATTGCTAGCAAAGCTACTCACCTTACATTTGACTTCATCTGTATCAAGCAAATTGATTAGGACTTCCAAACCCCCAACATCTCTAATAGCCAACTGACAGGTTTCTAGAGTTAAGTTGAAATCTCTCATTGAACACAATGCAATTACTGTAGCTGTCTGATTTCCTCCCTACAATAATAACATAATATACAATTGCAAATTAACAAAGACTATATTTCTTTTTTGTTAACATATGAAGTCATGTAATACATATTTTCACATAAGCCGTGTTGCAAAAAAAAAAAGACAAGAAAAATAAGGAAAGTGAAAAAAATATGCTTCAATCTGCACTCAGAGTTTATCAGTTCTCTTTCTAGAAGGAAGATAGTATTTTTCATCATGAGTCCTTTGGAATTGTCATGGATCATTATACTGATCAGAACAGTTAAATTTTCACAGTTGATTTATTGTTACAATATTGCTTTTACTGTGCACAATGTTGTCCTAGTTCTGATCACTTCATTTTGCATCAGCTCATATTCCAGGTTTTTCTGAAACCATTCCTCTCATCATTTATTATAGCACAGCAGTATTCCATCATAATCATATACCATAACTCATTCAGCCATTCTCCAATTGATGGGTATCCCCTCAATTTCCAATTCTTTGCCACACAAAAGGAGTTACTATAACTATTTTTGTACATATATGTCCTTTTTCTTTTTCTTTGATGTCTTTGGGATACAGACCTAATAGTGGTATTGCTGAGTCAAAAGGTATGCACAGTTTTATAGCCTTTTAGGCATAGTTCCAAACTCACTCCAAAATGGTTGTACCAATTCACAGCTCCACCAACAGTGCATTAGTGTACCTATTTTCCACATCCCTTCCAGAATTTAAGACCATATTTCTATTTTTTTGAAGTACTGGATTATTATTGGACTACTCCCTTTCATGCACCTTTCATTCTGGCCAAACCGCAGAGCCAAACTCAATATTATATCTACCACAATGATGCATTCACCCAAGTGGGTTACTGTGTCTGGAATTTAACCCTCCTTTAATGCTGCTCAAAATTCTTATATTCATCTAAGGTCAAGTGATATCTCTTTCATGAAACCTTTCCTGGTCCCCCCATTGGTTATCTTATATTTACTTCCACTTGGATGGGTCAGAGGGTCTTTGCCAAGGAATATATAAAAAATGAGAGTGAAGAGATGGATGTGGGATGCTGCCTTGGATGTTAGACTTAATGATTAATATTTTATATGACAGAGAAAGAGAGAGCCATCACCACTTCTAGAACTGGGTAGTATTGTTATGAAAATGGCCTTTGAGAAACATTATTTTAATGACTGCATGTGGAACAGACTAAGGCAGGGAGTAATAGGAGATAGGGAACCAGGCTAAAGGCTGCTGCAGAAATCCCTGAGAAAAGTGACTAAAGTCTGAATTGATGATTTCATGGAGAATAAAATATACCTCCATGTGTGAGCAGAGAACACTCAAAGTTGATGCTATTGACAGAGATGAGCAAGTTGGAAAGATGGTGGATTTCTCATTACTTAGCCTTTGTGAAGTAGCAGTGGGATTTAAATATTTAAGAAAACAATTTAATTCAACAAATATTTATTAAAATCCCCACTCTGTGCAAAGCCAAAGAGACAGGGAGCTTAAAAGATTACTGATCATGACTGACAGATCAGGAACTCAAAATTAGATTTCCTTAGTACAAATTTTCAGGTAAGTCCACTGGTCATTTTTTTTCTCTCTAAAAATCTTCTGAAGAATAGAATGTGGTTTAATGTGCCTAAAGTAGTCTTTAGAATATACTTTGATCAGTTTGACTTGAATAAAATACTGTGAAGGGGGTTCAAGACATAAAAAAGTTGATATTTTAGTCTTAAAACACATGGGCTTTGTCTAAGGATAAGGAAGTGTTCAAAGTTACAGGCCCTCATTCCCGTCCAAATGTATAGTACCAATATTCCATTCAAGTATTCTCCAATCAGGGAAAAAAACTCTCTAAACTGGGATTGCATTTTGATCCATCATGAAATAATATTATACATAGAACATATCTGTTACATATACAATGACAGATAATCTTGAACCCATTCTAAATATTTTAAAAACCAAATATACCTACTTAATCTATCATATTTGCCAAAAATAAAATAATGTATGGACATCATAAATAAATTTTTTTCTTCTCTATATTGTTTATGTAGCTTAATATGTATTCAAAAGGAAACCACAATAAAATTTTTTCATATACTTTTTTTCCAAAACACTAGGTCTATGCACTACTGCTGGTGGCCACAACAAATATTCCTCTTTAAATATGTAACCATTGCCCAAAACCTTATACAAAAAAATTTAACAAACATGGAAATGATTAGCTCCTCATTAAATTCACACAAAATCTACATCATGCCATTAGGCTCTTTGAAATCTGATCCTCTGGATGCAAAATAAATTCTACTGGCACTTGAACAATCAATTTTATGGGTTTAAATTAAATGCAGATTTGGCTTTAAAATGTTGATCCCATTTTACATAATTTTTTAATAAATAGCCAATAAATTAATTGAAAATAAAATGTGAATTCTAAACAAACTGCATACCATAGTAATAGATAAAACAATTTCTAACAAATTTGAATATAGTAACTAGAGCTCTTGGGTTCAGCAAAATGTCATGACATCTGCTTAAGCATTATAACTAGAAAAACGCTTGTGCATCAAGTTTACCATTTATAGCTTAAAGTAGCTTGCAGCTCATATGATATGAGGGTTATAAGCATTTCCCCTGTTATGTCATAGAAACATTAAGTAATTTATTTAAAAACAAATGTAGGGCTCAGATGATGACACTTAACGTACAACATTCTTTTATTTTTTACTATGAAAATATTTCCTGCTGATCTACATCAGTATTGGAAGTGCATAGGGGCATAGATTTTAGGGCTGGATGGGACTCCCTAAAATCACAGAATCAATTTGAGAGTTGAACGGATCTCAGTAGCTATCTCATCAAACACAAAAAAGAAATCCACACTCTAAGACACCAGACAAATAGCCATCTTCTGCTTGAAGACCTCCAAGGAGGAAACACCCACCATCTCACCTTATAGGACACAGAGCATTTTATTTCTGCACAGCTCTAACTGTTAGATTGTTAATTCCTGACATTGAGCCTGTAGGCTCTTTACAATTTTTACATATTGCTCCTGGTTCTTCCTTCTGGGGCCAAAGAGAACAAATTAAATCCTTCCTCCATCTGACAGTCATTCAAATAATTAGAGATGATTATGCTGTTCCACCCCACCCCTTTGAGCCTTCTGTTCTCCAGGCTCAACGGGGCCAGTCCTTTCAATTAATCCTCATATAGAATGAACTCAAGGCGCTTCACCATGCTGGTTGTCCTCCTTTAGACGCATTCAAGCTTATAAATGTTGTAAGAATGTCCTTCTTAAACCACAGAACCTAGAACGGAACATAATCCTCCAGATGAGGTCTGATGAGGGCGGAGCACAGTGAGACCACCATCACCGTACGCTCGGACGCGAGGACTCGGAAGGCAGCTCTAAATCACACTCACTTTTGAGGTTGCCACATCACGCCGCTGTCTCACAATGAGTTAGCAATGCGATAAAGCAGAGCTGTCAAACACACAGGCTGCATGCAGCCCACAACCCTCCCCAAGTGCTGCCCAAAGCAGATTAAAATGAAACTGGAAAATATTTTTAAAAAGTAAATAAAAATACAACCAAACATAAATATTTTAAAACTACGTCAATATGCCGCCAGGAGAGAGCACTCTATATAGATTGGTGGCCCCCATTTCTACTTCAGCCTAATACCACCGCACTGAAATACCCAGATCCAGTTCAGAACAACTGGTATCTAATCATGCCCCAACCAAGACCATTTGCCTGAGCATTTATTGGTCATTAACATAAAATGCCTAATATTTACTTTTTAAATAGCCGTCTTGTTATACCAATTAAGTCACGCTGTTGTTGTTTGTCCTTCATTCTCCAAGAGGACCATAACATCAGGAAGGTGATGCCATGACATGCAAGTGAAGTGGATTTAAGTGAGGGAGGGATATACAAAGTCACCAACCTCACTTTCTCCTTCAGAGACATCTGGGTTTATGGGCTAGATTTTTTTTCCTAAGGACCATGCCTCAATTGAGTCATATGCACCTCAAGGAAGCAAAGGGATGGAAAAACAGGCAATGCTAAGAATACATACAGAATGGCAAAATATACTATACCTTTATTAGTTACTATAAGTTTTTTAAATGGTATTCATCAGGCTTATAAAACTATGTCAATTATATTTAATTAATGGTATGGTTTGCTATGCTAATGTTACCAGAACATTTGAAAAAAAATTAATAATTTTTTAATAATTTAAGTCTAAATTAATGTTTAAAGAATATATCTGTAACCAAAACCTAATCTACTGCTCTGTGCATAGTTGGCATTTTATATTCATTTGTGGAATTTAAAAGATTTAAATTTTTCTGGGGATGGAGTATAAATTTACTGGTTATTATTAATGATTACATTCTACAGATTCCCATTTTTTTAAAAAAAAGATTGGACCTATAAACACAAGTAAAGATGGCAAGATATAAATGGAATGTTACGTTTCATAAAACCAGGAATGGTGACAGTGTTTATGACTGTAACTCTAGCTCCTAGAAAGAACAGTGCCTGACACACACTAATTGCTTAGAAACAGTTTTAGAGTTGGAAGGGACCTAAGAAGTCATCAAATGCATGTTTTGTATATCAGGAAACTGAGGCACTAAGAGATTATAATACTTGCCCAAGATCACATAGGTAGCGAGTGACAGAACCAAACCCAAAGCTCTTAACATTTTGCTACAATGCTTAATAAATATTTATTGGGTGTTGACTATTCTCTTAATTAAGACAATCACTACATCAGTTCCAGTAATTTACCAGATAAATATTGGAAAACATAAATCAGAAAAATCCATACTTATTTCCTTATTTCTTTTTCCTTTTAAAATGAATATTTAACATTTTTTAAAAAGAACATTTTATTAAAAGAAAACAATAAAAACAGTGAGCAATTCAAAATTCAGAATAAGACAAGACTTTTTAAGATTTTTAATCTCTTTATCAAATTCTCTTTCAAATAGCCTTTTTTGAGATATCTTACAAACTGATGAAAAAAAAACCTTCTAACATTTAGAAGCATGATAAAAGGCCATCTATGACAATATGCATTAGAAAATAATTTTCCTTATGAGCATGCATCTTTGGATGGTTTGTTTTAGGTTTTAAATCTGATTTTTCACTTCAATTACTAAAATATAAGGGGTCAAGCTGTATTTTGTTAAGAGATGAGTTATGGGCAAATATGACAGCTGTGGAATAATTCTCTGCCACATTTCCTAAATTGTCTTAAGTTTTTGGATCATATCCTGGTTGTGTTTAAAACATCCAGATAATAACCAGGGCTAGTGAACATTGAAAATTACTGTTTCCATGATGTTGACATTGCTCTACAATGATCTAACGTGGAAATCTGCAACTGTTCATCCTCCTCAGTACAGGCACATTGTGTCCAGGGACAGCAATAAGACAGGTACTGCTCAATTCTTCAAGGTCTAGTCCAAACCCAATTCAACCTACTCTCAAGTATCAACAGCTTTTGGGGACCATGCTTCTCCCTGCCAATGGGGCCTGACCATGGAGACTACCAAAAAGCCAAGAAAATACCAGATCTTCCCTTCCCTGACCCCAACAAGAATACCAGGAGCAGCCATTTGGTCTTTACATCTGCCATGAATTAACCATAAACACAAATTCTTCTTTATGTGTTGTCTCCCCCAGTTAGAATGGGATCTTCTTGAGATTAGGGACTGTCTTGATTTTCTTTTTGTATCACCAGCATTCAGCCCTGTGCTTTGCACATAGTAAGTGCTTAATAAATGCTCTTCTATTCCATTTATTCCACCAATATTCTATTACCTACAAGATACTGGACCTAAGTCATGGTCCATTGCCTGAATACTCATTGGTCATTAACATAAACTACCTGACATTTACTTTTTATGTATCCATCTTGCTATCCCTAATTAAGTCATATGCTCCTCAAGATTAGGGACTACGTATTATACATTTTTTAATTCTCTGGGGCCCAGCATAACATTCTCTAGCTATTCATGGTACTTAATAAATATCTGTTGTTGGCTTTTTTGGGGGGGGAGGGGGGTCTAGACCCATGAGTTCATTGGCATGGGGAATTGTAGAAACTTTCTGCAGATTCTTCCTTTCATTTGAATCCTTAGAGACCATTGTTGGGTTATTAATTGGCCTAATTTCAATACTGTTGCATCTCAGGGATTAGGGAGACCAGAGGACAGGGAGAGAGACTGGGCAACAGCAGGTCAGTGGAGCAGTCAGAACACATACATTTATTTATTGATTGATTAAGTTCACCATATTATGTGGGCACAGTTTGTGGGCCCCCAATTACAATAGTAACATCAAATATCACCCATCACAGATCACCATTAACAGATATAATAACATAAAAAGATTGAAATATTATGAGAATTAACAAAATGTGATAGAAACATGATGTGAGCACATTCTGTTCAAAAAGTCATACCAATAGACTATCTTGACACAGGGTTGTCATAAACCTTCAATTTGTAAAAAACACAATATCTGCAAAATGCCATAAAATGAAGTGCAATAAAATGAGTTATACCTGTATAATCAATCCTACAAGGGAAAAAATAGATTTTTAATGAAATAGAGAATTTCCAAGCAATCTTGATGAAAAAGCCAAAATTGGGTAGACATTCTAAAAGTACAAACTTTTTTAAAATTAGAAGAGAATATTGGGTAATGAATTGTTTACATGTTAATAGGAGGATAAGAAACATGTTACAGAGGATGTGTAGGTTGTTTTGTACTGTTTTGATGTCCTTAGGAGAAGATAAAAATGGGAGGGGAACTATACTAGGACAGAAATGATGAGGGGGGGAACATATCAATATCACATAACAAAGATGAAGAGTATATAATGATGAAAAAATGGGTGGTAAGAACAGGCATCCATGAATCTATCTTTCATATGAACTAGATAAAATATTGAACACAATTATGCACATGCACATAATAGATATGTGGGTGTAGAAATACATTATACTCAAAAAGGAAATAGGAAGGGACAGCGGGATTAAAAGGAAAGGAAAGAAGAATAAAAATCTAGGATTAGGGCAAGGCAAGGGGAAGAAAAAAGACACAAGGGAACAGAAGTAGACCATTTCATTTACAGATCACCAATGACAAATTCCCTCTATTTTGCCACATTCTCCTTTTTTGTAAATAGGGGAATGGGAGCAAAGAGAGAAGAAAATGTATGAGGACAAGGTGGAGGGATATACACAATTAATCATCATAAATGTGAAAGTGAATGGAATGAACTTATCTTCAAAATGGAAGAGGATAGCAGAATGGATTAGAAAATAGAATCCTACAATATGTCATTTACAAGAAACAAACTTGAAACACAAAGTCACAGTGTTAAAATGAGGGGCTGAAGTGCTTAACTTTAAAAATTGGGAGTAGCAATCATGATTTCAAATAAGCCTATAGTAAATACAAACATGATAAAATGAGATAATCAGGGAAATTACATTTTGTTTAAAGGCATTATAAATAATGAATAAATAGCAATACTTACTATATACATACCTAATACCATAGCATCTAAATATTTAAAAGAAAGGAAAATAGAATAGGAAAGAGAAACAGATAGTAAAACTGCAATGGTAGGGGAACTTAATATACTCCTTTCAGACCTAGACATAGCTAACCAAAACATAAATGATAAAAAAAAAACCAGTTAAGGATCTTAATATAACTTTAGAAAGATTTTTAAAAGAGAGGATAGATAATAAAAAAGAGGATAGATCTCTGGTAATTACTGAATGGTAACAGAAAGGAATTTATACACTTATAAGCTATATATTGCACTTCTATAAAAATAAGTCAGTTATTAGAAAATAAATTTTTTCAAAAATGTAGAATAACAGAAATACTAAACATATCATTTATTGATCACAATACAAAAACAATTACATTCATTAAAGGGTCCTTAAAGGGAAAAATGGTAATTGAAAACTAAATAACATAATTCTAAAGAACTGGTGGGTCAAAGAATAAATTGTAAAAATAACAGAAAATTTAATTATAGAAAACAAAAGTAATGAAACAACATACCAAAATTTGTGGGATGCAGCTAAAAACGGTCCTTAGGGGGAATTTATATCTCCAAATGTTTTTATTAATGAAAGAAAAAAACAAATGAAAGAATTAGGCATCCAAATAAAAAATGCAAAATAACAAATCAAAAACCCCTAATCAGCAAAACAGAAATTCTGAAAATTTAAAAAGAGATTAATAAAATTGAATGCAAAATTGAAAACCAAGACCACCACTGAAATAGTTTTTAAAAAATCAACTAGGAGCTTTTAAAAAAACAACTAAATTAATAAACAGTTTGGCTAATCTGACTTTAAAGAGAGGAAACAAATTGATTGTATCAAAAATGAAAAAGAACTCATAACAAATGCAAAGAAAATAAAAGCATTTTTAGAAACTATTTTGTTCCATTATGTGTTATCAAAACTGATAGCTTAGAGGAAAGGTATAAATATTTACAAAAATATTAAATAATCAGGTTAATAATAAAAGAAATAGGCTATTTATTAACCCAATATCAGAAAAAGAAAATAAACAAGCCATAAATTAATTTCAAAGTAAAAAATTGTAAGAACAAATGAATTTATAAGTTAATTCATTAAATATTTTAATAAGCTCTTTGAGGTAAGAAAAGGCATCTTTTCAATCTCTTGCTATGATATAAATGTGCTTTTTATACCTAAAATCTATAAAGCATTATCCTTAATGAACATTTCTGCAAAAAAATTAAATTAAATATAATCAAATCAGGTAAAAGCATATATTGGGAACATTATACACTGTGACCAAGTTAAGTTTAAATCAAGACTGCAAAATTATTTCAACATGAGGAAGACCATAAATACAATAAATCATGCTAATAATATAATAAAAACCATATGATTATATCAACAGATTTTGAAAAGGCTTTTGACAAAATCTAGTACCCAATTTTACTTTTTAAAAAAGTTCAAGAAAGTAAAGGAGTAAATGGACCTTTTTAAATCTAGTAAGCAATATCTAAATCTAAGCACGAATATGCAATGGGAAAAAGTTAAAAGTCTTTACAATAAGAAACAAAGTAGACTATCCCCAGATTCCATAAAGAAACTGGATCTATAAAAACAGTAAGAGAGTAATACTGTAGCACATGTAGTACTTTTAATTGACTGTCCCTCAAATTTAGGAGAACCCAACAAACAGGAACCGGGGAATTTGGAAGATGATGAACTAAATAGCTATAAAACACACTTTTATTCTCAAATAGGAGCATATGAGTTTTGTTTCCCTCAAATGTCCTTAAACAATTACTTGTACTTTAATGAATCTGAGATTTCATCAATGTGAGCACTCCTTCATCAGTGCATAATGCAACCCAAACAGTGTGATTTTAGTCCATAGTTCTCCTCCATAAACCTCTAAATGAATGTGTTAGAGACCTACTTTGAGGTGTTAATTATTCTGTGGATAGGCAAGCAACATTTCAACTGTCCATTTGTTATCCCCAACTCTCATTACACGATCAGCTCATTTCCTGTTCTGGTCATGAATTTCCTTAGAGACATCTTTACCACCTGTCAAAGCACAGATCTGACCATGGCTCTCTCCTGGTCAAAAACCTTCCATGGTTCTGTTGTTTCCAGGATAAAATTAAAATCCCTAACCTTGGCATTAAAGCCCTTCACAGCATAATTCTAGACTACTTTTCTAGACTAATTTGAAAATCTTCCCATTTTTGAACTCTATCTTCCAACCAAACCGGTTTACTTGCCATTCCCCAAACTTAGCATTTCAGCTCTCATTCCCATGCATTTGAAAAAGCTATCCTCCATACTTGGAATGTACGCTGTCTTCATTTCTGTCTCTTAGACTGCTTAACTTCTTCCATTCCATAAAGCCTTTCCTGATCCCCCAAGATGTTAATGTTTTTTCTTCCTCAAACTACTTTTTATTTATTTATCTATGTACATGTAGCATCCTCTAATAATATTTAAGCTTCATGAACACAGGTACAATTTTATTTTTATTTTCAATTCTAGTGCCTTGAATAGCACCTTACATATAATAGGTACTTAATAAATGTTTATTGACTTGAATTATTGAAATCCTATATGTTATCACTGATAATTTACAGCAGTCTACTTACACCCACCATGTGTTCTTTGAATCACCTGCAATTTTGATCCTTCAAAGATCATGGTATTTCATGATGCATAGCCACATAGAGAATGTTAAGGTTGAAAATTAAACTTTCATGTCAGGGAGCGGCTTAAGACCATTTAAAGTTTTGCTAATTTGCCAAGTACAATACAATATTGTCTTTTCCTTAATTTTCTGGACCCAGATCAATGTTTGTCCATAATATCTGCCCATAAGACTGAATGACTAATTCATTAAGTTGTCCATTCAACTGCATATCATAATCTAGTCAATATACATTTTGTCTGGTTTTATTCTTTGTCTGTGTATCCATTGCAAGGCTGATTTCTTAGATGATTCCAGGTTTCATGGAGGATGCATTGTAATATTCAGAAACAGAAGCAATCAGCAAAACAGTATCTGCAAACCAGTACATATGGACAACTTTATTATCTATAGGGAATCTTTCTTTCATTTGAACTTTGAAATGAATATAATCCAAGACTGGCAAATACCTTCAGCAAGTAACTATTCCTACTTTATGCCTCATTTGAAATTGGTAATCAAAGGACTATTAAACAAAGTTGTACATGTGGTCGCATCTTTCAAGAAGCTTGGATGATCTCAACATACATACATTAGAGAGATGTTTTTACTTTTGGTAATCAGCAAATAATAAACAATAGCATCTGTACTGTCTATGTTTCTGTCAGTTGTGTGACTGAATAAATGAAATCTCTGTTGAAAATGTTCAAAAATATCTACTTTTTAAAACTTTATCAAATAAAATTTTAATACATACAAAGATCATTTTCATAAAGATTCTATAGAGAAGAGAAAGTAGACATAAGGGTCAGTAACCCTTTCTTCTTAATCATCATTTTTGGTATTCATTATTAATATAATCCATAATTTTTCCCATTATTTTGGTATCTTTGACTCTGAGATATTCCAGAAAAGTGATTCCTTAGTTTTCTTAAAATCCTGTCACTCCTAGCATGCAATTTTGCATGAATTTGGTCTGGTTCCTGACACTTAGTCTTGAATGCAATTACAACTTCTTCCTGTAACATATGCCCACTTTTGTAGTGATGTCATCAAACATAAGTTGTCTTGATCTGGAAGGTCTTCTCAAGTTTTTCATAGACTTTCTCTATATTCTTTATCCATTGAAACAGATGTTGCCTCATTAACTATCTTTATGATGTTCTTTATGCTCACAATCATAAGCATTATAAGAAATGAACAAGTACCCTATGAAATTATGTTTCTTGCTGCCTCAGAACATGAGGAAAACAACTGCACTGACTCATTTATTAGCCTATGTGTTAGTTCCCCTCCACAATTTCTCTGTATCTCATGCTTTCATTTATAATGAGAATGTTCATATTATTTTGCTTCTGTTCCTCCAGTAATATATCTGAATGAATTTAGAGTTCCCATATCTAAATTAATATTTTTACAAAGACATAAAATTTAGATTCTCAGGACTCTTTAGGTCCTTTTCCAACTACTCTTATCACCAATACTTTAGAAATGGAATGAGACTACACAGGACCACAGGAAATTTTGTATTTTTAATATTTCTTGGATTGCCATGGCCAAAAAAAAATCAGTTGCCTAGGTGCCAATCTGCTTTTCTGTACTTAGACTGGGGCTGAGACAAAAGATGCAGTCTGTCATTGAGACCATATTTTTATGGTCTTTTCCATCTTTATGGAACATGCCAAAATATTTTATTCCACTGGGATAATCTTTAAGAACCTATAGTTACCCTGTTGCCAAGATGAAGTACTGAGGTAAGACTGTTATAAAAGTTCATCAATTATAAGGGTCAAACATTGATCTTTTATAGATTATATCTAGAACCTCAATGATTTCTCTTTTGAATAATCAAATGACACCGAAAACCAATACAAAGGGATGAATTCAGAATTCTTCATGGATAATTTTGCAACAAAAACAAAACAATAAGCAGTATTAACAATATGTTAGACAGGCATGGAAATCAATCAATCAACAAATATTTGTTAAGTACTCAACATTTATTTACTGTGCTAGGCAGTTGGGATTTAAAAAAAAAAACCAAATCATTTCATCGCAAATTACTTAATTAGGCAGAGGGGATAAAAAGACAAATCATTTCACTCTGAAATAATTAGGCTATTAAAACTAAAAATCCTTTGGAAGAATTTATATAGCATACATATGAATGTTTTCGCTAAGAGCTTCTTGAAATTCTAAGGACTGATCAGTTCTGTTACTCTTGCCATCCAGTCTTTTTTATTTTTTTTGTAGATATCAATCTTCCGTTCATACTCTCAACACAAAAACGTATTCTTTTTTATTAAATATCTCTCCTGCTGTTTGTTAATACTAATCAGTTCTCTTTTTTTTTTCACTTGCTCTCTTTCATTTTTGTTATATTACCTTACACCCGAACTACAGAAATGTATCTACAATGACATAGATAATCAATTCTAGTGAATTCCTCTAAAAGTTGTGTTTGGGCAAGTTTTTTTCAGAATTATCTTCTATGCCAACTTTGAAATTTCACATGGGTCATTAGCATAGTAGCTCCGAGCAAAAGAAAAACCTTCATAAATCATTATCCATTTCAGAAAATTTAGATTCTTCTCTGGGATTTTTCTGCTTCATTTTTTTAAAAAGCAGTTTCACATTAAGGAAAGCTAGTTTTTTCCACATTTTAGGATTTAGTTCTACTCTTTTTATCACTGACCACACTCCCAAAAGGATTATAAATAATTTTGAATGAACATTTGAGAGTGAGAGCCAAACTCTTGAGAATCCATAGCCACAAATGTTAGCCAAATACTTTTCTTTGAATACCAATTATGTCAAAGGATTTTCTAGTGTTAGTCTTACTTTTTCCGAATACGGTATTATCTAACTAAAGTGAAGTAGGGCTCCCTTTTCAAACCAACTTCCCTAGAGAATGTAATTTTTTTGCCAGGACTTATTTTCCCATTCTTTTGCATATGGGGGAAGGGGAAAGAGATAGTGAGTTTGAAAGAAAACATATTCCTCCACTACCATTTTGTGAGCATCCTGAAAAATCAGAATGTTTTCAAATTGTACCAATTAAGGATCATTCAATCATTCCTATTATACTTCTTCCTACTCCTATTCATCTTCAAACACTTTGCTTAGAAGAAAATAAACACAAATAAACCCAACAATTTGTTACCTTTTAGCCTTGAATTTCTTTCTTCAATCAATAGGAATTGTTTTCTCCATTGCATTCCAGAATAATCCCTCTCTCTGAGGTCCTTCTACATAAATAATTAAACATTTGCTCATCATAGATGAAGGATCTTTTTCATCTGGTTCATATGTGGAAAATGAGCTGCTTCAAATGGAAGACTTTAACCAACTGTTGTCAGATAGGTGTACTGTGAGTTTTCAGTGTAACAAGTGGGTAAAAAAAAATAACACACACATTTTTGTCTAGTGTGCCACAGACTAACATAGCCATCACTTGATGCTTATTATCTTAACCACACATGATCAAATTAAAGCAATTGGCAAAGCAACAGACATAAGCCAAACCAGAATCCCTGAGTGGCTTTGTTATCCTATTTCCACCGTCTGCAACAAAGAAGCCACGTATAAGACCTGGAAAGGTGATCCAAATATTAACCAGACATTCCAGCTGGTTTTGAATGTTCTCAGCTGTGTGTTTTTTGTGAGGAACATGCTCCTTGGAGCACAACGGTTTTCTGTAACGTATACTCCTGCCAATGGCTGCTTGGTAATGGCGATAGAAATGCTTGGTGCCAAGCCCAGAAGCTGGGTTAGAAATAATTACCCCACCCTCTCTCAGGATCAGAAGGAAGATAGAGTGCTAAAAGCAAGGAATATGTAACTGTTTAAGTCATGGTAGTAAAATGTATTTTTTTGCCTTCTGCTTGTCTGCAATCTCATTTTGCAGTGATGACTCAGCCACCGTAAGCATAGAACTCAGAAGAAAAGATCTTGGTGCTTGGAAACCCCTACTGTTCTCTTCACATCTCCTTAGGCCTTTTGGAATGCTAGACATAGGCATACATATATGCATATTCATACATGTCATGAATAATTTTTCTCACTGTCCATTTTGCCTTTCTTCCCCTCAAACTGGGTAAAAAAATAGTAAAACTAAATAACCTTTTCACCTGGTCTCTGCTAAACTCTTATATCCAAATATGCTTTTACATGCAAATTTCTTTTTATGTACTCTGATTTCCACTGCTGGATGCCAAAAGTGAAACAGACTTATACATAATGTATAAGTGAAATTACGACAAACAGTACATTTCTCCAAATTCATCATGCTTGATTTTAGCATCACAGCAGTATTTTGCTTTTCAAATGTTTTTTTTAATCATAATCAGGGCAGTGGAAAAGCATGCTGAGGAAGAAAGGAGGTTTTCCTAGAAAATTTGAATAAACAAATGCATTCAGAAGGAGGCTTTTCAGGCAGGTATTTTCCAAAAAGATTTGGGATTGTTGTTTTTTTTTTTTTCTCGCAGAATTTTCAAGACAACATTTTATATCCAAATTCTTTTCTATCTCCTCATCCCATATGCTGTATTTAAATGAAACAGGTGAGCAGTACAGACCAAATAACTGAAACAGTCAGATAACTTAGAGAAGGTTAATATGAAAGAAGAGAGTGGCACAGCGGAAAGTGCACTACATTTGACGTCAGATGACTTGGGTTCAATTCTCAGCTCTCCCGCTTGTTGCATATGTGACTTTACGTATCCCACTTCATTTGTCTAAACCTCAGTTTCTTTGTGTATAAAATAAAGGGGCTGGATGAGATGCCCCTTCTAATTCTACATCTGTTGTTTAGTCATTTTGGTCGTGTCCAACTCTTTGTGTTCCCATTTGGGGTTTTCTTGGCAAAAATACCGGAGTGGTGTGTCATGTCCTTCTCCAGCTCATCTCACAGATGAGAAAACTAAGGCAAACAGGGGTAAGTGACTTGCCCAGGGTCACACAGATAGTAAGTGTCTGAGGCCACATTCGAACTCAGGTCTTCCTGACTGCAGACCTAGCACTCTGTGCATTATGGTGCCACCTAGCTTCCCAGTTCTACATCTATGATCGTATGATTCTGTACTATAGGTGGTAATGATTGTAAAGAATGATTCCTAGGGGCAGCTAGATGTTGCAGCGGATAGAGTACCGGCCCTGGAGTCAGGAGATCCTGAGTTCAAATCCGGCCTCAGATACTTGACACTTACTTAGCTGTGTGACCTTGGGCAAGCCACTTAACTCCATCACCAAGCCAAAAAAAAAAAAAGATTTCTTCTTGTCTGTTCTCTATACAACTTGTCCCATATTGCCATCCCAACATAAGCATATCTGCTAGTGTGTTAGCACATTATGTCTGTTGGTGTTACATTAAGTACTTATTTGATAGAATTGTTTTTCTCTCTTCATTGACTTAGTTGAGGTGCCAAAGAAAAGTTCAAGTTGAAAGAGATTCCAGTTAAAAACTGATTTGGGAAAGTACAGGGATCCGTGAATGGAGGAGAATAGTCACTCAGAATGTTTAACACTTCAATCTGTTCCAGAGACCAAAGAGTGTGTTTTAGGGGCAGCTAGGTGGAGCAGTAGATAGAGTACCAGCCCTAGAGTCAGGAGGGCCTCAGACACATAACACTTACTACCTATGTGACCCTGGGTAAGTCACTTAACTCCATGGCTCACTAAAAAAAAAAAGAGAGAGAGAGAGAGAAAAGAAAAAGAACAGAAAAGAAGGGCAGGGCAGGGCAGGACAGGGCAGGGCAGGGAAGGGAAGGGAAGAGAAGGGAAGGAAAGGGAAGGGAAGAGAAGGGAAGAGAAGGGAAGGGAAGGGAAAGGCAGGCCTTGAGAGCCACCAAATCTGCAATGGCAGCAGCAGCTTCCAGAACTCTCAGCCCACAGATGGTAACGGGGTTGAACAACTGATCAGAAGGAGACAATAGGGGTCTTTTTGTTAGCACTAAGGCAGGACTCTGTTGCTTTGCCCATACTTGGGTCTGGTTCACAGCCCTGGGTGGACAGTTCCAGGGCAAGGAGGAGCACTAGCATACCAGAGCTTGCAGCTCTGCAAGGACCCTCATTACAGTTCCAGGGCAGAAAAGAGTGCTTGTGGTCATTCATAGACCAGAGCACAGGCCAGGAGAGCAGTAAACACCTCTCCTTAGATCATACCACCTCCAAGAACTGAAAATGTACAGGTCCTTTTAACTGAAAATTTACAGGTCCTTGTACAGCCGAAAACAGCTGTACAAAACCCCTGAAGCTTGGGACAGTGCACCTTCCACCCAGGTAGCAGAGCCCTACTTTAACAAAGAGTTAAAAGTCAAGTAATAGGCTGGAAAAATGAGCAAACACCAGAAAAAAAGTTCTAACCATAGAGAGTTACTATAGTGACAAGGAAGATCAAAACACACACTCAGAAAAAGATAACAAAATCAAAGCTCCTACATCCGAAGTCTTCAAGAAAAATTTGAATTGATCTCAAGCCATGGAAGAGCTCAAAAAGGATTTTGAAAATCAAGTAAGAGAGGTGGAGGAAAAATTGGGAAGAGAAATGAGAATGATGCAAGAAAATCATGAAAAACAATTCAATAGCTTCGCAGAAGAGACACACAAAAAAAATACTGAAGAAAATAGCACCTTAAAAAACAGACTAAGCCAAATGGTAAAAGAAATACAAAAAGCCAATGAGGAGAAGAATGCCTTAAAAAGTAGAATTGGCCAAATAGAAAAAGAGAGATGAAAATTCACTGGAAAAAAAAACTCCTTAAAAAGTAGAATTGGCCAAATGGAAAAGGAGGTATGAAACCTCACTGAAGAAAATAATTCCTTAAAAATTAGAATGGAGTAAACAGAAGCTAATGACTTTATTAGAAATCAAGAAACCATAAAACAAAACCAAAAGAATGAAAAAATAGAAGACAATGGTGAAATATCTCATCGAAAAAACAATTGACCTGCAAAATAGATCTGGGGATAATTTGAAAATTATTGGCCTACCTGAAAGCCATGATCAAAAAAAAGAGCCTAGACATCATCTTTCAAGAAATTATCAAGGAAAACTGCCCTGATATTAAATTGAAAGAATCCACTAATCACCTCCTGAAAGAAATCCCAAAATGAAAACTGCCAGGAATATTATAGCCAAATTCCAGAATTCCCAGGTCAAGGACAAAATATTAGAAGCAGTCAGAAAGAAATAATTCAAGTATCATGGAACCACAGTCAGGATAACACAAGATTTAGCAGCTTGTACATTAAAGGCTTGGAGGGCTTGGAATATGATATTCCAAAAGGCAAAGGAGCTAGAATTACAACCAAGAATCACCTACCCAGCAAAACTGTGTATAATCCTTCGGGGGGGAAAATGGATATTCAATGAAATAGAGGACTTTCAAGCATTCTTGATGAAAAGATCAGAGCTGAATGGAAAATCTGACTTTCAAATACAAGACTCCAGAGAAGCATAAAAAGGTAAACAGGAAAGGGAAATCATAAGGACTTAATAAGGTTACACTGTTTACATTCCTACATGGAAGATGATACTTGTGACTCATGAGAACTTTCTCATTATTAGGGCAGTTACAAGCAGTATATATAGACAGAGGGTGCAGGGGTGAGTTTAATATGAAGGGATGATATCTAAAAAAATAAAGAGAGAGGAATGTACTGGGAGAAAGGGAAAGGGAACAGTAGAATGAGGTAAATTATCTCATATAAAAGATGCAATAAAAAGTTTTTATTGTGGAAGGAAAGAAGGGGAAGATGGATGGAAGGGAGTGAACCTTATTCTCATCAGAATTGGTTCAAAGAGGGAATAACATACACACTCAATTGGGTATAGAAATCCATCTTACCCTACAGAAAAGTAGGAGGGGAAGGGGATAATAATAGAAGGAGGGGTGATAGAAGGGAGGGCACATTGGGGAACAGGGAAGTCAGAAGCAAAACACTTTTGAGGAGACAGGATGAAAGGAAAGAGAATAGAATAAATGGGGGGGATAGGATGGAGGGAAATACAGTTAACAATAGTAACTGAAAAAAAATTTGAAGCAAGTTTCTCTGATAAAGCCCTCATTTCTCAAACATAGAGAACTCAGTTAAATCTATAAAAATGAGAGCCATTCCCCAATTGATAAATGATCAAAAGATATGAACAGTTTTCAGATAAAGTAATCAAAGCCAACTATAGTCATATGAAAAAAATGCTCTAACTCACTACTGATTGGAGAGATGTAAATTAAAACAATTCTGAGATAACACCTCATATGTATTAGATTGGCTAAGAGCACAGAAAAGGAAAATGAGAAATGTTGGAGGGGATGTGGAAAAAATGAGACAATTCTGTACTGTTGGTGGAGTTGTGAACTGATTCGGTCATTCTGTATAGCAATTTGGAATTGTGTCCAAAGGGCTATAAAACCATGCATACTCTTTCACTGAGCAATACCACTACTAGGTCTGTATCCCCAAAGAGATAAAAAACAAAAAGGAAAAGGACCTATATGTACAAAAATATTTATAGCAACTCTTTTCTGGTAGCAAAGAATTGGAAATTGAGGGAATGGCCAACAATTGAGGAACAGCTGAACAAATTGTGCTACGGGATTCTGATGGAATACTATTTTGCTATAAAAATGATGAGCAGGATGCTCTCAGAAAAACCTGGAAAGGCTTGCATGGGCTGATGCAAAGTGAAATGTACTGTGTACAAAGTAACAGCAATATTGTAAGATGATCAGCAGTGAATGACTTAGCTATTCTCAGCAATACAGTGATCTAAGACAGCTCTGAAGGACTTATGATGAAAAATGCTATCCACTCCAGAGAAAAAACTGATGGTATCTGAATACAGATTGAAGCATATTTTTTAAACTTTATTTTTCTTGAGGGGGTTTTTTTGGCCTATGTTTTCTTTCACAACATGACTAATACAGAAATGTTTTGCATGACTACACATGTACAACCTATATCGAATTGCTTGCCTTCTCAATGAGGGGTGGGGAAGGGAGAGAATTTGGAACTTAAAGTTTTAAAAATGAATGTTAGAAATTGTTTTTACATATAACTGGGGAAAAATAAAATACTAATTTTTTTTAAAAGAGTATCTTTGGATGAAGTGGGATGAAATGGTGATTTGTTATTTCACAAGAATTAAAATCACTGCCAACTTTCTTTCAGAGTAATAATGGCATCTCTCATTCCCTGAAAGAAAGTTGTTCCTTTCTGAAATGAATTCTCACAACTGCTTTCACTAGAATTGTACATTAGACATTATTTTTTTTATTCCTTTTCCCAGGTTAGAGAACCTCTTAGTTCTGTGCTTGTAGTATTTTGAAGAAACTCTAAAATGCCACAACTCTGTATTCTGTTTTTAAATTGGTGTTGGTTGATTTTACTTTTTCCTATTCTTCTTCTTTTTAGCCTTTTTTGAGGTTACTTAAAAATAATAAATGGCTGACACTCTCCTTTAATATTATTTCTCATTCCCTTCTAAATAAAAAGTGGACACATGAAAATGTAAGATTCCTAGAACTTCTTGGGCATCTCATTTCCTAATCAGACCCTGATAATCCAATAGATCCATGATCTGGTCAATATGTATACTATCTCCAGTGATATAAACTATGAATCATTCATGCCTCCCTATTCATTGTGCACCACACCACTCAGGGCTTCCTGAAAATCTGCTATCTACTCAACATGCTGGCCTTCCCACCATTCTCTTGGAATTTGGTAGATATGGATGGATCACACAAACTGATCATACAAACTATAAGAATAATGGTGTTGCCCCCAACCCAACCCTTCATGGAGGTGAGAGGTCCCTGGGTGTTACATACTGTATATGTTTTCCAACTTTTTCAATGTATCAATAAGCTGTGCTTATGGGGTTTTTTCCCTTCTCTAAAAATACTATTTGTTACATGGGATGATTTTCTGGGAGTGGAAGGAGGAGGAATACCTGAGATAACTATGGTGATGTAAGAAAAAGAAGATACCAATAAAAGCTTATTTTTTAAAATGGTGTTGAATGATGAGTCTTTGCTTCAGGAAGAAACTCAAGGTCATAGAAAGGACTTTGCTATTAATCAAAGGTGATCAGTCCATTCTCTTCCTGTTCAATTCTATTCCCAACTGGTTGTTCAGTTGCAGTTGTACAAGAGCTTTGAGCTGTCCATTAAGTTGTTTATCCTAAGTCTGCATAATAAGCATTCTTCATCCACTTGAGCTCACCTAGGAGGTTCTGCAGTATTATGGAGGCTTGAATGTCATTCACAAAGAGGAAAACTCACCACCTATAGGTAATCTATCTTTAATTTGGACTTCACATTGAACTTCATCATCTATGATAGTGGCAGACATTAACAAGTCTATGTTTCCTTGTTTTATGACTTGCTTGATCTCATTAATCAAAGAATAGAACAAAGTTATCTATGATATGACCTTTTGCAAGTAATTTATGATTTTGGCATCCGAATGAGACACATCCTGTGGGATGACAGCCTTGAAGGTTTTTTTTTTAAATAGTCAACTAGTAATAATCACAGTGGGAAATTACATTTTCTATACCTTTCAGTCAGCTAATGACTGGAAATACATAGTTTGCTGTAGAATATCATTCATGGATGACAGGATTTTTTTTCTCATACCTTCACCAAAGAAGCCCTCAGTGAATGCATAGATTATTCTCATAAAATCTGCATAAATTGTAAAGTAGGTATGTGGGTTGGCAGTTTTTTATATTTTCTTGGTAAAAATAAGGTCTGAGATTTTTTTCTAAGTCTTTAGTATCTTCCTGTCTTTCAGCTATCTTAAGAAAATATTGATTCCTCATGTCCTCAAAACAGTCACAGCCAGCATAAACTACCTCTGTGTCTACTTGCTCTAGTTCAGCTGCTTTTCCCATATTTTTTTTTCAGTTCCATTTCTACTTTCTCATGCAGGAATTTGATATTATGGATGAAAGACTCGAAATGTAGTGGTTCTATTGTCTTTGACAGTGAAAAGAGTTTGTTACAAAAATCTTTACAGATCTTTTCCATTTCTCATCCAGCGGTTGTCTTCTCTTCTAGTTATACCCTTAAACATACTTTAGGTTGATTTTGCAAAGTTGTTTCTTTTGCCATGTTTTCTTTGGACATATTTTTCTCTCCATTGCTTCTTACTGTTCTATGATGGATTACTCCTTAATAATCTCCCACCCACCCCCATTTTCAGTAAAATTTTGCAAATGATTTTAAACTGTAAACTGTATTGCCCTTGGCTGCCACATCTGTCAGGTTGGCAAAGAGGTGAAATGTTAATTGGCTGAGGTGGTTTCTCGGTTCTTTTAGTCTTCCAATAATGGCAACTGATTTACAATGGCTAAACTTCTTTGGGACATGTTTATTACCTGTGATAAGGTTTATTTCTCCATTCATTTCCCCATTTTTGACACCTCCATTCTGTTTAAAATTGTCCGAATGTAATTGTTTTAATTCTATCAAATACTTTGTCTTATTTTATGCTTTTTGTTGTTGTTGTGTGTTAATTTTGATCTTCACTTTAAACAAGAAAGACAAATGATTTGGGAATAACTTTCACTTCAGTAATGGGTCATTTCCTGCAAAAATGTAGCATATCATTAATTTTTTTTTTGTGCTACTTGTTCTCTCTGGTGCCTCTTGATTATCTTCTTCAAGAAGGCATTTATTATATATGGGCATGAAGCTTCTTTGTAAATTTATGAGCCTTTGAGCACTCTCATTTCTCAATCCTGAATAATATTTTAACTTTTTTTTGCATTAAAGTTACTAAGTATCATTGACTAATTTAGTTTGTAGATCCTTTGTAAGAATTTCTCTCACTCTCTCTGTCCTCTGTAACAGAGATTAGTATATACATGAGCTGCAATTATTTTCATGGTGGTCTTTTTGTAAATATTTATCATAAGCATAGCAATAAGAGATGGCCAAATGAAACATGAATTGATTTTTTTTCTTGCCAACAGACACAGTATAATTTAGCTTCAGAATGAATAAGTGAAAATGTATCTTTAATTTTGGATAAGAATTTAAAATATATGTTGATAACATTGCTGTGAAGTAATCCGATTACATGAAATGCACTCATCTTTTGTACCACATAAATTGTTTGGGTTAAAATATAAAAATGATTGTACTCTTAATGAGTTGGAATTTTGTGGAACAACAGAATTTAAACATGCAATAGTTTTCCAACAGGTAATAAAAAGGGCTAAATACCCTCCCTTTTTTCCACTTTAAGATTTTTGAGGGGAAGAAAAAATCCATATGTAGCCCACATCATTGTAATGGCACATATGCAATAAATTAAAGAGTTTTTTTCCTCATTTGAGAAATGCTTTTTTACATCATCCTTTATATTGCTGGGTTAACTGTTTACTTTTAATTACTCTTAATTTTTTGAGTGAAAAAATAATAAGCACAGTTTTAAATTTTAAAATATTGCTTTTAATGGGTAAATAAAATAATAATCACAATATATAAAAACTAATGATAATAAATAATAATAATTATTATTACTTATATTATTAATACTAACTAACAATAAAATACTAAGCACAGAAAATCAAAGTTGCCAAGTGTTTTAAAATTGATCAATTTTTTAAAAGAAATTTTAGGTGAAATTAAGAAATTTTAAAGAATAAATTTTCTTACATTCAGGCCAGTTATCCAATGAAAATTATTAAAACAAGCAAAAACATGGCAAACTGTTAAGTCTTATGGCCCTTGCATTATTTGTCATTGAAGGAGAAATGATCACCTAGTAACTGAGGAAATAGCTGGCACCTCCTCATTTGGAGGTAGCAGACTAGGATCTATTTCCTATAGTGAGCTTGAGATAGGGCCCAAGCAATCTGCTGTAAGCTATTTGACCTACAAAATGAAGATAATAATGTCTACTCTATGCCTCCAAAAGGGAACTAAAAATGAATCAGGGAATTAGTTATAGCTAATTCTGAAGAGCAACAAAGTATTTAAGTGAAAGGCATAACATAGGTTTAATACGTGATTAAATGAGCTTCTTTCCATAGAGTAAGTTTTTTCTCAAAAAAAAAAAGGAATAAAAGGCATCATTTAAAAACCTAACCTTGCTCAGGCTGGACTGAACAGAGGTTTTAAATTCTGAACAATGCAGCTGCCAAGATTCCCTGCTCTAGGAAGAAAATACAAAACAACACTATGGAAGACTGGAAGCTGCTTTGGAAGCTTAAAACCTTGTGGTGTTTTATTTGCATTTTTTAAAATGTCCTTTTGAATGAACAGGCAGTTTTTAGACAAAGAAATCAAATCTATCTATAGTCATATGGAAAAAATGCTCTACATCACTATTGATTAGAGAAAGGCAAATTAAAACATCTCTGAGGTATCACTCCCACACCTTTCAGATTAGCTAATATGACAGAAAAGGAAAAAGACAAATGTTGGAGGGGATGTGGGAAAACTGAGATACTATTACACTGTTGTCATAATTGTGAACTGATTCAACCACTCTGTAGAATAATTTGGAACTACGCCTAAAGGGCTATAAAACCATACATACCCTTGGACTCAACAATACCAGTACTAGGTCTGTGTCCCAAAGAGATAAAAAACAAAAGGAAAAGGATCCACGTGTACAAAAACATTTATAGCAACTCTTTTTGTGGTGGCAAAGAATTGGAAATTGAGGAAAGGTCTATCAATTGGTGAATGGCTGAACAAGCTGTGGCATATGATCATGATAGAATACTACTGTGCTCTAAGAAATGATGAGCAGGCATACTTCAGAAAAACTTTGAAAGACTTGTATGGACTGATGACGAGTGAAGTGAGAAGAACCAGGAGAACGTTGTACACAGTAACAGCAACATTGTACAATGAAAAACTATGAATGGCCTAGTTATTCTCAGCAATACAATGATTCAAGACAATTCCAAAGGACTTATGATGAAAAATGCTACACACCTCCAGAGAGAGAACTGATGGAGTCTGAATACAGATTGAAGCATACTTTTTTTTATTCTTTATTTTTCTTGGGTTTGTTTTTTTTTTGTCTGTGTTTTCTTTTACAACATGACTAATATAGAAATATGATGTGCATTACTACACATGTATAACCTATATCAGATTGCTTGCCTTCTCAATGAGGGACGGAAGGGAGGAAGGGAGACAGAAAATTTGGAACTCAAATTTTAAAAAATAAACATTAAAAATTGCTTTTACACATAATGGAGGAAAATAAAATATTAATTTCATTTTAAAAAGAAAATATCCTTGAGTTGCAGAAACTTGAACATGGCTATATCTACACACTCAGATTAGCGCCCAAGCACACCTCCCAACACACACACACACACACACACACACACATACACACTTACAAAGTTCAGAATTAATTTGAATATAGTCTAACAGAACTCAATTTTTCCACAACTAGTAAAGCTGTGTGACTTAGAAGAAAATTGGTCATTTTGAAGATTTACTCATATTGGAGAAACAAGAGTCTCCTATACTTTGTAAACAAAATCATCTTGAGAGAAGAAAATAAATGTGATAGAGAGCAGCATTGATTCCAATCTAGGGTCCCCTAATAGCTAGCATTGTGTGTGTGTGTTTGTGTGTGTGTGTGTGTATGAGTGTGTGTGTGTGTATGTGTATATATACACACACATATATATGAGTGTACATATACATATAATCAAAGCTTTTTCACAAAAGTTGACACAACCTACAAATTTCTCTTAGTTATATAGAATTAACAATTCTCAGATGCAAAATCACATCTACAAATTTAAAGTCAAGTCAACAAGCATTTATTAAGTGCTTTCTACGTGCCAGGCACTGTGCTAAGTGCTGGAAATAACAAATATAAGCAAAAGGAAAGATGGTCCTGGACCTCGTGAAGACAGTTCATAAAAGAAAACTGAAAAGGAAGAGAGGGATGGCAGAGAAAGTGTGGAGAGTCAATTAAAAGGGGAGCCTAGAGAGGAGTGAAGGAGTGGCTCTTAGCAGGCTCTGGTACTTTCCTTAAAATGAAGTTTCTGGAAGGAATTGACAAATCAAGGGAAAGCGCCTCAAGGGTAGAACAGTCTTCTAGGTTAAGAAGGTCAAGGGCATGAAGTAAACTTTCAGGGTAAGCAAGCTGCTGTGACACAGTGGAGAAAGTCCAGAGAAAGTGTATCAAGAGTATAAAAACCAGAGAGGAATGAAGGCATGAATTGAAAGGAACCCGGATAAAGACGACCTTGGTTTAAGTTCCCAGCCCTGCCATTCGCTATCTTTAGGATCATGGGAAAGTCACTTAACCTCTCTAGGTCTCAGTTTCTTAATGTGAAAAATGAGGAAGTTGGATGAGTTTATCTCTACAGCCCCTTCCAATTCTAAAACTATAATTCTATGATCTTTGACTATCAGCAAAAGTTTATTCTACAAAGACTTTAACCTGGAAGAGAACTAACAGTTTTATCCTTCATTTTCAATCTTTCCTGGCTACTTATAATCTACATCTTTTACTACTTTAACTTTTTATTCTGTTAAATAAACAAACTAGTAGTACATGACTAAAAGAATTAAATGCTATTGCATGTAAAATGGTGATCAAAGGAATTGGCTGATCAACTCGATGAGCTGACAGGCTGATGAGTCTTGGAGGCTTGGATTGTACCTTCCTATGGATATGCCCCTGGTCAATCTCACTGAGAGGATTGGGAACATCTATTGGGACATGACTATTGACACCTCACTTAAGATGAGGCCATTTCCCTAAGTCTTATTGATTGGGGATAGATTGATTGGCTTGGAAGGTTGTAGACTGAGGATAAACTAATTGGTTCTGGCTATTATTTATCAGAACCACTTTTTTGTTCTAGGAATAAAATGTTGAGAGTCAGTTACAGTATCATAACTTTTTAAAAAAATAAATCTTGAGAGAATTGAGTAATTTTTTTCTTTCTCGAGAGGAATACAAACCACAGGATGTGCTATGAATATGGAGTATGACATAGGTCCCTGGATGAGAAACAGACTTGTCAGTATGGGAAGGGTAATTATATCAACTATTTATAGTTGAATCTTTTATACACTTTGTGTATTTTTTTAAATAAAACTTGTAATTTCTTTGGTATACTAAGCTCCCAGCAAGAAAACCACTTTTACTAACGTATATCAAAGCCTGGAATATGACTTATACCCTGAGAGGGTTGCCTGAGTCCCTGAATTGTTAAGTGGCTTTTTCAGAGTCACACAGCCATCACGTGTCAAAGGCAGTGAAATAATGGCAATCCTATACCTGATCTGCATTGTTACCCTGAATGCCTGTATTGGAGCTGGACCCTTTTTAGCCATAACAAAACTCCTCTGTCCCATCAAGAGAGTTAAATATGAAATCAGATTTCATGCAAAGTATTAAACAATGACACTGGGGTTGGTCGGGAACTAGTGCCACCTGAATCTTACTTAGAAAACTGTTTGGCTATAAACTCTATTGACTAATGTTCACCCATAATTTCAAGTCACCACACACTTACAACTTCTAAATTTACTTCCTTATAACTGGAGACAGGAAAGGAAAGAAATATTTCACTGTAACCACTAATGAAATTTGGCTTGCAGTGTGAAGAAATTTAGGGACAACAGGTGTTTTTTTTTCTGAAAATAATATACTCCTATCTAGTACAATGACGAGGAAAAAGAGAAAAGACAAGAGACATGGGAGTAGCTTAGTTTAGTAGGATAGGGAGAGGTATGGAACCTGTGACTTCATAAGTATAGGGAAATCCCTGGTGAGGCAAATCCCTCTACCACTGCATATTAGCACATTCTGTCACTCATGTCTAGGAGTAAGGGTTCTTAATCTTTTTATTCACAGACAACTTTTGGTAGCCTAGTGAAACTTATAGAACCCTTCTCAGAATAAAAAAAATATTTCTCCCACTAAATGTAAGAAAGTGAAGAAAATGTTAGTTTCAGTTAGAGGTTAGTGAAAATAAATATCTATTTTTTTTCCCATTCAAGCTCATGTATTCCCTGAACTCGGACTCCAAAGTAAGAACTTCTGTCTTAGAAAGTAGTTCACTAGGTTAAATGACTTGCCCAAGGCCATGTTGCCAGTATATGTCAGAGATAGGAACTGAACCTTCCTGTTCCTGGCTCTGAGACTGACTCTCTAACCATTCTGCCCCAGCAGTGGCATCAAGTAATGATATATTAACTGGATCTTGAGGATGGATTGTAGTTAGAGGGGGAGAGAAGAAATATAGCAAACCCATGGATTGACAGATAAAAGCAAGTATGTACACTCAGTAGGAAGGGAAGCTTTAGCTATAGATAACACCTTCCATAATAAGTAGCACATTGATTAGAAAGAATTTTATGTATTATAGATGAAGTTTGGGAAGAAAAATATATATCTCAGTAATAGCAACTCTGTTGCTTTCTAGCTGGTGGAGATCTCAATAACTTGAGCACAGATAAAGAAGAAACTGCCAATGTATTTTAAACTAAAATAAAGGGAAGTCTCTTTTTTTTTTTCTCCACAGTGACGTCTTCTGTGTTTGATATTGGTTGGCAAGAATAGTTGTGATGAGGCCAACATATCAAATGAAATAGGGTATGTGGGAAAGGATCTGTGCCTTTTCTTTCAAGAATATAAAGTCATCAGCTATATAGAAGAAGTAGGATTTATTAAAAGATGAATTTTGTGCCATATACTTTCTTTTTTCCAATTCTTCTAATTTTATTTTATTTTCCCCTCCTAACAGAAGGCAAGAAAAAGAAAATCCATTGCTATTTAGAGTCAAGAGAAACAAATTCCCACATTAGCCAAGAAAGGAAAGGAAAGGAGAGGAGAGAAGAAATGCTAAAATAAGAATATTATAAAGATAAACAACTCTTAAAGGCTCTGATAAACACAATGACCAACCAAAGGACTTATGCTATATACTTTTTAAAAAAAAGACATAAAACTCTCTCTAACTTGTTAAAATTTTTAAATTATTCTAAAAACCCAGATCATTACCAGAATGCACATACCGAATTTAAAAGCTGAAATTCATATATTTCAAAACCAAATATTTGAACACCAATTCCCTTTACTTACCTGCCAAGAATTGAGCTCATAGCTCTGTGTAAATAATAAGCCATCACTCCCTGAACTATTTAGGTAATGATGAGCTCATCAATTTTTTCAATAGTAATTGATATTTCCCTACTTGCTTATTTTTCCACTAGCAGGTAGGAAGCCAGTCAGATCAAAATTAATGTTTATTTGAGATGTGGCTTTTTCTGATTCCTGTAGCTGCTAATGCCTCCCTGCCACCAGGCATTATAATATGATTACCTTATTTTTTATATTATATGTTCTATATATATTTATTAAATGTTTTCAGTTGACAAGCACTTATTTTCTCTCTCTTTCTCATCTTCCCCTGGGGGAAAAAAAAAAGAAAAAGAAAAAAAGAAAAACAAATACACGTAGTCAAGCAAAGTAAATTCCTATGTGTTGTCACCCTGAAAATTTTAATGTGATCTCCTTGGGTGCAAAAATTGTTTCATTTTTGTCTGTCTAGCATCTAGCACAGTGTGGGACATATAGTAGGTGCTTAACAGAATGGTTGTTAATTGCTTGATTGCATGTAAAATCAGTCACTAGGAAGAATGGTCCTGCAGGAGAGGGCAATTGTCTCTGATGACCATGCCTCTAATTCCGTCTCCTCGTTAGAATTGTGGGCCAATCAAAATACTTAAGGAGGAACTGAAATAGCATTAATCCCACCTCCTCAAATTGCATGAGCCAATTAAAATGTCTTTACCTTTATATGGAAGTCACTTACTCCTGTCTATAAAAACAGTGCCTGGTGGAAATCCTGGGTATCCCCAGCCCCCAGCGCACCAACATTTTTCTGCCTTAGTTTGTAGTTAAACTCCTTTTTAACTTTCTTTTCCTGAGTTTTGCCTGTCTAATCAGGGTGAAGGCCCAAACATTGAATTTTTCTGTGGCATGAGACTTTTTGAGTGCCTTTGACCCACTGAGAGCAAACCCATTCTATCCCAGCAGCTGGCACTGGGACCTTTGCCTAATCTCAAGCTGGAGTGGACCTCCCCTGGCATTAGTTAGCTGTTAACCTCCCAAAACTCAGGAAGGATAAGGAGAAATAAGTTATTATTTCTCAGACTGAGTCTTTCTCATTTGTACATGAAGAAAAGGAGCAATGCAGGTGTTGGTGAGTAGGGGCCATTACCCAACATTAGGCTGTCCAGGAACAGAAATGTTAAGGGAGTACCAGTACCAATAGGGGGTTGGCACGAAGTATATATGCCTCCTGCTGACTCCCCATTGAGCAAGCTGTTAAAAGCTTGGGAAAAGGAAAAATATTGTCAGTTTGACAGTGAACGTCCAGCACGGACAAGATTCTGTAACCTACGTTTATAATTATGGCTAACATATTTGGCTAAATGAATATGGAACTTTTATTATCAACTGCATGTGTTAAAACCAAACTTGAAAAAACTAAAGCTTGGGAGGAAAATAAAAAAGCAATGGTGAGACAGCACAGAAAAGTGCTTGGTAGGGTAGGGAAGCCTCAAAACAGCTGTCCCAGCTGTCAGTTAATATTAAGCAGGGATTTTCACTGACTTTCGATCAGGCTTTCAGTGGGAGATAAAGAGGAAAAACTGAGATTTGATCTTTCTGCCTTCACAACACTGGTCAGGTTGGAGTTTGCAAACATGAAGACAGACAAGAAAAAGAAGGAAGTCTTTTTCCTGGTTTGTAGAAATTTATGGGATTATAAACTAATTAGAGACTAAAATTTGTAACTAAAATGTAATGTTTACTATAAATTTCCAAATTATGAGTTAGAGATTTTTGTAACTGCTAAAACATCATCATGGATTTCTTTTAGTTTTGACTAGCATATCACTGAGAAATAAGATGAGATGTACTTAAGAAAACAGTGAAGCTAAAGAGAAGTGAGGAATCAGAGTGTAAAATCAAAGGTTAATTTCAAAGTTGGCAGGCTTTAATCAAAGTTCACTATAGGGATCCAAAAAGAAAAGGAAGAGAGAAAGTTTAAGCAAGTAAGGATGTGTGGAGAATGGGTAGAAAACTAAAGAAAGTTGGAGTCTGGTTGCAGGGAGGCTTTGAAAAGAAAGTGGAGTTTTGGAAAGACATTTGAGAAGGATTTGATTCTTTTGAGATAAAGATGATTTGAGAAATTTTTAAAGAAATGCCTGTTAGCAATTTCAGACACAGTATTCTATCAAGTTATAACACTGATCAAATGGAAACTCTTAGAAGTAAATTTGTAGCACGAAATTATTTGAGTAGCATTACACTCTGTCCTTGAAAGATCATTCAAAGGGTGTACCCTAATCCTTAGAACCTCATGAGCACCAAAGGAGGGGGGTTGGGATTGAGAGCATGCCACGTGAACCCTTCCCTAACTTGAGCTTCCAAGATTTAAAACTGAAAAACCTGGTAGGAGGTAGAGGGGGCTAGGTTAAGAACCCAAAGGAATTGATCTGGCTTGTTTGGCGATTTTAAAGGAAACAAAAAGGTCATGGGGAGGTGAGAGCATGACCACAATTTTTTTTTTTTTTTAACAAGAGCTAACTGAAAGCAGTGGGTTCTGAAATCTGAGGTGCTGGTAGTTAATGGCCTTTGGAAAAAATGAGGTTTTGAATTAGTGGTTATAAATTATTAAGGATTATAAATCCAGATTTGATTTGGTTGAAATTTGTTCTGAAACTAAATTATAATGTGATCTCATTTAAAGTCAGAGGCATTCTCCTATTAGGATAATTGTGGAAAACTAGAACTTAATGCAAAATACATTTGCTATTTGACATTAAGACAATATGCTGGGAAATCCATGGATCAGGAAAATCTGAGTTCAAATCTGGTCTCAGAAATTTATTAGTGGAGTGACCTTAAGAAAGTTACTTCATCTCTGCTCATAGAAGTTTCCTAATCTGCAAAGGAGATAATAATAGCACCCACCTCCCAGGGTTATTATAAGGATAAAACAACATAATAATTGTAAAGTACTTAGTACAGTGTCTGGCACATAGTAAGCACTATATAAATGTTAATAAATCTAAGTGTATTGGTCTTGAATGCAATCAGCATAGAATGCCAAATGTGATAAAAATGATTTTCTAAATATATTTCTAAAATAATTTGGAAATGTATTCAACTGAACTGATGTCATTTGACTTGTAATAAGTTTGTTTCATAAGTTTGTTTTAAATGCATGATATTGTGTATGTTATTATTGTGTTTCTAAAATTTTTCTCATATTGTGAAATTTAGGAAACCATTATATCAGAAATGCTGTGAGAAAACTAACTTCTCTTTTAATCTGGATGCTGTTAGATTATGAACTGAGCTGTTAAAAGAATGTGGTCAAAGTCTGAAAAATTAAAATTATTTAATGGGGCATATTTTGTTCTAAAATGGATAAATTTTTTGGTTATCACTTATGGGAATTATGAAATTGTATCTGTTAGTAAATAGTATGTATTGAAGTTACATCTTTGAGCCAACTCAGCACCAACAGACCTTAGATTCAAAGATTTCAATTTTGCCTTAGTAGTTAATATGCAAAACAAACTGGAGACTTACAGTGGCCAGAATTTTTCTGAGGTTTTGAGTGAGCTATCATGTATTGTGTATATATGTGAAACTCCAGAATGTGATTATTCTTCATTTACAAATGAAGGATAAATGAAATGTCCTTATCTTTGCTCATTGTTAACTGTTGTTGCAACATGAAAAAAAAAACCCAAAAAAAACCAACCTAGCCGTAAGCTGTGATAAGTGAAATTTTGCTATTTGAGGTAAAATCTCATGGGACTGTAATTTGATATTCTTCTGAGTTTTGATTTCAGCCATGATCATCAGGATTGTTATTAAACCAATAGTCCATTCAAGGAGAATACCACGTGCTGCCCAAAGGGAGTGCAGTCTTAGAACTGCTACAAGTGTCTATCCCTAGGAAAAGCTGAAAAGACAACTTTGCATAGGCAAAGGTAAGATCTCTTGACTCAGTTTCACATTGTGCTATTTCCTTTCTGAATACAAAAATTTTCCCACTCGGTTAATTCTTTTTTGTTTGTTTTTTTGTTTGATTTTTGTTTTTTGCTAGGCAATGGGGTTAAGTGACTTGCCCGGGGTCACACAGCTAGTAAGTGTTAAGTGTCTGAGGCCGAATTTGAACTCAGGTCCTCCTGACTCCAAGGCTGGTTCTCTGTCCACTGCACCACCTAGAGCCTGGTTATGAATAATGTGGAATTTTTCTACATGATTGACTGCCAAATATGACTCAAGGCTGGAATCAAACATAGCTAAGGGTGTTTTTCCTGCAAGAAATTATTTTCTATTATATTAATAACCCATTATTAATTAGGACCTATGCTTTTTATTTCTTCATTCAGCCCCTGTAGGTAAGGCAGTCAGTCAGTCTCTAAAGGAAATGGCTGATAGTGGAGATTGCCCTAATCCTCAGGAACATGCTCCTTGATCTTAAGCAGGACCTCACACAACTTGGAGACTTAGGTTTTGTTTACTTATAAACAGAAGTTAATTTAGGTGAATTCCTGTCCCAAAGTAATGAGCATATGCCCTTATACCCTTCCACTGGAGTTTAGGGTAACCCACCTCATGGAGGAGAAAAACAACCGGAGTGGTCTGGGTGGAGGTGGATTCCTCTGTCCAGATTGCTGGAGGCAGCTGAGTCTCCTAATCAAGCCAAGTCCTCAGCAGAAGGAGCTAAAGACTTTTAGCCTACCTCCTCGTTTAAAATTTGTCCACCAATCAAGGTTGATTTCTCCTGTCAGGGGAATTTCCTTTCAAAAAAATATTAAAGGTATTCGGTATCTCCATTAGGTGTCTTTGGTAACCAAGAGAAATCACTGACCATCAATTTATTATTAGCTAGCCTAATTAATAAGTTGATTATTCATTACCCAGAAACTCTGTCTCTTGGGTTTTTCATTCATGACATTCCCCTGTTATGACTTGTGTCAGATCACTCTGTGTCCTTAAAGTAATAATCTTGTTATTGTCATAACCATAAGATCAAGTCTACATTTGTAGTATATTCTATGAACTGAAACCTGTGTTGTATTTATTCTCCTATCATCTTTATGATAGATTCCATCCCATAGTATATCTTTAAACATTCTTTTGTGCTTCTGTGTAAAGTATCTATATGTGTTCAAAGAAATAAAGGGGAAGGAAGGAATAAAGGAAGGGATAGATAGAGGGAGGGAAAAAGAGAGGAAAGAGAGTGGAAGGAAGAGAGGGAGTGAGGAAGGAGAGAGAGGGCAAGAGAGTACACAAGTGCTTATATAACGTATTTCTGCCATGTACTTTTGCAGGAAATTTGTCAGTGCCCTGGCTGCTACCATCTCTTGAACTTGAGAAGTCCATTCAGAGAATCCCTTCTTCTCAACAATATGCAATCAAATGTAACTTTGCCATGTGTTTCTGAATGGATTCTATTATACCCCAGATACTGCCATTTCGTTGGTCTAGAAAGTACCCTGTAACGAGCTCTGATTCATTCAGAAGCTATGGATGAACATGTATGACTCCCATTTGCTTCTATTCCAAGACATATATTACCTTCTCGGGGCGGGGGTGGGGGAAGGAAGGGGAAGAAATCTCCCTAACTTGTTGCTTACCAGAAGAAAAGCTAACTGGAATCAAGAAGATGATAGGAGCTACTGTTTCAACTCCCTTTCATAAATCAAGGTGGGGTGAGGGGAGAGGGGGAAGTGGTGCTATGAGAAATGATGAAAAGGATAGTTCAAAGAAACCTGGGAAGACATTGTATGCACTGATAAAAACTGAGGTATGTGAAACCAAAAGAACAATTTATACATTAACCACAATACTGAAAACATAAATAACTTGGAAAAGATTTAACAACTCTGATCAATCCAATGACCAACCATGAGTCCAGAGAATAGATAATGTAAGTATGCTACCTACCTCTCGATATAAGGTTCAGGGGTTCAGACTCAGACATAAATATTGGCCTTAGCCAATGTAGGAATGTGGTCTAATTTGCCATGAATATTTCTTACTTTTCCCCCCTTTTTTTTCAATGGGGAGGAATAGAAGAGAAGGAAATAAATGTATTCAATTGAAAATAAAATTATAATTTTAAAAAAAGAAAGAGAAAAGTGGCTCCTCTGACAAAAGTCTGTCCTCCTGAATAGAAATCAATCATTAGGAATTCCCCATAGTCTCTCAACAAAATACAAATGGGCATGCCCATACTCCATGGGAAGCTACCTATCAGATAGCTTCAAACAAAAACTCACGCCCTATTGAGTGGAAAATCTCAGAGACCACCTAACCCTTAATACTTAAAATTGTTTGTAGGTGTTCTTTCCTTTTTCTAGCTATATGAAATATACTTGCCCACAGGAATTTTAAAAATGATAGTAGAGTAACACCTTTTGATCAAGTGATACTATACCTAGGCCTATACCCCCAAAGCAGTCAAAAAAAAAAAATGAGGAAAAGGACCCATAGGTACAAAAATGGTTTTAGAAGTTCTTTTGGTAATTGAAAAAAACCCTAGAAACTAAAAAAGGGTCTCTTCTTTAGACAATGGATGAACAAATTATGATATGCAAATATAAAAGAATATTACAGCTCCATGAGATGACAAAATGAATGGTTTCAGAAAAAATGTGAAAGACCATATGAACTGATATAGAATGAAATGATCAGAAACAGAATATTTTATACTATAACAATATTACAAAGATACAAATTTGAAAGACTTATGGGCACTGATCAATTCACTGGCAAACTACAATCCTAAAATTTAAAGAAAAGCTAAAATATGCTACCAATCTCCTGACAGATAGTTGATAAGATTCAAAATGCAGAATGAGACATACATTTTTTGACATGATCAATGCAAGAATTTGCTTTACTTAACTGCGTATATTTGTTGCAAGAGTTTTCTTTTTTTATTATTGTTCAATGGAGAAGGTGGTGGGAGTAAGGGAAAATGCTTATTAATTAAAAAATAATAAATTATAAAAGGAGATGGTAGAGTAATTAGATACAAATAAATTAAGTTTTCTGAGCCATAGGCCACAAAAAGTTAGTTTTTAACTCTAGAAAAAAACCTTAAGAAAAATGGAACTCTTTAATAATTTCATGAAACTCCTTTCTTAAGACTATTGAAAAAACCCTCAATTATGTTTTTAAAAAATTCTTCAGTGATAGAAAAAACTCTAGAGAAGTATATGCTGAAATATTACCAGAAACCCAAGAAATTTCAAGAGATCATGGAATGATATCCCAAAGAAAGTATAGATTTGAATGCAACCAAAATATCTCAGGATAAGATTATAAACATATTATAAAAATGGAAATTTTGAAGAACTAAGACAATCTCTGGAATCAGCAAAATGCAGAATTAATGAAGTAGAGAACACAATGAAAAGATCATAGTACATCTAAATTTAAAAAGAAATCTAAAGGTAATTCATGGAAAAAATAAATGCTGACATGGGAAACAGAAAATCAAGTCTTAGAATATGGGTGTGCCACAGAGTGTTGAAATTTTTTAAAGCCTCAATTCTATATTTCAAGAGCTCATTTAGACAGCTTTGAAGAATTATCAAAAACAGTACCCTGAAATAACAGAGGATTCACAGGATTCTCTCAAAAGAAATCCAAAATTTAAACCACCAATGCACATTATACTCCAACATCAGAACTACAGATATAGGGGGGAAACAATCTTTAAGTCTTAAAAAAAATCATCAGATCAATACATCAGGATTTCATCAAGCTTTTCTAGTGAAAACAATAACAAATAAAGAACAACGAAGTTGTACCAAAACTTATATGAGACTAAAAGGTACAATACTACATCCTAAAATCAGCTTCTTCATAAACTGAAACATTTTTTTTTATGATAGAAAATGGCTATTTGAAATTTTATCTACAGAGAATTGTAGAAAAAAATCCTCAGATGAAAGGTCAGCTCACTAGGAGAAACATTTCAAGACAGATCATTAGTACTTATGTATGATGGGGCTCAGAATAATTATGACTGAATATATTACTTTTTGTCAAAAATAAACTCGCTAAAGCTGAAGGAGGAATTACATGGATCTTAGGGAGTCGTTTATTTTCCTCCTAGGCTTAAAAAAAGCTTATTATTGTAACTGGATGCTACACAGGAAAAATAACTGGACTCTTCATATCCTTCAAACCAGAGACCTCACTCTTTAGTCAAAGACAGATGAAAGTTCTCAAGTATAACAAAATATTCATAGCAATATATTTTACACAAATTCGTTAAACAGACAATATTTTTACAAAGCTCTTTGACAGCATGGCTGTAAGTAAATGAGTCTATGCAAAGGAGAGTACATGGAGACAGATGTCGGCATTTCCCATGAGTTGCACGTGAACTCCATTTGTTTTCTTCGAACTATAAATAATTCTGATAATTGAACTTTGTGAACTCTGTGCTTACAAGGGGAATAGGAAACAACCTGGGTAGTGTCAGTGACTAAAGCTACCAGTGGGAGAAGGGGGGAGAAGGGATGGATCAATGAGACAGAAAAGGGAGAAATCTTCCAGAGTACCACTCTATTTGCCTCCTTGCAAGAGCATGTGACACCAGTATTACAAAGGTAGGTATCCATATGAAAGTGGAAAAAGGAAATGTGAGCAGAGTTAGGGTTAGCATTTCAATGTCAGCTCTTATATCGTTCTTCTATAACCTTAGGAAAGCCATCACTTGTACTGTGTAAGATTCCGTATTAGATGTAACCACAGAAAATAACTTTTCTGGGCCAGTTTTCTCATCTTTAGAATAAGGCTGTTAGACTAGAGCAGTGGTGTCCATCTCAAATAGAAATGGATCCATATGGACCACACATTGACTTAGAAAACCACAAATTAATATTAACTATGTTGTACTGTATTTTTATTTTTGTTAAAAAATTTCCAATTACATTTTAATATGGTTGAGAATAGAGGTTGTTCAACAAGTTTGACACATCTGGACCAAATGATCTTTCAGGTCCATTCAAGGTCTAACTCCTACTGTCCTCTGATTTAACTCCTGGCTCATAAAGGTTTTGTGGAGATGAGAAAGTAGACATGTAGGTTGGTAGTTACTGATGTCTTCTTGGTGGTTTTATTTTGGCAATAATTTCATCCGTGCTTTTTCCATTCATTTGGTACCTTCTAAATTAAAAAAAAAATCATCCCTATATTATAATGTATGACTTTCTAGAAGGGAGGAGAGAGATACAGGACAGAATAAAGGTCATATGAAACCAAAAGACATGAACACACCTATTTTTAAAAATCAGTGCCTTCATGCCTTTAAAACTGTGTTGCCTCCTATATGGATTCTTTCTATGTGTACTTGGCAAAGTCAAACTTTGTTATTGTTTAGTCAATTAGTTGCGTCTGACTCTTTGAGATCCCATTTGGGGTTTCCTTGGCAAAGATACTAGAGTGCTTTGCCATTTCCTTCTCCAACTCATTTTACAAATGAGGAACTGAGGCAAACAGGGTTAAGTGACTTGCCCAGGTCACATAGCTAGTAAGTGTCTGAGGCTGGATTTGAACTCAGGTCCTCCTGACTCCGAGCTGGCACCCTGTGCACTGCTCTTCCTTAGATGTTCTTCCTGATTTCACCTTTTTAAGTGCAATTTCTACTTCCACAAGTGATGTTTCAAGTCCTGTGGTTCTAAGGGTACAAATGTGGTAGTTCCATTGTCACTGATGGTGAGAACAGAGTGGAATAAAAACCCTGGCAAATTTGTTCAGTTTTGCATCTCCTGGTTATCCTCCTTCCAGGTTCATCTGTCAATACTCTTGGTATAATCTGCATTAATGGTCTCATGCCAAACTTTCTTCAAGTTGGATCTCTATGGCTTTTCTATCTTTTGTCAGTCAGTATTGCTCATAAACCACTATCTTCCACAACGTTTTGCAAATGAGCTTACACTCTAAATCAATGTTTCCCCTGGCTGCCACATCTCTTTTTTTGGTAGCAAGATCAAGAGTTTACTTGCTGAGACATTTTCTAGGCTCTTCTGGCCTCTATCGTGTTGACTATTTTGCATCAATTCACTTCTCTTACAAATGGTAATGATGAGAGTCAATGTCTTTGATTTTATGCATTTTCTATTTTTTGGAGGGAGCGATCTCTTGTTGGTTGGAGAAGACACAATGTCTTCCCAACTTTTTCTTTTTAATGTGCTTCTGATCTTGGCTTTTGTCACAAGTAGCTGGTAGTCTGATTGCAGAAAACAGATTCTGAAATGATTTCTGTGTTGTAGCCAATCATAGCTGGTGCTTAAGATATAGTTGATTTTTTGTGATGTAATTCTAGGTTTGTTATGTCCAATGCTTTCCAATTCATCTTGAAGAAAATGTTCATGGTATACAGGTGTATGGTTTCTGAATAGTCTATAAACCTTTGGCCTCTTTAATTTCTTCAAAATTATATTTTTTATACTTTTTCACCAGGCTTCCCTGATTTTATTTTTCCATTGAAGTCAGTGATTATGCAGGCATGTACTGACTTAATTTGGGAGATCTTGTTAAGTTCTTTATAAAATTTTTCTATTTCATCCCCTGCAATGGTTGTTGATATGTTAATTATCTTCATGGTCATATTTCTGTTTGCACTTATGAGCATTGAAGGACAAGATCACTAAGTATCCTATAAAATTATGTTTCTTGTAACATTACCCCTGTAGGCACACAAAGAAACCAAATCCACCAGCTCTTTTATTTGATGTTTTCAGTTAAATCTGCGAGCTATCTCTTAGGTTAGATGCATAAACAACTTCTTTGTCTTCTAGTTTAATTTGAAGTAAAAAAATCCAATAGTGATATGATTCAGTTCCTCCAATGGTACATAAATTCATTTGTTATTGGCCAAAGATCTCATCTTTAGACTATCAACAATTAAAGTTTATAGATTCTATAACAGCAGTGTGATTCTTAGTGCACACTGATTTTTGTCCCCTATCTTCCCTCCAATGTCCCTTCCTGTTTCATGGGTCAACATGAAATAGCCAACCTGTTAGTGAAAAAACTCTGCATACTTAGGCAGATATTCAGAACCAGTCTGTCTGTCATCATCATCATCTGTCACCAGGTTAATACTTAGAAAATAAGGAAAGTAAATGTTAAAGAAGGGCATCTTTGGACCAAGGATATAAATATTTGTTCTGGGAATACTGACAGTGATAGAAACAAGACGATGAGAGAATTGGGGGTAAAATTACCATTCATCAACAGTCTTTATTAATTATATATAGGGCGTCCCAAAAAAGTTGTTAAACTTTAATAACTTTAGAAGTATAAGTGCTACAAATTTACAAAAAATAAATTGAAAGTTCAATTGTTTGTTTCTTGTATACTTATTTAGTTTTGTGAACCTTGAAAAATAAAATTTTAATTTAATAAGATAGAGCATCCTATCAATGTGTATTACATGTGTGATAGTTTCTGGATGACAGTTTCTCAGAGCAATGAAATCATTAGAGAGATTCTTCTTGACTAACCAGCTCAGTCCTCTGATCTACCTCTATTAGACTTGTTCTTGTGGAGTCATGTCAAAACAGTTGAGTCTGCATCAAAACCTCATGCTTTGGAGGATCTTAAGGCTAAGATGACAAATGCAAGCCTTTTAGTCATTGAATAATAGATGATGAAAGTTTTTACAAAGTTCAAAAATTGTCTAAAGCAATGCGTAGCACAACAGTGCTTAAGTTGAATTTTAATAAAAATCATCAAATTTTAAAAACTTAAATATTTAACCTTTCAATTGTTACTTTTTGTAAGTTTGTAGCATTTATCCTTCTGAAGTTATTAAAGCTTAAAACTGCACTAAGACTTTTGCACAACCTGTGCACTTCTATAACCCAGGACTAGTTTAAATAATGCAGTGAAGTTCCAAGAACTTAAATAAACAATTCTATTTACAGTATTGTATAGGATAGTATCTATATGGAGTATGCAAGCAATATATGTGTATATTTACAATTCCAGAGAAAATAACTTTGAAAGAAGTTACATATAACTTCTTCCTATAACAAGAAGAAAGAAATCCTAGCCAACATCTACGACATTCCTTTTATAGCCAATGCAAGATTTAAAGAATTAAAGAAGTGAAGACCTAGTTTTGGAATCAGTGAGTCTCATCTCACTGCCAAACACAGTTGAGACTGGGGCAGATTGCTACGAGAGAAAAAAGAGAGACTCGCCTCCAGCACCACATTTATAGTGACAGATTCCACTCTCTTCAAGGTTAAGAGAGATTTCTACATATGAATACACCATTTTATTGAAAACCATACAAATTTAAATAATAAAAACTATAATGAACCCATATATTCCAAAAAACCTCCTAGAAACAGGAAATTTCAGAAATTAGATCTACTTCACATCTGATTTTCCCAATGACTTTAGCACTACCATCAAAGAATGACTGCATTTTTCTTCTTACCTTTAAATATTTGACTAGTTTCTGAATTTGCCAATATTCGGAGGGCAAATCTGTCTGTCCTTCCTGACGATGATCAGGCTGTTCTTCGTCCTCCTCACTCTCTGAAGAACTTTCACTAACCAGGTCCTCTATCTTGACAGAACTCTTACTAAGAATGAAACAAAACAGATAAACCAAAATATGTAGATATACGTAAGCTTTAAGATACTAACAAAAATAAGTTGCAAAAATAAGGCAATAGCGTTTATGGGCATTTCAGCAGAATGCTACCCTTAAACTCCACTTTCTGAGGCCATGACACTCTTAGATACAAACTCTGATAGATGAGTGAATATAGTCACATCTGTGGGATACCTATCTTATAATCAGACTTCTGGTGACTTGCTGAGAGCAATGTGAATGAAAAGAACTTTGAGAAATAAGTGTAACACTAAACCATGGCCTCAGGGTGATATAGTCCCCCTAATAAAAACAAAGACAAAAACAGATCAATATTTATACCATCCTCATCATCACTGAGCTAATTAAATTGGAATAGCAGAAAATATAAGTACAGTGGATTATGGGTCTAGCAGTGACTAGGGCCAGAAGGATATCCATAGTCATATATTAGAAACAATGTCCAAAGAAATATTATTTTCACTTTGGACTAACATTATAACTATCCAGGTAAAGTTAAAAAAGTGATAACTCTGTTATGTCTTCACAAAGTGAAGGGAAAAAGGAATGTACTAAAGAAGAAATGAGGAAGAAGAAGAGAAACTTGCTATTTTATATAAATGGAGTATACAAGAAGAAGAATATACAAACTTGGAGAAAAGGGGGGGAGCAACCATTTCATGACCATATTCTCTTCTGAACAAGATAAACTGAAGATTACACACACACACACAGACAGTTTGGTGTAAAACCACATTAAACTCAATGGTGAGGTAAAATGGATAAGCACATGGAAGGGGAGCATAAATAAGAAGTATAGTGTCAGGGAAGAGATAGTCACAAGCAAAGAAAAAAATCAACTTTGGAAAGTTAACTATAAAAGTTAATTTAAAACACAAAAAGTGTAAGAACCAGAGATGGTTCTTGGGGCTGAGAGAAGAGAGAAGGGATAGACTGAAAAGATCACTTCAGTTACAGATATTAATCTGATTCCTTCTCTTCTCTCTATCACCTTCTTTATAAAGAGGGGACCAGAAATAAAAGAGGAAAAAAAGTATAAGAAGATACAAGGGACAGAAATACGTGACTAACAACCTTAAAAGTGAATATGAATGGAATGAACTCATCCATAAAACAGAAGAGGGTGGCAGAATGGAATAGAAAGCAGAATCAACAACATGCCATTTACAAGTAACATACTTGAAACATAAAGATTCACACAGAATTAAAATGAGTGTCTGGATCAGAGCTTATTATACTTCAAGCAAATTTAAAAAAGGCAGAGGTAACAATCATGATAGCAGAGAGGGCAACAGTAAAAACTAACAGTTAAAATAGATAATTAGGGAAGCTACATACACATAAATAATGAAATACTGTAAAAATACAATACATACATGCATGTGTGTATGTATGTGTGTGTACTAAATGGCATAGAACCTAAGTACTTAAAGGAAAATTTAATTGAATTACAAGGAGAAGTAGACCACAAAATTTTAATACCTGGGGAACTCAATGTACTCAGTGCAATTTAAAAAAGACTCATAAATGTTTTACATAATTGTACATGTATAACCAAATCTGATTGCTTACTGGCTCAGGGAGGGGAGAAAAGAAGAAGGGAGGGAGAAAAAGAATTTGGAACTCAAAATTTTACATAAAAATGTTTTTAAAAGACTCAGAAAATACTTGAATAGACTTAGAAAAGTTATATTTGTTAGATCTCTAGTGATTATTGAAAAGAAATAGAAAATTATACACCTACTTCTGAGCTGTGCATAGCACCCTTAGAAAAACTGAACATATACTAAGTGGTCATGAAAACTTCACAATGAATTGGTGGGTCAAAGAACAAATCATAGAAACAACAGATGTTTTCTTTAAACAAAATGACAACATTAGCTAATCTGACCAAAGAACAATAGAAAAAAGTCAAACTGTCAATACAAAAAATGAAATAGAACTTAATAACTAATAAAGGGTAAATAAACTAATAGAAATCATTTCCCCCATGGCCAGCAATGCCAGCAAAAATAAATGAAATTGATGAATATTTACAAAAACATCAAATATCCAGATTATCAAAAGAAATAGTAAATTTAAATAACATTCTTAGAAAAAGACATTGAATAAGCCATAAATTAAATCAGATTTTAGTAACATTAGAGATTTAAAATTAATTTAGAGAGTTAAGGCCACTACTCTGATATATGACTTATACATACACAAGTTTTTGTTGAGGTCCCATAACTCACTAGATTCACATTTCAAAAATAAAATATACAGATAGGTCCTGATTAGCCTGAACAATTACCCCCATGAAGTAGTTGCATGTATTCAAATTCACACTATTTAAAATTACAAGTATGTAAAACATGGTCATTGGTTTCAGCCCAATGGAAATATACAGTGTAAATTCAAATAATGCAAACACTTCATGGGATTCATTATTCTCACTAACTAGGACCTCACTGTACTATTTAAATGGTGAACCTAAAGGCTTGGACAAATAACCTAAAGTTTCCAACACCGTAAGCCTCTTGAATTTTAGACTTCTCCTATTTTCCCCACCTACTGATGGGGAAAAATAACTGAAAACTGAAAAGTTATCAAGATTATGGAGAGTATCTTTGCTGGGTTACCACAAAGACAAGTTCTGGCCCAACTTTTGTCTGAATTACAATACACTCTGAAGTAGTGGATTAAAACTAATGAGGTGGGGCAGCTAGGTGGTGCAGTGGATAGAGCACTAGCCCTGAAGTCAGGAGGACCTGAGTTCAAATCTGGCCTCAGACCAAACACTTCACACCTACTAGCTGTATGACCTTGGGCAAGTCACTTAACCCCGACTGCCTCACTAAAAAAAAAAAAGAAAAAAACTAATGAGGTCTTATTTTTGTAAGAATGAAAAACCAGTATACAACATCAAAGTGCCATTAAGAGAAGTGTACCATCTTGATAAAGACTGTGGTTTTCCAGCCAAAGTAGGAGGAGACGTGGATTTTGGCTTCTCTGTAATTGATGGAGTAGACTTTTCATCTTGGCTTTCTTTTGCTGAGTTTTTTTTCCTAAAATGATTAATTTTATTATGTTACTTCATGCAAATGGACATATGATAAATTTGCATAGCATATTATCTTCCTCTTGCCCAAATATATCTGACTTTCTACTATATAAGTATTAAGTGTTTAATAACAAAACTAATCAAATGTTTAGTTCAGGGGTGGGGAACCTGTGGCTTCAAGGCCACACGTGGCCTTCTGGGTCCATAAGTGCGGCCTTTTGACTGAGTCCAAGTTTTATAGAATAAATCCTTTTATTAAGGGGATTTGTTCGGTGAAGTTTGGATTCAGTCAAAGGGCCACACTTGAGGACTTAGAGGACCACATGTGGCCTCTAGGTTGCAGGTTCCCCACCCCTACTTTAGTTGGCATCCCCAAAACCTAACACATTACCTAGCATAGGGTATGTGCTTAATAATGCTTATTGATTAATGTATTAGTGAAAATGGCTTTAAAGTGGTAAGTCCTAGCATCTTATAAAACAACCACATTTTAAAGCTCTAGATGTTATCTATAAGACCAATCAATGCTTGGCAATCTAAGACATTGTATAGAAAAGAAAGAATAATGGAGGAAGTAAAAGCTCTAGAACATTACATTCAAAGCAATAAATGTCTATTATGTAAAAAGCAATATGCTACACACCATGGAAAGACAAAAACATGAAAAGGTCTCTGGCCTCAGGGAACTTGCACTATACTGAACAGATAAACTATGCAGACAAGTAATCAAATATAAAGCAATTTCAAGGAGAGAACTTGGGGTGGAATCAAGATCAAGATAGGTGTCATGTAAATGGTAGCATCTAAACCATGCTTTGAAGGAAACTAGAAATTCCACAGGGTAGAAGTCAAGAGGTAATGCATTCCAGGTATGGGGGACCACTTTTGTAGAAGCATGAGATGGAATATCATGTGCTAGAAGGAGCAACCTGGTAATATGAACGGAATGATAAGTACCTGGAGAGTAGTATAAGAGTGGAAGGGTGGATCAGCTACCTACTTACAGATTTTGGAGGTCTTTAAAGGCCACATCTGGATACAGTCACATCTGTACATTAAAAATATTAATTTTGCAGGAGAAAAAGGGTAGAAAGGTATGGTTGAAGTCTGTTTCCTTCAAAGGAAGACACTACTTTGTTAATAAAGTTTCAAGGTCTGAAGGTACTTCTGGTTTTCCATGACTGTTCTGGGAATCTCAATTGCTAATCAGGAGAAGTTGCATTCACATTCAACTTAAAGATTACATACTTGTTTCAGACACTGATGTAATCAATACTTTTTCTTGAATTGAAAAAAAAAAAGAGATATCAATCCTTTCCAGTCTCTGACCTCCAAGTTCCTCTCTGAAAACACTGGAGACTTTTTAAAACAATGCTAGAACCTGCACACTTAGTGGGATTAAATAAAAAGTTTTCATGATCATAGTGGTTATATTTGCCTTTGTTATATTCAAGAATATCATAAATAACCTCATGCTTCAGTTAGATAGTATAGAATTAATCAACTACATCCACAAGTACTTAAGGGTATAGCAATGTACTTATTGTCTATAGGTGTCACTGGCTCTACTCAATAAAGATGTATATTTTGAAATACTGAATGATAGCTTAAATGTCCCAGACTGCTATTTAAAGGAAGCCTACAATGAACAACTTTGTAAACTGAAAGTAAAGGAAATAGATTGAGGGTGGGTGGGGTTGGGAAGGGTAAATTTTGAAATATCTGATGAGCTTCAAAGATGGTGAGTCTTTGAGACATTTAAGAAGCCATTTCCCATGAGAAAGGAGTAGTAGTAGTAGTAGTAGTAGTAGTAGTAGTAGTAGTAGCAGCAGCAGCAGCAATAGTAGTAGTAATAGTAATAACAATAGTAGCAGTAGTACCTCTATTTCTACTAACATTCTGAGGGAACTATAAGCTAAACTGAAGTTTAATCTATGGGATAAGACTGTCTAACATACCAATAGGGCTAAAGCTCTGCAGTTATCTCCCTTAAATCTACCAGAGAGCTTCCAGGAACAACCTAAAAACAAGTTGTTGGCTTGAAACCATCCTTCAATGCTTGTCATATACCTCTTAATTATTTCTCACCTTAAATTTTAACTCTTAGAATATGCTTCAAGACCCTCTATCAATCCTTCCCTTTCCCCCTTAATTATTTTCTTTACATAAATGACGCCTCAGATACAGGCTAACCTGAATATCTCTGATACATGTTTTGTTCGCTCTCATCTCTAAGCTTGCACACTTATTACTGCTCTAAACTAGGAAAGCTTTTCCTCTATCCCTCTCACCACCTCTTCTTCAAAACTCTTCTAATGAATCACCTCCTCTATGAAGCTTTCCCAAATCAACTTCACCTGGATCCAATCCTGCCAGCATTCCTTCCCATCAGCACTTACTAACAGAAGTCTCTTTGATTTACACTTGGTTTCTTTGGAAGTGTTGGATTCATTTTATATACGTTGGATTTAGCCTCCCTCCTTCCCTATCCCACTTCCACTAGATGGGAACAGACTTTTATGTTTCTCCTTCCTTTCTCCCTTCCAGAGTGCTTCCTACTGTGCTGAGCATATAACAAATAGGGTGTTTTGACAAATAACAGACTTTTCAGCTTGAGTTACTCAGGAAAAAAATAGAAAACACTTTTTTATTATGGGGAAGGTGGAAATGTCTACCGTGTATTTCAGTGGCAATAAATGGAACAATTTATGAGAATTAGACAAGTGTGTGATGATTTTAGGATGCAATCTTAATAGAGTATATGTTGTCCCACCCAACCGAAAAGGAAAAAGCCAAGTGCCTACATACTCTTGTGTAACAGGGCACGTCCATTTTAAAACAGGTTCTAATTTCTTAAGCGTGCGTCTTTTTTCAGATGGACTCTTTTCTAAAGCCAAAGATGGTTTTGAAAGGGTGCATACTTCTTCTTTTTCAGTTACAGATGTAGATTTCTTCTTTCCTTTTTTTTTGTCTCCAAAAAATGAATGTTGCTGTTTTAAAAAGAAATGAAAATGTGTTTAGTTATATTTAGTTGAACATTCATATATACATGAAATTACATAAATTAATACTTCTGAAATGTTTGTAAAGCTGAACTGCTTTTATCTTGAAAGAAAGAAAAAACACAGGTTAAAGGGTTGTCCATTAACTGAGTAACAGCTGAACAAATTATGGTATATAAATGTAATGGAATACTATTGTGCTATCAGAAATGATGAGATAGTGTCAGAAAAACCTGGGAAGATTTGTACGAACTGATGCAGAGTAAAGTGGGGAGAATAACTTACACTTGAACAACAACATTGTAAAAAGAACAATTTTGAAAGACTTACAAACTCTGATCATGACTCAAGAATCAGTGATGACAAATGCTATTCACCTCCAGACAAGGAGATAGACTAAATATAGAGAATGAGAAATACATGTTTAGTCATGATCAATGTATGTATGCTTTGCTTGACATGCATATTTATTGTAAGAGAATTTTTTTCTTATTTTTTTTCTGCTGAGAGAGTGAGATTGGTGGAAGAAAAAGAAATACTTGACAATTTTTTAAAAGAAAAAGAAAAAATAACAAAAAGAAAAAAAGGAAGAGACACTGGTAACAAAATAAGAAATTAAGGAATCCCAAGGAAAGGTTATATAGATGTTTTAGACTATGTCAGTGTATAAAATTTTACAATATCGATTATAGAAGGCTTAATGATTCTCTTAGCTTTCACTGAAGCTAAATGCCCTATTGAATGTGCCTATATTTAATTTAATGCTTATATTTATATAATTGGAAATATATAGGTTTAAGAAGTTACATTTTGATATTAAGAATACAGTTTTTAAATTACCTTATTTATGTCAACTGACTCCTACTTGCAAACTTTATGCAGCTGGTCACAATGGCAACTAATAGAAAAGTAGGAAAGGTTCTGCATAAAATCAATATATGAGAGGCATAAAATTTTATTAACTTATTATGCTCCAAACGTTGATGGGAGTAGAGGGGGAAGAAAAAGTCCTTTTGTGAGTAAGTTTGGAGTTGAGAGTGAAAATTACTGGTAACTTTCACCCACCTGGTAACAGGTAACTGGTAATAAGTAATTAAAAAAAACTTATATACAGTACAGAAGATAGAGCTAGTCTCAGGAAATATCTGAGTTCAAATCTTCTTTTTCTTTAGGTCACATTTTCTTTATTTAATATTTTATTTTTTCCCAATTACATGTAAAAACAGTTTTTAACTTCTGTCTTTAAAATTTCTGAGTTCTAAATTCTCTTCCTCCCTCCCATCCCCCCACTGAGAAGACAAGCAATTTGATATATGGCATACATGGGCAGTCATGCAAAATATATTTCCATATTAGTCATGTTGTAAAAGGAAACACAGATGAAAACGAAAAAAAAAGTTTTTAAAAGTATGCTTCAATTTGCATTCAGACTTCATTAGTTCTTTCTCTGAAGATAGACAGTACCTTTCATTATAAGTTCTTCAAATTGTCTTAGATCATTGTATTGCTGAGAATAGCTAAGCCATTCACAGTTTTTCATCATACAATATTGCTATTACTATGTACGATGTTCTCCTGGTTTTCATTAAGTCTTTACAGGTTTTTCTGAGAGCATCCAGGTTGTCATTTCTTAGTACAATAGTATTCCATCACAATCATATACCAAAATTTGTTCAGCCATTCCCCAACTGATGGGCATCCCTTCAATTTCCAAATCTTTGCCACCACAAAAAGAGCTGCTATAAATATTTTTTCACATAAAGATCCTTTTCCTTTTTGTTTTTTATCCCTTTGGGATACAGATCTAGTAGTGGAATTGCTGGGTCAAAAGGTAGGCACAATTTTATAGCCCTTCGGGCATAGTTCCAAATTGCTCTTCAGAATGGTTGAATCAGTTCACAATTCCATCAACTGTGCATTAATGTCTCAATTTTCTGACATCTCTTCCAACTTTTGTTATTTTCCTTTTCTGTCATATTAGTCAATCTGATAGGTGTAAGGTAGTATGTCAGAGTTGTTTTAATTTGCATTTCTCTAATCAACAGTGATTTAGAGCATTTTTTCAGGTCTATAGATAGCTTTGATTACTTTTTTTGAAAACTGCCTGTTCATATCTTTTTGATCATTTATCAACTGAAGAATGACTTGTATTTTTATAAATTTTACTCAGTTCTCTATATATTTGATAAATGAGGTCTTTATCAGAGAAACTTTCCATAAAATTTTTTTTCACAATTAGTATTAACTGTATTTCCCTTCCTCCCATTTCCCCCACTTATCATACTCTCTCTCTCCTTTTACCCTTTTCAAGAGTTTTACTTCTGACTACCACCTCCTTCAATCTGCCCTCCTTTTCTATCAGTATCCCCTCTTTCTCTTATTCCCTTCCTTTCCTGTAGAGTAAGATAGATTTCTATACTCAAATGAGTGTGTGTTAGCCCCTCTGAGCCAATGACAATAAGGTTCAAGCCTTCCTCACCACCTCCCCAATTTCCCTTCCACTGTAAAAGCTTTTACTTGACTCTTTTCTGTGAGATAATTTACCCCATTCTAACTCTCCTTTTCCCCTTCTCCCAGGGCATTCCTCTTTCTCACCCATTAATTTTATTTTTTTAGATCACCCCATCATATTCAACTCACGTCCATGCCCTCTGTCTCTGTATACTCCTACTTTTAACTGCCCTCAGAATGAGAAAATTCTTATGAGTCAGAAGTATCATCTTCCCATGTAGGAATGTAAACAGTTTAATCTTATTGAATCCCTTATGATTTCCCTTCCCTGTTTATCTTTTTATGCTTTTCCTGAGTCTTATATTTGAATGTCAAATTTTCTATGCAGCTCTGGTTTTTTCATCAAGAATACTTGAAAATCCTCTATTTTGTTGAATATTCATTTTTCCCCTGAAGAATTATACTCAGTTCTGCTGGGTAGATTATTCTTGGTTGTAATCCTAGCTCCCTTGGCCTCTACAATATCACATTCCAAGCCCTTCAGTCCTTTAATGTAGAAGTTGTTAAATCCTGCGTAATCCTTACTATGGCTCCACAATATTTGAATTGTTTCTTTCTGGCTGGTTATAATTTTTTCTTCTTGATCTGTGAGCTCTGGAATTTGGTTATGATATTCCTGGGAGTTTTCATTTTGGGAACTCTTTCAGGAGCTTACTGATGGATTCTTGCAATTTCTATTTTGCCCTCTGCTTCCAGAATATCAGGGAAATTTTTCATGATAACTTCTTGAAAGATGATGTCTCTAGGCTCTTTTTTGATCACAGCTTTCAAGTAGTCTTAATAGTTCTTGGGGGGCAGAGCCAAGATGGCAGAGGGAAAGCAGTGACTTGCTTGAGCTCTCCCCCAAAACCCTCCAAATACCTATAAAAAAATGGCTCTAAACAAATTCTAAAGCAGCAGAACCCACAAAAAGAGTGAAACAAATTTCCAGCCAAAGACAGCCTGGATGGTTGATCGGAAAGGTATATCGCACCGGGCGGGGAGAGGAACGCAGGCCGCAGCGACGCTGGAACAGGCCTCAGAGGACTGAATCACAGGCAGCTGTAGCAGTTTCCAGACTTCTCAACCCACGAACTCCAAAGACAACTTAGAAGGTCAGTGGGAAAGTCTGTGACTACGGTGAGAGAAGGAGCTAGGTTTCAGCTGCAAGTCTTGAGTGCGGGCCGTGGCTGCCTCCTAAGCTTCCAGCCCACAGACTGAGAGGGAAACAAGTGGCTGATCAGAGGGGGATTGCAGGGATCTCTTTGCCAGTGCTGAGGCAGGAATCTCTTGCTTTGCCCGTGCTTGGATCTGGGTCACAGTTCTGAGGGGTGGTCCTGGGGCGAGGAGGAGCTCTGGCCTGGTGAAGCTTGTTGTGGTGGTAGAGAGGAAACACCTCACCCCTTATCATACCACCTTGGAAGAACTGAAAATTTACAGGTCCCTAGAAGTGTCTCTGAAGACAGCTGTACAAACCCCCAAAGCTTGGGACAGTATACTCTTCACACTGGAAGCAGACTTTTACCTTAACAAAGAGTTTAAAATTCAAGTAATTGGTTGGGATCATGAGCAAGCAGCGCAAAAAGAGTCAGACTGTATTATCTTACTTTGGTGACAAAGAAGATCAAAACATACAACCAGAAGAAGACAACAAAGCCAAACCTCCTACATCCAAAGCCTCCAAGAAAAAATATGAATCAGTCCCAGGCCTTGGAAGAGCTCAAAAGGGATTTTGAGAAGCAAGTAAGAGAAGTAGAGGAAAAACTGAGAGTGATGCAAGAAAATCATGAAAAACAAGTCAACAGCTTGCTAAAGGAGACCCAAAAAACTACTGAAGAAAATAACACCTTAAAAAAATATCCTAACCCAAATGGCAAAAGAGGTCCAAAAAGCCAATGAGAAGAAGAATGCCCTAAAAAGCAAAATTGACCAAATGGAAAAGGAAGTCCAAAAGATTACTGAAGAAAATACTTCCTTAAAAATTAGAATAGAGCAATTGGAAGCTAGTGACTTTATGAGAAACCAAGACACTGTAAAACAAATCCAAAAGAATGAAAAATTAGAAAACAAAGTGAAATATCTCATTAGAAAAACAACTGACCTGGAAAATAGATCCAGAAGAGAGAATTTAAAAATTATTGGACTATCTGAAAGCCATGATCAAAAAAAGAGCCTAGACATCATCTTTCAAGAAATGATCAAAGAAAACTGCCCTGATATTTTAGAACCAGAGGGCAAACTAGAAATTGAAAGAATCCACTGATCTCCTCCTGAAAGAGATCCCCAAAGGAAAACTCCTAGGAATATTGTAGTCAAATTCCAGAGTTCCCAGGTCAAGGAGAAAATATTGCAAGCAGCTAGGAAGAAACAATTCAAATACTGTGGAAACACAATCAGGATAACACAAGATTTAGCAGCTTCTACATTAAGGGACTGCAGGGCATGGAATATAATATTCTAGAGGGCAAAGGAGATGGGATTACAACCAAGAATCACCTACCCAGCAAAACTGAGTATAATCCTTCAGGGGAAAAAATGGTCATTCAGTGAAATAGAGGACTTTCAAGCATTCCTGATGAAAAGACCAGAGTTGAATGGAAAATTTGATTTTCCAATGCAAGACTCAAGTGGAACATGAAGAGGTAAACAGGAAAGAGAAATCATAAGAGATTTATTAAGATTGAACTGTTTACATTCCTGCATTGAAAGATGATATTTGTAACTCATGAGACCTTTGTCAGTATTAGGGTAGTTGGAGGAGAAAAAATGGTCATTCAGTGAAATAAAGGACTTTCAAGCATTCTTGATGAAAAGACCAGAGTTGAATAGAAAATTTGATTTTCAAATATAAGACTCAAGTGGAACATGAAGAGGTAAACAGGAAAAGGAAAATCATGACAGACTTACTAAGGTTGAACTGTTTACATTCCTGCATGAAAAGATGATATTTGTAATTCATGAGACCTTTGTCAGTATTAGGGTAGTTGGAGGGGAAAAATTATATGTACATATATATAGATATGCATAGATAGATACAGGGCACAGGGTGAGTTGAAAATGAAGGGGTCATATCTAGAGAATAAAATTAAGGGGTGAGAGAGGAATATACTAGGAGGAGGAGAAAGGGAGAGGTAGAACAGGGTAAATTATCCCACAAAAAAAAACAAAAAAGAAAAGGCTCTTACAGTGGAGGGGAAACAGGAGAAGGTAAGAGGAAAGGAGTGAATCTTATTCTCGTAGGATTTGACTTAAGGAGGGAATAACATACACACTCAATTGGGTGTGGAAATCTGTCTTACCCTACAGGAAAATAGGGGGGAAAGGGGACAAGAGAGTAGGGGGATGATAGAGAGGAGGGCAGATTGGGAAAGGGGGTAACCAGAAGCAAATACTTCTGAGGATGGACAGGGTCAAGAGAAAGAATAGAATAAATGGGCGGGGGGCAGGATAGCATTAAGGGAAACAGAGTTAGTTTTTCATAGCATGTCTACTATGGAAGTGTTTTGCATAACTGCACTTGTATAACCTATATTGAGTTGCTTGCCTTTTCAATAAGAGTGAGTGGGGAAGGAAGAAGGGAGAAAATTTGGAACCCAAAGCTCCAAAAACACATGCAACTGGGAAATAAGAAATACAGGAAATGGGATACAGAAATCTATCCTGCCATACAGGAAAACAGAAGGGGAAGGGGATAAGAGAAGGGGGGGAGAGACAGAAGGGAAGGCAGACTAGGGGAAGGGATATTCAGAATGCATTCCATCTTGGGGTGGGGGGGAGGGGCAAGATGGGGTGAAAATTTGGAACTTAAAATCTTGTGGAAGTAAATGTTGAAAACTAAAAATAAATAAACAAAAAAAAGAAAAAAAATAGTTCTTAAAACATCTCTTCTCAATCTATTTTCTAGGTCAGTTGTTTTTCCAATGAGATATTTCATATTTTTTTCATTATTTTGATTTTTTTTTTTTTTGCTTCTTGATGTCTCAAGAAGTCATTAGCTTCCATTTGCCCAATTCTTATTTTTAAGGAATTATTTTCTTCATTGAGCTTTTGTACCTCCTTTTCCATTTGGACAATTCTACTTTTTAAGGAGTTCTTTTCTTCAGTGACTTGTACATCTTTTCCCATGTGGCCAATTCTATTTTAAGATGTTCTCTTCATTGGACTTTTGTGCCTCCTTTACTATGTGGCCTATTCTGTTTTTTAGGGTATTTTTTTCAGTCTATTTTGTGCCTCCTTCCCCAAGCTGTTGACTCTTTTTTCATGATTTTCTTGCATTATTCTCATTTCTTTTCCCAATTTTTCCTCTACTTTTCTTATTTGATTTCTAGAATCTTTTTTTGACCCGAATTATTTTTGGGCCTAAGACCAATTTACATTTTTATTTGAGGCTTTGGATTTAGGAGTTTTCACTTCATTGTCTTCTTCTGAGTTTGTGTTTTGATCTTCCCTGTCACCCTAATAACTTTCTATGGTCAGGATTTTTTTTATTGGCTCATTTTTCCAGCCCATTTCTTAACTTTTAACTTTAAAGTTGGGCTCTGCTCCCTAGGGTAGAGGGGAAACTGTCCCAAGCTTCAGGATTTTTATACAGTTAGTTCTGGGGGGATCTGTAAGTTTTCAGTTCTTCCAAGGTGGTATGATCTAAGGAGAGGTGTATTCACTACTCTCTTGGCTTGTTCTCTGGTCTGTGAGTGACCACAGGTACTCTTTTCTGCCTTGGAACTGTAACCAGGGTCACCACTCCCCTGGGGCCACAAGTGCTTGTGCTACTCTTTACCCTGAAACTGTGACCCAGAACAGCGACCCGGATCTGAGTATGGGCAATGCAACAGAGTCCTGCACCCACCAGCAAAGGAACCACTGTCTTCTCCTTCTAACCAGTTGTCCAACCCCTTTATCATCTGTGGGCAGTCACTGCCTCTGCTGATTCAGTTGCTCCCAAGGCCTGCTCCTGGTTTGCTGCTGCAACCTTCACTCCACTCTCACCCTGGTGAGACAGACCTTTCCCAATGATCTTCTAAGCTGTTGGGCTAGAAAATTATTTCACCCCATATTTTTGTGGGTTCTGTCCCTCCAGAATTTGTTTTGAGGCATTATTTAAAATTGTTTGGAGGGGAATTTGGGAGAACCCAGCTGAGTCTTTTCTCTGCCATCTTGGCTCCACCCCTTCTAAGTTCAAGTCTTGCCCTTCACATAGACTGTCTCTGTGGGAAGCTGGACATGACACACCCTTCTCAATGTTTCAGGCAATCTTCTAACACTAGAAGTTGCAGATAAGCTCCATGAAGGCAAGGACTATCTTGTTCCTCTTTCTGTATCCCCAGAGCTTAGCACTATGCCTGGCATATAACAAGCAATCAATGCTTAATGAATAAAAGAATCTACATTGGTTGACAGTTTTCTCACCAGGAGTTCCATAAACCAATGAAATTGCAGGGTTGGACCTCCACCCAAAAAATGTTTAATTGCCAGGCTATCTAGAAGCTTCAACAAAAGCACCCAGTGGAATGATCTTACCATTGTATGTTGAGTAACACTACTAGCCCCACGACAACCATCTTTTTTCAGCTCAAATCATGAGGAGGCAGCCAAGGAGAATGAAAAGCCAGAAAGGCCAGAGCAGGAGTGCTGGTTTCCTGTCCATGAAAGGAAACATAGCTTCCAAAAGGAACCAGGCTCCAAGGTTCCTTTATACAACTAAGTCAGCTGAAGGGATACAGGGTTTTGTTCATAGTACAAGCTGATTAGTACTACCATGTGCTGAAAGCACGGCCAAGATCTCAGACATAAAAAGAAAATCAAAGGGTATAATCCAAAATGATACTATACCAAGATGAGATGGCTCATCAGAAGGTCCCCACCTGTGCAATGGAGATGGTTTTTCTTTAATTTTTATGTCAATGACACTTTTCTCTTAATCAGGGGAGTGCTGGAACCAGCTTGAATCCAGTGGACTGAGAGCCAATTGTTAAATTTTCAGTATGAACATTTATACATTGGAAAATGACAAACACTACAAATTGTATTGATTTATTATTTTGTTGTTGGCTAGATTTAAGAAAGTGTTCATAATTCAGACTAAACTTTAAAGTATGTCATGAGTACATTTTTTCCCCTGAGAGAGCTCATTGTTAAAACATTTACCAGCACATCTCTGCCTGTGTGCTTGATACATAAAAAATAATTTTTGACAATTAAAGCTAAAGCAAAATGGAATAAGGTTGCTTATAGGCAGTGGATTCCCTATAATCAAAAGGGTTCAGACGAAGGCTGGATTCCATTTACACCTCCAGAAAATAAATCAATAAAGTTGTAGTGAGAATTCCTATATGAAGTGGGAAGTTGGATCAGGGGTGGGGATACTGTGGCCTTGAGGCTATATGTGGCCCTCTAGGTCCTCATGACCTAGACTGAAACCTTTGACCGAACTCAAACTTCACAGAACAAATCCCCTTAATAAAAGAACTTGTTCCGTAAAACTTAGACTCGGTCAGAAGGCTGCACCCAAGGACCTAGAACGCCACATGTGGCCTCAAGGCCACAGATTCTCTACCCCTGGATTAGATTAACCGTAAAGTTTCTTCCAACTCTATGATTGGAAATTCCTGTAACGTTCCTGTAACCTTCTCTTGTATTTTCTTAGGGATCCATAATGCAGTGCTGTCAAATTTGCTACCACTGAAACACTATGGATTAATAAGATATGCATTCTGCTTAAGGCTAAATTATTTCCTCCTGGAAGATAATGCCTGCAATTCTGATATCTATCATATCTCCCACAGCCTAGGCCTATGAGGTTGAGGGAACCACAGACTTTCACATGCAGATTTGGTTTTAAATAAAAATATAAATATGTAACTAAGCACAAATTATTCATATTTGACTATTGAGAACAGGCATGGGGCCAACGTATTTTTTAGCAGGGCAGCTAGGTGATATATTAGATGGAGCACCAATCAAGAAAACTTACATTTGAATCAGACATTTACTGGCCGTGTGACCATGGGCAAGTCAATAATTCTCTCAGCTTCAATGTCCTTGTTTATAAAATGGAGGTAACAGGACTTCCAGTGCCAAGATGGCGGAGTGAGGAAGCCCTCCCACATTCCCCTCCAAACAACTAGAAAACCACCTCAGAATTGGTCTAAGAGGAGGGAAGTAGCTTACCAGCCCATCAGGAAAGGTCTGTTTCATTGGAGTCATAGGGGAACAAGGTCCAGGAGCAGCAGCAGCAGCCAGCCTCACAGCAGCAAGGCTCCAAGCCTGGGGCAATCCACCAGTGAGGCCCCACCTTCTTGCAAACCAGCAGCCGCCTAGGCAAGTGAGCAGTCTGTGTAGCACAGCAGGGACCCCACCCTCAGCACAAGCCACTAGCCAGGCCTTGACCCCTTTGCTGACCAGTAGTAAAGTCCCTCTCCAGGGCTGGCCAATAATGAGACTCTGCCCCTGCGGCCTACTAGCAGAGAAACTCTGTTTCCATAGCAACCCAGCAGAAGGGCCCCACCCCTAGAGCAGGCCAGCAGCTAAACCCCACACCAAGGGGAGGCCAACAGGGAGGCCTTCCCTTGTAACCTCCCCGCCAGGGCAAGCCAGAAGGGAAGCCTACCTTTCAGAGAAAGCAAGCGGCTACGCCCTGAAGGCCAGGGAAAGCCGCCCTGAAGGCCAGGGAAAGCCAGCAGTAAGACCCAGAGTCTCAGCACAAAAAGCCTGGGACAGTGCAGGACCAGAGCCTAACTCTCACTTAAAAACACCAAGTCACCCCCAAAAAAAGGCAGAAAATGAGCGAAAAAAAAAAACAAGAAAAGAGCTTGACTATAAAAAGTTACTATGGTGACAAGGAGGATCAAGGCAGAAACTTAAAAGACGACAACAGTATCAAAATGGCTACATGTGAAGCCTCAAAGAAAAATGTAATTTGGTCTCACATCCAAAAAAAAATTCCTGGAAGAGCTTAAAAAGGACTTTAAAAAGCAAATTAGAGAAGTATAAGGTAAAACCGGGAAAAGAAATGAGAATAATGCAAGAGAATCATAGGAAAAGAGTCAATAGCATGGGAAAAGATACATAAAAATTTACTGAGGAAAACAGCTCCCTAAAAACATAGAATTAAATCTTTTAATAGAATTGGCCAAAGGGAAAAGGAAGTACAAAAGCTCACTGAAGAATATAATTCCTTAAAAACTATAATTGAACAAGTGAAAACTAACGACTCTAGGAGACATCAAGATACAATAAAACAAAATCAAAAAAGTAAAAAATAGAAGAAAATGTGAAAATCCTCATCAGAAAAACAACTTACCTAGAAAAGAGATTGAGAAGAAATAATTTAAGAATTACCGGACTACCTGAAAGCCATGATCAAAAAAAAAAAATCCTAGACAATATCTTTTAAGAAATTATTGAAGAAAACTGCCTTGATATATTAGAACCAGAGGGAAAAATAGAAATTGAAAGAATCCACCAATCACTGCCTGAAAGAGATCCCAAAATGAAAACTCCCAGGAATATCAGCCAAACTCCAGAGCTCATAGATCAAGGAGAAAGCATTTCAAGCAGCCAAAAAGACACAATTCAAATATCGTGGAGCTATAGTCAGGATTACATAGGATTTGGCAGCTTCCACATTAAAGAACCTGAAATATGACATACCAGAAGGCAAAGGAGTTAGGAATTTCAACCAAGAATCACCTACCCAACAAAACTGAATATAATCTTTCAGGGAAAAATATAGACATTTAATGAAATAGAGGACTTTCAAGCATTTCTAATTAAAAGACCAGAGCTGAATAAAAAATTTGACCTCCAAATACAAGACTCAAGGAAAACATAAAAAGGTAAAAAAAAAGAAATAAGAAAGAGAAAACATAAGAAATTCAATAAGGTTAAACTGTTTATATTTCTATATGGCAAAATAATATTTGTAACTCTTAACAAATTTATTATTATAAGAGCAATTAAAAGGAGTATATGTAAGATGACTTTGAAAGTATAATAACCCCCCCCAAAAAAATAAAAGGGTAAGAAACAAAATTGTACTGGAAGAAGGAAGGGGTGAGTGGGGTAAATTATCCCACCTAAAAGAGGCATGAAAGAGCTATTATAATGGAGGGGAATAAAAGGGTTGTGGGCAAGGCTTGAACCTTACTCTCCCAAATGCTGGCTCGAAGAGAGAGTATAACGTAAACACTTAGTTGGATACAAAGATCTCTCTTACCCTATACGGTGGGATGAGGATAACAGAAGGGGAAGAGGGAACTGATAAAAGGGAGGGTATATTGAGGAAGGCAGTGATCAAAAGTAAAACACTTGTGAGGAGGGAAAGGGGGGGTAACAGAGACGGGGAGATAAACAAATGAAAAATGGCATGGAGAGAAATATACAATTAGTTATAACTATAAATATGAATGGGATGAACTCGGCAATAAAACAGAAGCTGATAGTAGAATGGATTAAAACCCAGAATCCTATAATATATTGTTTACAAGAAGCATATCTGAAAAAGAAAGATACACACAGGATAAAGGTAAGGGGCTGGAGCAGAATCTATTATGTTTCAGCTGAAGGAAAGAAAGCAGGGGCAGCAATCATGATCTCAGACAAAGCAAAAGCAAAACCAGATCTAATTAAAAGAGATAAAGAAGGAAACCATATCTTGTTGAAAGGTACCACAGACAACAAAGTCATATCAATACTAAACATATATGCACCAAATGGTATAGCATCTAAATTTTTGGAGGATAAATAAGTTACAGGAGGAAATAGATAATAAAACTATAACAGTGGGGGACCTCAACTTTCCCCTCTCAGAACTACATAAATCTAACCAAAAAATATTTAAGGAGGTGAATAAAATTCTGGAAAAGTTAGATATGATAAATCTCTGGGAAAAACTGAATGGGAATAGAAAGGAATATATCTTTTTCTCAGCACTACATGGCACCTAATACAAAATACTCCGGTACTGGCTAAGAAATAAAATGGTGGATCAATGGAATAGATTAGGTACAAATTATTTTATAGTAAATGACCATAATAAGCTAGTATATGATAAACCCAAAGAACCAAGCTTTTAGAACAAAAAATCCTTATTTGACAAAAACTTCTGGGAAAACTGGAAAACAGCATGGAAAAAAACTAGTTATAGACCAACATCTCACACCATATACCAAGATAAGGTCAAAATGGGTACATGATTTATATCCAAAGGGTGATACCATAAGCAAATTAAGAGAGCATAGAACAGTTTATCTGTCAGATTTATGGATAACAGAAGAATTTAGGACCAAAGAAGATATAGATAGCATTACAAAATGTAAAAGAGATAATTTTGATTATATAAAATTTAAAATTTTTGCACAAACAAAACCAATGCAACCAAAATTATAAAGAAAGCAAAAACTAGGAAAAATTTTTTTGCAATAAGTATTTCTGATAAAGGCCTCATTTCTCAAATATATAGAAACTGAGTCAAATTTATAAAAATACAATTTATTTTCCAATTGATAAATGGTCAAAGGATATGAACAGGCAGTTTTCAGACAAAGAAATCGAGGCTATCTATAGACTTATTAAATGTTCTAAATCTCTATTGATCAGAGACATGCACATTAAAATAACTTTGGGGTACCACCTCACACCTATCAGAGAGGCTACTATGACAAAAAAGGAAAATGTTGGATGTTAGAGGGGATGTGGGAAAACTGGGACACTAATGCACTATTGGTGGAATTGTGAACTGATCCATTCTTTCTGGAGAGCCATTTAGAACTATACCCAAGGGGCTATAGAATTGTACATACCCTTTGATACAGCAATACCACTGCTATATATAAGTCTACATCTCAAAGACACCCAAAAAGAGGGAATAGGACCTATATAGGAAAAAAAAATTATAGCAGCTCTTTTTCACAGTGTCTAAGAATTGGAAATCAAAGGGATACCCATCAACTGGGGAATGGCTAAACAAGGCATGGTATATGATTGTAATGGAATATTATAGTGCTCTTAGAAATAACAAGCAGGATGCTTTCAGAAAAACCCAGAAAGACTTACATGAACTGATGCATACTGAAGTGACCAGAACCAAGAGAACATTGTACACAGTAACAACAATATTGTTAGATGAACAACTGTGAATAACTTAGCTATTCTCAGCAATCCAATGATCCAAGACAATACCAAAGGATTAATGATGAAGCATACTATCCACCTTCAGAGAAAAAACTGATATTGAATGAATATACACTGAAGCATGCTATTTTTCACTTTCTTTCTTTCATTTTTTTCTTTTATTCACATCTTCTTGTACAAAATGACTAATATGGGGGCAGCTAGGTGGCGCAGTGAATAGAGCACTGGCCCTGAAGTCAGGAGGACCTGAGTCCAAATCAGGCTTCAGACTAAACACTTGACACTTACTAGCTGTGTGACCCTGGGCAAGTCACTTAACCCCAATTGCCTAAAAGCAAAAACAAAAACAAAATGACTAATATGGAAACATTTTACATAGTTGAAAAATAAAACAAAATAAAATGGAGATAATAATAATATCTGTTTTTGGGGAGGCAGTTAGGTGTCACTATGGACCCTGAGTCAGGAAGAATTAAGAATTAAGTTCAAATCTGGCCCCAAACACTTATTAGCTGTGTGACCTTGAGCAAGACACTTTACCTCTGTCTACCTCAGTTTCCTCAACTGTAAAATGGGGATAGAAAAAGCACCTACCTCAAATGAGGATCAAATGAGATAATCTTTGTAAAGCAGTTAGCATGGTGCCTGGCACATGGTAGACACATAATAAATGTTCCTTTCCCTTCCCCCACTCCCTCTGTCTCACAGGGTTGTTGTGAAGACCAAATAAAACATTACATGTAGATATGTAGATATATATATATATATGAAAAATACACACATATATAAACACATATATGTTATATACGTCTGTGTATCGTTTTACAAATCTTAAAATGCTATATTAATGGTTGCTATTATTGTGAAAGGAACGAGCCAGATACTAACATTCTCAAATTTCTCTGATCTGACTATGAGCCAGAGAGATTTTGTGAGAGACCCTCAAAAATTGTACCAGGGTCCCTTGTATCAGGGACCAGAACCCAAATGACCTATAGTTTATACTTACATCCAGAAGTCTTAACTATAAGTAAACATGTAATACAGACATGAAAGGCAAACTGATTACTATAGAAAACAATTCAATATATTTCTTGACCAATCTAAAGTTCAAATTCAGAATCACAGTGTTGATTTCTTTCTTTGGCCTGCATAGTAGCAACACATGCCATGTCAACTGAAAGCATATGTTTCCACTGCTACTTTTAATCAAAAACAACTCTTTTTTTTTTAAGAGGGAAGGTTTCTTTTTTGTTTCTTTTTGGTCATAAAAAAGTCATGAACTGAAATTGTTTCCAGTTTTGAATGTCCTGAAAATGAAATTAAAAGTTTCTTTAACTGATATTTTTCATGATTAGAAAGTCTCATTATTTTTCAGAACATCTGATTGATTGTTCACATTTAAGTAAAGCAAACTGATGTCTCTATAAACTGGCTAGGATCAATTTGTCAAAGAAAGAAAAAATACAGGGAAAATATTTTTAAGAAAGGACAGATCTATCAGATTTTTATACATATATGTACCTTTATACATTACTCTACATGTACACATATATGTACATACACATATGTGTTATTGTATGTGTGTGTATGCATAAAAACTAGACTCATTATTCCACTGGATTGGGGAATTTCCAGGTGATTCAAGTCAGCACCTTTTCTGCAGCTTATATTACAGAGTTGTGTAGGGCACTAACAGGCTAAGTTCTTTGCCCAGGTTAATATAGCTAGTGTGATAGCAGTAGGGCTTAAATCCAGATCTCCCTGACTTGGAGTATAGCTCTCTACTATGTCATGCTACCTCTCATAGGTTTTTTATATGTTTCTGTATCCTGAAAACATGAGACCCATTATCAGACATTTTTGTTCAAAAACATGGAGGGAGGGGGTGGAATGCTATTGTGCTTTAAAAAATGACAAGCAGGAAGCTCTCAAAACAACCTGGAAAGACTTATATAAACTGATGCGACGTGAAATGAGCAGAACCAGGCAAACATTGTATATAGTAACAGCAATATTGTATGATGATCAACTGCGAATACTTAGCTATTCTGAGCAATACAATGATCCAAGACAATTCACAAGGACTTATGATTAAAAATACCATCCATCTTCACAAAAAGAACAGAAAGAGTTTGAATGCACAACAAAGTATACTTTTTCTTTATTTTTCTTGGGGGTTTTTTTCTGTGTTTTCTTTCACAACATGACTTACATGCAAATCTGTTTTGCATTACTGCACATGTATAATCTATATCAAATTGCTTGCCTTCACAATGAGAGTGGGAAAGGAGGAAGAAAAAGAATTTGGAACTCAAAATGTGAAGAAAAAAAAGAATGTTAAATTTGTTTTTATATGTAATTGGGGAAAAATATTTTTTGAAAGCATGTGTGAGGGGGAAGGGAAACGTAGGGTCTTCAAGACAGATTATGTCTATTTTCAAGGGCCAGCTTAGCTAACTACACAGAGTAACATCATCATGAGGCTGGCCATGTAATGATATATCTTTGGCCACGGCAACCCCAAAACAAAACAAAACACAAAATGGTGCTTAGTCTGGTATAATCCCCTTCCACATTGGCACTGATGGTGCAATGAGTGCTAAGAATCAAACAGTTTACGGACTATTTACAAACATTACCAGCTATTGGTAATCTAAAGGTTAAGATCCATGTTCAGCAACCAAGGAGTTGGAATGCTACAGGAAGAATTATATCATCTTGAGATGCTTCCAAAATGACAGAAATGCAATTTCCTTGAGGGAAGGGATTGTTTCACTTTTGGTTTTGTATTTTAAGCGCCTGGCACATTATGGACAATTAATTGAATTGATTAGTTGAAATGAAATCAAAGGACAAGAAGGAGCTGGAGCAAAATGGTAGGATGGATTACATGTTCTCCTTGGACATATAAAGGAGCTGTCAGAGGTGTTTTTTTCATGTTTCCAAAGAAAAAAAAAGAAAGATTTTGTGAGACATTTGGTTATCTTGGATCATACTGCTCAGGGAAAGCAAATGCAAAACACCACAATGAAAATAATAAGAGTTTATGTGCCACCATCTGTTACAAAAGATGAAGAGGTAGGGAAGTTCTATGAAAAAACTCACTAAGGCCCTCAACAGTAGAGCAGCATGTTATTTTAATGTTCAGTGACTTCAATGCAAAGGTAAGCATTAGAGAAGACAGTAAAAAATGTGTTATAAAAGATGGCTCAGGAGTAAGACATGAGATAGTTCAAAGGCTTGTAGACTACATAGAAGCCTCATGTATTTCTATCATGAATAATTTCTTCAAAAAGAGAAGCAAGAGGTAGAGAACAGGGCAAGAACCAATTAAGATAAAAGATGAATTGAGTACGGTTAAGCAGATAAGAAATGACTGGCAACTTATGTAAGCATAATTTAATAAAAAGCTGTCTCTGTATAGTCAGGCAATTGACTTGAGAGGGCATATATTACAGTCCATACCAAATTAGAAGCATCAGAATGATTGTACACTAATATTGAAGCAACCTGACTTATTTAAATAAGCAGTTGATATCTAAAAATGGAATATGCATAAAAGGAAAGACATCCATAGAAACTGTAACTGTTTCCTAAGGAAGTTTAACATAAATCAATCAACACAACAAGGAGACCAAAAGCACCTACAAACTGTCTCATCCAGGGAAAAACTTGATCTCCTTGCCAAGCAGCAATTATAGCAGCCAAGAGCAACACCTATTTAGTATATAAACTCATTTTTAAAATCATACAGAAGAGTTTGGCAGAAGAGTCTGAGTACTATGTCTCATTAAATTCTGAGAAACAACGAGGGGAAAATAAGTTTACAGAAAGCTTGGCAAGATATTCAAACAAGCAAAATAATTCCCTGGGCATTCAAGGATAAAATTAGAAAGAGAACTAGAGATGTAAGATTTTTATAGCAACCTCACGGCTATGCCCCATGCCTGGAATTCTCTCCCTCTTCATTTCAGTCTCCTGGCTTCCCTGACTTCTTAAACATCCCAGATAAAATCACACTTTCCACAAGAGACTTTTCCCTATCCCCTTAATATCAGTGCTTTTCCTCTAAGATTGCCTCCAATTTATTTTGTCTACACTTCGTTTGTACATAGTTGTCTGCATGCTGTCTTCCATCATTAGACTGTAAGCTCCCTGAGAGCAGGAATTGTTTTTTCTTTCACCACCACATTTGGACTCATCAGTTCCCTTTGTGTTTCATGAGAAAGTAGAAAAGGCCCTAAGGGAAGGGAAGACGAGAAGAGCAGATGGATTGGATCCAGAATACACACAGGAGGGCCATGCAGAAGGCACAGTTTTGAAGGTGGTTAGAGATCAAATCTCAAGGTATCTAAAAGAGGAGAGGATATGAATGGCTTGGGGAAAAAATCTTGAACCTTACTGTACCAAAAAAAAAGTGATTGACAGGATATTAATAACTACTAGCCCATATGCCTATCTTGCTATATCTATAAAATCTTTATTAGAATTTTCATACGCATTAGGGGAAATTTTGATGAAGTAGTGAAAAGGAAACAACAGGCTTTCACAGCACATCACATTTTATAATCATATAATTGACTGAAAGGTATAGAAAACTTAAGATCCCACTGGCTTGTTTGTTAACTAACAAAAAAAAGCTCTGACTGAACAATAAAGCTACCTTAGAGGGTCTCTTTCAATAAGACGTCTACCATGCCTAAGTCAAAAGATACAATATTCTTTGAAAAATCTAATAAGAGCTATTACTACGTCAATGACCCTCTGATAATTAATATCAGCCAAGATGTGGTGTTTGCCACTAGAGTGCCAGACCTGGAGTAAGGAAGACCTGAGTTCTAATACAGCCTCAGACACTTACTAGCTGCGTGAACCCGGGCAAGTCACTTAACCCTGTTTTCCTCAGTTTCCTCATCTGTAAAATCAGCTAGAAAAGGAAATAGCAAATCACTCCAGTATCTTTGCCAAGAAAAACCCAAATAGGGTCACAAAGAGTTGGACATGACTGAAAAACAACTAAACAAAGGGTGAAAAATTCCTTGGAGGATGTCCAAGCCACAGGCAAAATGAAAGAAGGCTTCTTTATAGATAATGAGGTCCTCCAGATACTTCTAATTGCAAATGGTATTGTAATGATTGCATCTAGCCCCAGAATCCCCAAGAACTCTTAAAAAAGTGAAATTCACAGTCATTTGAAAGAGTCCCACTTATCCTTATAACCTATCTACATAATGAATGGCTGAAGAATGCTTGTTGTCAAGACTATGGTAAACATTTGAAAGAACAATGCAGAGCTGGCCCATCAACATAAAAATCTCAAATAGACTCTGAGCATGGATGGCACCCTAGGTCTGAAACTGAACAGGAAGAAAAAGGTAGGTCAGACTAACTTTGAAAAAAGTGTCCAATGCTTTTAACAACCCTGAAATAAATAACCCCGGAAATAAAGGCTCCCCTTTCAATATGAATATTCCACATCTATACAGATGTTCTACATCTATAAATCATGAAATAGCATGGTCTCCCAAAAATTCAAGTTGAAGGCTGACTGACCACAGGGCACCAGAGAGGTGCGTGGTGTGAGAAGCACGTATCACATTATCAATACTGAATTATACAAGAGAAGCAGCAGTCGTAAGGATGTTGTCAGAAGGAGGCATGACCAGAATGGGGATAAGCAAAAACATTTTAAAAATTTTAAAAAGAAAGGAGATAAGCATGCGGATAGAATAAGGGATAATCCAACAACCTGAGTGCCTTATTATATCCACACAATGTCACAGAGGAAAGTCCCAGCATGTTGGGTAGACCCTAATGTAGGATATATGGGAGACTGCGGACATGCATCTCACAGAATAGCACAACATGGACAAATTAGGATATGCATCTCTGAGGGACTGCCCACACTGATGAGATCAAACGTCCATCAAAGTATCAAAAGTATCATTTAATATAATCCAAAGAGCAAACAACACGATGACATTTTCAGAAACAAATAAGCAACTTTGTCAAAAGGATCCTCCTATATGGTAGAAACAAATGATTAAATGCTCCCAATTGCTTAAACTCTAATTATATTTTGGAGCCCGAGAATATTGGAGCCTAAAAGTATTTAAGTGAATATGTTTCCAAGGAAATTGGTTGGTAAAGCCCCGATCGGTGTCGTTGCAATGTTTGCATTCTCATTATCTTACTTAACAGGGAGCTCCAGCCCAATTATGTACCAGGCAGCATACCAGGTTCTGTGGAAGATACTTCACAAAGATGAGACGTGTGTGGTGGACACTGGGCTTGGAGTCAGAACATCTGCATTCTGGCCCTAACTCCATCACAATACTAGCTGTGTGACTGGGAACGAACGCCTTAAGCAACCTGACCCTGAATTTCATTCTCTATCAAATAGAGATAATAATATTTACTCTACTAGTGGCACAAGGTTGCCATGGCAAAAGGGTTTTGTAAACTGTGAAGGACAATGTAACGTGAGTGCACATGAGATACTCAAGTTTTTAGAACACTCTGTGGTTGTTGTTGTTGTTCTATAGTAGTGAAAGTGGGTGAAAGTGAAAGTGAAATCTCCAGAGAATTAAAAATGAGTATCACACAGAGAATAGTGGAGAAGCAACAGGATGTGTGAGTAGGCTCTAACATATAACCAATGAGAAACACTGAAGAACATGAATAAAAGATGGCATCATCTTGACTGGTTATGAGCAAGGCCAAAGCATGCCAGGCAGACTGTCAGAGCTGGTAGCCTTGAGATACCAGGAGAAGGAAAAAAGGCCTTCAATTTGTTGGGTAGAACCCCAGTGGCAAACTTAGGGGAATGTATGGGCAAAAGTTGGGCAGTATGGTCTTGCAAGCTGCTTCACTAATGGGAATTCCCAAACTGATGGAGTAATATGCACTTAAATTTGAGGATAGATGGCTATTGGATTTGAATTATTATTATTTATGATATGGCTTTTGTCCTTAATGATCTAAGCAATGAGGTGCTAAGGAGGAGAAAATAGATCAGAGAGGAGGAAAAAAAAAAAACCTTCAAATCACATTGGCTAGTGATATGCCCAAATCCTTTTCTTAATTGTTGTTTTATTCAAAAGCTTTTCTGGATAGCATAAAACACAGAAAGTCCATCTAACCCAGATGATGGAGGTAAAAAATAATGTGAAAATGGCCATAATTACAAATGTTTATCATTTTCATGCTTCAGTACTACTATCAAAAAAAAAGGTATGTTTTTTAAAGTCATGTAATAATTCTCCATTTGAGTTTAAATACATGGTATTTTAGACCAAAGTACCAAAGGGTAAGACAACTTCATAAACTGTTAAGAGAAAATATAACATAAATAATAAGCCAATCAGACACAACCTACCTGTTTCGACATATTTTCTGAAAATTTTGCTGATTTTTCTCTTAAAAATGTGACAAGATCTTTATATATTTCACTATGCCTCTCATAGTCAATTTCCTCTGCTTCGTTGTCTATGCCCTTAAAGACAAAACTTTTTTATATTATTACCAAATATTTCATTCTATAAATTATACCAGATAGTGCTACAGTTCTCTACAGAATTTTTCTTGGGAGGCTAGAATTTAAAATTATGAGCTGAAGACAGGGTATATCATAGAAGCACTTAGAACCCACAGAGCAGGGTAGGGATTCTGGATAGATTACTGGGTTGCCTTCTAGTAGGAATGGGAACCATGAAAGTCCAGTTAAAAGAAAATCCAGGAAATTCAGCCACTTGTGGTAGTAAAATTTAAACAGCAGCTCTCAAAATCCACAACCCAGCAAACAATTTCAGTAGTTGCTCTGTGCTTCAATGAATTCTTTGAGGGACTTAAATCTTACAATGTAGAATAAATTATTTTAAATCCCATACAGTGAGGTGGAAATCCAGAAACATGTCAGTCTTGTTCTGTCAACCCTTCCCAGAATCATTGGTTTTGATATTTCCAAAGCACAGCATTGACAGGCAAACAAATTTTATAGACTCATACTTGGTTATATGGACATAACCTAAGACATATTACAGGGAATTACCACCATTAGAGACTATCATTGGTCTGGCTATAAAGCACATTTGTTGGGTTCTAATTCTGGCTCTGCTTTTTACTTACACCATTTACAAAAATTCCTGCTGTGCTACAAGTCAGGCAGATACTATCACAGTCATGTGGTTTCACGATCAAATAACAAATTTCCCCATGCATCTGTCTCCAAGGTGGGGCCCGACACCCATTTGCAAATTCAAAGTCTGCAAACAATTGTCAGTCAAAAAATAGAAACAATTTAGATTAGATTTCTACAAAATGTAAAATAAATCTTATAAATTTTAATGAATTGAATTTTCATAACCTAAATTTCCACAACCATAAAATTTTTTCATGAATTTCATTTTCTTAAAAAAAGATGTTCAAATCTGTGGATATTAAAAGTATATTGAAAATGTAGAAACAGAACTTTTTCAGAATAAAACAGATTTGAAAATATTTAAACCTGATGTATAATCGATAGATTCCAAGACTGTTTGCTCTCCTTCTCCTGAGAAACGCTTGAGCAGATCTACATCATTCTTAATCGCAGATGGATTTAAACGTATTTCCCTGAAATTGATAACAACCAAAAAAATCCCTCATATCTGATACTTAAAAAGTATATCCTCTGAAAACAAATGAAAAGTATTATATTTCTTTACAGACAGGGATATCTTTCTTTTTGTAATATGAATTGTTGCTAACATACAGCTTATTCCACAGAAATTAAAGGAATGAATAATGCATTTTGATTGAATACTATATGTAACTATCAACTGCAATATTAATTACATTCCTAATTAGATTAACTAATTCTATAAAACTGAACAAATCTATATTATGTTATCATATATTCATCATACTTTAGTAATATGTAAGAAAATCTTACAGATTTTTGAAAAGCATGTGGTCATTTAACATGCTAGATAAAAAGTGACTAAAGTGGTTTAATCATTTTACCAATGAACTTAATGTGTACAATCAACTGAGTTGCTAAAGAAGGTTATGCCTCATTCAATAATATGAAATCATTAAAAATCATATTAGCTTAATTTCATTTTAATGCAAATATTTAAATTATGAAAGCCTCAGTGTCCTCTTTTGTTAAAATGAGATTGGACTAAATGATCCCTAAAGGTCCTGCCTAATTCTAAAATTGTAAGACTTTCATATTATGTTTCCCATTTTTTTCTACCAGTTAAAAAAAATTTTTTTTGGTGAGCCTAAACAGTCTTTACACACACTTTTCTTACCCAAGCCCTCCGCCCACACCAAGCCCACTTACAAAGAGATATGTTTTAGAGAACTATTGAGCAGATGCATGTCCAGTTGCTGCAGTAGAAGTGAGATGTTCATTTTAATATTATTTTCATGATCATCATCTTTTTTCATTTTATCTAGGAAACGTATTGTAGACAAATCTTCTTCTCCTTCCACTGTACCATATCCTGCGCCCAAAATTTTCACTACAGGGTCTCTATTAGCTGCCAAAATACAAACACGATATTCTTCTATTTAGCTCCCTATCTTCTTCATGTAAAACTAAACACCAAAATTTATAATCTGGACATTCACTTCAAAGGGACACAGATATACAGCCAGAAACCACCTTGAAAGTTGTCTAGTCAACTCTTATTAGAAACGGAACCCTGGGCGCCACATTGACTATGTTGTTGTTCGGTCACCTTCAGTCACGTCTGACTCTTCGTGATCCCCTTTGGGGTTTTCTTAGCCAAGATACTAGAGTGTTTTGACATTTCCTTCTCTACCTCATTTTACAGATGAGGAAACTGAGGCAAACAGGGTTGAATGACTTGCCCAGGGTCACCTTGCTAGTAAGTATCTGAGGTCAGATTTGAACTCAAGAAAAGTCAGGAAGACTCCAGGCACAGCACTCTATCCACTGCACCAGCTGGATACCTATATAGTGACCTAGAAAATCATAAATGAACATCATCTATACTGTGTTGTATTTTAATTTCTTTTGTTAAAAATTTCCCAATTGCCTTTTAATCTGGCTCCTGCCCCACTCTGGAGTTTTGCTGGCTGCTTGTGGCCCAGGGAATTTGACCCTTCTAATATAGTCCAATGCCTTTATTTTATAGTTGAAGAAATTGAAGGCTATAGAGATTAAGTGATTTGCCCAAGGTCACAGAGGTAGTTAATTGAAAAGCCAGGATTTTAACCCAGGTCCTCATGCTCCAAATCCAGCAATCTTTCCTTTACTCCATACTGCCTCACTCAATATGTATCTCGAATGAAAATAAACTATTTCAAGAAGTAAAAATTAGTCCATAAATTACTCTATCTGTTGGTGGCAACACTTGCTTATTAATGCTAAACATAAATTGTCCATGCCTAAATATCAATACAATTACTCTTTCTCAATCCCTATGCGCTCTTTTGCCTCTTCCTACTCTATTCTACATTTAGACCATCTCAGCTCTCCTACTTGCCTGTGCCCTTAAGACTACCTCTGCAAAATGGAGCCAGCAGTGTCACACATACCTAGTTGGTAGTAAAAGTAGCACCTCTCTGATTTATACCTATATCATAATCATAATATGTAGTATTTCTTTTTGTTGTAGATAATAAGTTATCCTACACATGTTGATGTGCTATGTATATATAGGTTTCAAAACCACTAAGTTCTAAATTTTGAAGAAGTCAGGGATCAATTGTCAGATGCCCAAGGAATAGACTAAAAAAAATTCCCCTTCACCATCTCTATTTACGCAACAGTAGCAGTAGGAGTATTGTTTGTAGAATTAGACTTTAGTTTGGGGAGGACTGTTAAGACAGGTTAGAGAGGGAAGTGGCTGGATCCGTACCAGAAGGGCTACAAAGAAAATAGTGATGTTTGTAGGAAATTAGTGGGGGGAAATGCTTTAGAACAGAGAATAAGCATGAAGGGAAAACTTATTAACAAATAGTGAGAACTTAGGAAAGGAAAAGAAAACTTCTTGAAGAGGTATATTCCAAGGGGAGCAAGAAACTAGACCATGGCTCACATGGCTATGGAGAAAGCAGCTTTGACAAGAAACCAAGAGATCTACCTGGAGCCCAGGAAGAATGAACAAACACATGTTCCTATGGGTAAAGAGCAGGTGACTATTCTGGAGATGAAACAGGTAAAACTTTTTCCAAAAACATATCCCAAGGATCCTTAACCTGGTGTCCATGAAATTATTTTTTAAAATGTGATGACTGTATTTCAATATAATTGGTTTCCTTTGTATTGTTGGTTTTATGTATTTAAATTTTTAATTCTGAAAGGGGATGCATAGCCTTCATTAGAATGACAGAGGTGTCTATGACACAAAAAAAGATTAAGAACTTCTGCTTTAACCAGATTCAGAGAATATGCCATGTATGGGTACATGACCTAGTTATCTACATTTACTCATGGGGCCATTAAAGTGGCTTTATGCTCTTCAAATGCTATATAGTATGTTCATTATCCCTCATGGAAATAGGAATGAGAGAGTTGGAAAGGGTTAGTCTGCATCATATTACTCTTTGGTTTTGAGTGATCAATATAAATTTCTAATATGAAAAAAATTAAATAAATTCTTCCCCAGAAATAATTATTTAATTGATCAATAAGCATATCTGAAGCATCTATTATGTGCTGGTTATTGTGCTAGACAATGAGGAATCAGAGAGCTCTTAATTCATCGGAGGACACATCACATACGCATCAGTAAAGTCCATGTCCACCTAAAGTAAATTCAAAGTAATTGGGGAGGGATGGGAGGGAAGGGGAGAGGCAGCTACGTGGCCCAGTGGATAGAGCTCTGGCCTTGGAGTCAGGAGGACCTGAGTTCAAATCCAGCCTTAGACACTTACTAGTTGTGTGACCCTGGGTGAGTCACTTAACCCCAATTGCCACTGAAGTTGCTGGGGAAGGAAGATGTCATGGTGTGACCAGGGCTTTAGGAATATCACATACTTAACAGCTCTACTCAGGATAAGATTATTAAAGAGAGACCAATTAGGAGGCTGATTAAATGTTTGAGTTTACAGATCTGATTATGGATACCACCTTCAAGGCATGCTTGTGCTTCCTTCAATTTTTTATCTCTGGCAAGACGTAACAGGCGTGACAGTTGACCAAAGCTACTGACTTTAATATCAGTTCCAGACAAAAGCAGCAGTGGCTGCCCATCTTTGGAGTTTTCTTCTGATTGCACTGTTGTTCCGCTGGCAGGGAGGACAACAAATGAAGGATTAATATCCGATTCACTACTAACAAAACTTTCTTAAAAGAATGAATTTTAGCACGTTTGAACATGCAACTTCTCAAGGTTATTTATGGCACACAGAAAATATGAATACTTACATTGGAGAATTGCCTTTGTATGACCTTAAGCCCTATGACTTACCAGCATTCATCAGCAAGGATATATGAAGTGCTAACACTAGGATGATGAATTTCCCTTTTTAATCTATGCATGGCTGCATCAAGAAAGATAAGTGCAAGGAAGGAGAAAGCTTTGTTTTTCGCTTGTCTAAGTGTCTGATACATTTGAAAAAAAAAGAGTAATACTACAAAATCATTCATTATTTGGTAATTTTTCCTTGAAGATGTTTCATACCACATCAGTTAATAGTTAGACAATTTCTGGGTTACTCTTTCCTTATAGACAACATATCTACCTCTATGAAGGTATGATGAAGTTTATGATTTGCAAACACAGCGAATGGCAAACGGGCTTCTTTATTAACTTGTTATTTTTAGGGTAGATTTCCCAAAATATGATCTTCGGAAATGCAAACTAACAAGAGGGATGAGATGTTTAAAAAAAAACTGAATATAAACAAAACATTTAAATTATTTATTAAATGGAATTTCTTTGTTTTTTTATTCACTTTTCCTGGTAAATGAGGCTTATGTTGAAAACCTCAAATGGACAAGAAGCCATTTTTTCCCCCAAGTTTCACTTTACTCAAAGGAGCATTCCGTTCAGATAGTTTCTAAGTCCCAATTTCTCAACTGATTTAACTTGAAGAGAAAATGGAATTTCTATAAATTTCTTCTAATCATGGAGATCAAGAGTCCTTGATCAAGGACAATCTTGTTAGGCTGGGATACTACCAATATATGGGTGTGTGGGTAGGGTGAGTACATTTATTTATATATCCAAATATATGTATTTATCTATATATACATGCATATATGTATACATGATGTATGTATATTGAAATTTAAGCCCTACAAAAAATATTCACAACCTGTTATAATAATATTTCAAATCCTTACAAATTTTTCACCACAAAATTATTATTTTTTTTACTTATTTATGCACATATTATTTCTCCTCCCACAGGTACAGCATGGTGTAGTGGACTAAGAGGTAGCCCTGGAGCTTAGAAAGACCTGGGTTCAAGTCCTGCGTCTGATACATTGTATGGCTGTATGACCCTGGCCAAGTCACTTACCCTCTCAATTGCTCTAGGCCAGTGGTGTCAAATTCAAATAGAAATAGGGACTACTAATCAGTACACAAGGATCCCTGCAGGCTATATATTGACTTAGTTTTAAAATGTGATATTATCTATGATTAATTATATTTTTATTTATTTTATTAAATATTTCCCAATTATATTTTAATCTGGTTCAGGTCACACCTGGTAATACTGTGTTCTGCATGAAGCTGTTATGTTTGACACCTCTGCTCTTAGATGGGAGCAGATGCAGAAAAGGTGCCAATTTGCATTGGTAAAAGAAATTTCCTCATCTGTTGAAATAAAGAAATAAAATCACAAGTCTAGTCTCCAGCTCTTATGGATAAGACTTTGCCTCTTGTTTTGCAAGTTCATTTGATTTTGTCGTTTTCTTAACTATATTTAAGTTTACAATTTTTTAAAATTGTGTTTATTAAAGAAAAGGGAGTAGACTTGTTTTGCTTGGTTGCAGAAAACAGAACAAAGGAAATTATATAATAAATGTTTGTTGAATTAAATTTTTTCATTTGCATGTTTTTTATCAACTTTAACATCAGCTTACTCTCTCACCATTTACATTGGGATTTAAGGACAAGAAAGACACAAAGAGTTGTCACAGTTTCACTGAGTTTAAATATCACTGTCCTTCATAATTTTCAAGTTACTATTTTGAGAGAAATGTGAATGTTTTTGATGGGGTTACACATAAAGGCAGCACAAACAATACTGTCATAGTAACAAACATACAAATTTGTTCTGGGCTGAGCCTGATCCCCTGGTAGTTAAGGTATGATAGAGAGGCAGAATGAGATATTTGTAGGTCATTCAACAGCTAACAAAAAGAGATTTACTTAACCAAAGCAGGAGAAGGATATTCCACATGGATAGGCATTGAGGACACCTTGAGTTGATTTAGCTGAGGGATGATCCTTTCCCTGAACTATCCATTACAATATAATCTAATAGCTAAGCCCCAGATCCCTCTTTCCCCATCCCCAATCCTCAATCTGTAGCTGCTCGGTACTCAGGCCAAAGTAATATTAATGGTCTGAACCTTTAATCCTGTGAGCTAACCACATCTCAAAGAAGGTTTCAATACCTTTTAAGGAAAAATTAGTCTAACTTGCATGAGGGGAAGAATTAAGATATTGCTCCTACCACAACACCAAAGACATTACTTACTAAATGAGTTATAGGCTTACCTGACAATGTAACCTGATTCAAATTCTGAAGGCTTCAAGGTTGTTTTCCACTGAAGCGGCTCTTTGAAAACAAATTCTGCCTCTTGAGGATATTTGGCAGTGAAGGACTCCACAAACTTGATAATGTCATTTAGAATGGCTTCGTTTAAAGGGGTGAGTTCTAAGGTGCCAGTTCCAAATCCAGCAGTGGTCCATTGAGCTGCTCTTGTTAACGCCACCCCCATGGAATCAGGTGACAGGCAGACTTGAACCTTTACAAACTACAACAAGGAATTTAAAAGACACAACACACTGCGGGTCCTGCCTGCTTGAGGGAACACTCCTATTTTTAATTTACAAAGAAAGAAGAAAAATAACCCACTACCACCACCACCCCAAACTTCCATTCTGTTTCTCAACAAAGATACAACAGCAAACAATAATTCACTGTAAATAATAGTTCTTTTTTTTTATCACCCTTCTAGGAGTACAGTAAAATGTTTGCTAAGGTCCCTTCTAACTTTGGAATTCTATAAATATGGATTTAGTACAAGATGGGAACCAAACCAGCTATGACATGGGTACCCACTGATCAGCATCTGAAACACTTTCTAGTTTTCTTCTGGGTCAAGGAGGGGTATAGATACGTGATTTCATTAGCATGGGGGAATTTACAGTGTGGAAATGCCCTCCACCAATACAGATCAACAACTCAATTGTAACTTTTAGTCTTAAAGCAGGAGTTCTTCATCTGGAGTTTACGGATAGATTCTAAGAGGTCTGTGAACTTGGATGGTTAAAAAAAATCTTTATTTTCACTAACCTCTAACCAAAAGTTAGTATTTACTTCAATTATGAATGTATAAAATAAATCATTATTCTGAGAATGGGTCCATCAGCTTCACCAGACTGTCAAAAGGGTTCATGACACCCATGAAAAAGAGGATGTCATGGACCCCTTTTCTTAAATACTTACCTAGGATCCTAAGTAGTTAAGTGACCTGCCCACGGTCAGAGATGGAACCAGGTGTTCTGGACTCCAAGATCAGCTCTCTATCCACTAGGTCACATTGCCTCTAATTTCATGCCACTCCAAAATTAATAATTTTCTTATTCCTTGCCCCTGTATCCTAAAGCTAAGCCTAAAAGGTATGACTCCAAGGTTGAATGAAAAGAACTGAAAACAGAGGTAACATTGCTTTAATAGTGCTTGCAGTCGTGGAGATCTGGGTTCATATCCTCCATCTGACACTAGCGGTATCTACTTTGGCAAGTCACTGAACCTCCACTTCCCTAACCTGCTTTGTGCCTAAATCACAGACTAAATCCCTCATTTCTTGTATTCAGTATGCATTCAGAGTAAAAGTGAAGTACATGATTCAACAATTCAGACAAAAAATCTAGGGTCTCCTACCTAAACTGGGCCACTCATCCAATTCCTTGTTTCTTTGATAATCAAATGAACACAATAGTATTTGTTCACCAGACATTTTTAAGATTCACTTCCCAAAAAGGTGCTTTCCAAATTTTTCATTTACTACAAATAACAAGAGGCCTAATCCAGAAGCTAACTCATGCATGACTCCTATTACTCAACTGAGCTTAACACCTAAATGTTGCAGAACGTAATCTCCTATAAAGTTTGAAGATATGTGTACTGTGTTACATCCAGACACTCATTGCCAAGAGGCCAGCCTGGGACATTTAAAGAAATATAAATGGTTATACGGAGAACTTCTCAAGGATAGAAGAACTGAAGAAAGGAGAGTAGTAGGAAGGGTGGTAGAGGATCCCAGAACCTGGAGAGGTCGGCAGATTTGTGGAAGGATCGCTGGGTTGGGAATTGGGGCAGATTGAGACGGAAGAGGTTGGTAGAAGAGGGGCAAGCCTATAGAAGAAAAGAGTCAGGACGGCGGAAGGGAGCTCAGGAAGATTGCCTGAGTGGGGTTACAGGGGAGTAAACCAAATCTATAGGAGACTGGGTGAAATTAGGACTTGAGGACGGAGACTTGGAGGACCGAGGCCGCGGGAGGCAGGATTTGTGGAAAATAGGACAAGGGTGGGGGAAGGGAGGTGATTCAGGAGGTGTGGGCTGTAAAGGAAATGGGGGGGCCAAAATTGAAGTCAGGAGGGATGTAGCTGAAGGTGGGAAGGGAGGGGCCCCGTGATGGGCGTGTCCTTAGGGGAGAAGGCGTGGGACAGGGGCGGGACTGGGAAGGACAACGGGGTAGGCTCACCTGGTGGGGGAGGGAAAGGGGCGAGTCCGCCTGCGGGATGGAGTATGTTTTTGGCTGTAAAGGTGACCAGAATGTGCACCAAGGCTGGCAGAGCCAGGAAGCGCGGGGCTTGAAGGTTCGGGGCGAGCCCGAGGTTCGGCTGCGCGGAGCCCCATTGTCCCCCTCTCCCCCTCCCCCCAATCCCAGCCCCTAGAATGGTCTCTGACCCTAAGAAGGCGGCGAGAAGCCGCCCGTGGCCCCCTCCGCCCCCGGCCTCCGAGGCCCGCAGTCCCTACTCACTCACCTGTGGCCGGAAAGCAGGAGCGGAGCCCACCTGTGCCCTCTAACCAACCTGCACCCCACCCAGCTCCGGGCATTTACTCGCTCCGGGATCTCCACTCAGCAGCCGCGGTTGCTAAGTCGCGGGGGAAACACTGCAGCCTGGGCGCTGCTAGGAGACCCCGCCTGTCCGGGGGCACCTGGGGGAGGGGCTCCATGGGATTCCCCGCCCCCTGGGCAAACTCTGGGAGGCCTGGAGGCCCCCGACTGATCCTTGTGAGGGGCGGACATCCTTTAGGAGCAAAGGTGATCCCCAGAGCTTAGCAAACTGAGTGCAAGACCCTCTCCACCCCAGCCGGCTTCCCCGCCTGGACGAAGACTTCAGAAGACTCGGTATTGCCCCGTGGATACTTTGATACTTGGATACTTGTCTTGCGGGTTGTATCCGCCCCGTGGCATGTGACCTCCTTTAAGGCTAAGGTCTGTTTTGTTTCGTTCCTGGCGGCCACGTGGTGGGCATTTAATAAATATTTATTATAGTAGGCCTTTCTTGGTCCCTCTCCATTCTCCCCCCACCAGCCCCTTTCCTCTAAGATGATCTTCCATTTACACTGCATACATCTTGTATGTACGGTTGTTTGCACATTGGCTTCTCCATTAGAATGTAAGTTCCTTGAGGACAAGGATTGTGTTAGGCTTTCTTTGTATTCTTTGCAGTTAAACACAGAGTCTAGCACGGGGTAAGGTTTGATTTAAATGCTTGTTGACTATCTGATTGGCTGAATTGAAGGCCCTGGAGCAAAAGGGGGAAGGGCAGGTAACTGATCAATATGTGCGTTTTCCACCCTTGCCGATAACAACCTATCTATTGCCTTCTCATCCTGCGCAATGCTGGTCCACGTCCACGTCTTTCTGTAAAATTTCAGAGGCTGTACCCAAAGTGCTGGAGGCCTCCCTCTTGTGACTTTAACATCTCTGAGGTACCAGCCCTCGGGCTCACTGTCCATGTGACATATGACCAGCCTACCTCCTTTTCTGGCCATACATATCCTTGGTGTCTTTTAAGCGAATATCGGAAACCACATTGCTACTGGTAACATGCCGCTGCCCATCTTACTGCCCTTAGAGTCACCTAAAATTTGCTTCTTTTGTGATCATGGTATCATGTGATCCCATAGTTTGCAGCCATATAGCGTCACCGGAAAAATTTCATGGTTTAATAGATGGGCTTTAGTGAATGGAAAATCTTGGGATGGTTGAGCACTGAACAATATTCTAAATGTGATTGTCTGCTCTTGCCTATCTAAGACAAATGGAACGATGTGCCACACTGCATTTCAAAATGTGATGAAAACTTGTGTTTTAGGCACTTGGTTTTTCCTTTGTGGATTGCTTCAGCCAATCGTTTCTTAGTGGCAGTGGGTTTCCCTGAAGAGGATCTATGATATTCTGAGGATTTGTGCAGTCAGTATTATGACAGCTGAAAATACCTCGACAAACTAGGTACCATGGTGGCCCATAAAACACATACCAATAACCCTAAACTAAGGGAACTAGCAAGTTATAATAACAACCCAGGTAAACAGAGGCTTTAAAAAATTCTAGGAATAAGTCTTTCCTAATGAAGTGCTAAAATCATACTACTCTACTCAAGATCTTTCCATTGTTCCCTATTTCTTACTAAATAGAGCAAACCTACCTGCCCAGACTTATTTACTCCATTTCTCCTTCATGTACTATATATTCTAGCCAAGGTGGACCACTCTCTAGCCCAGATCTCATCACCATACTTTGTTTATATTCTTTCTAGCCTAGTTGTTGAAGAGACATCTCCCCCATAAAACCTTCCTTGATCCCCCCACTAAAAGTTAGCTATCTTTGCTCAGATTTCTCATAGGGTTTGACTTTGATATCTGCTTTGAACATAGCTTAGTCTCCTTACTTAACAATTCAATTGTAAGTTCTTAGAGAATGTCTGTGTCACAGTGCTTAGCACACAGCAAACACTTAAATGTTTCCTATATCCCTGTCTGATCTCAAGCAACTCAGTTAACCTCTCTGAACCTCATTTTCTCATGCTTTAATAATATTTTTGCATTACCTACATCACTTAATATGCATACATTATTTTTTTTGCAAATTGCAAAGTGATATATCTATATTTATTATCTGTCTCTTTGTATCAATGTATCTTCTCCCTAATAATTTAGATCTCTCTATTCCCTTTATCCTTACATACACTGTAATTTCTTCTGTACCATAGCACTGAGGGAAGAGAGCCTAACAGATTCAACTCAATAAAATGAATCAGTCACCATAGCCCCAGCTCCTCCTTCATGAAACACATTGAACATTATATCTTTTTGTGGGAAAATTGGAACACTAATGCATTGTTGGTGGAGTTGTGAACTGATCCAACCATTCTGTAGCGCAATTTGTAGAGCATACACTTTGATCCAGCAGCTCTTTGAGTGGTGGCAAAGAATTGGAAATTGAGGGGATGCCCATCAATTGGAGAATGGCTGAACAAATTGTGGTATATGATGTAATAGAATATTATTGTAGTATAAGAAATGATGAGGGGAAGCAAGGTAGCGCAGTGGGTAGAGCACTGGCCCTGAAGTCAGGAGGACCTGAGTTCAAATACAGCCTCAGACCAAACACTTGATACTTACTAGCTGTGTGACCTTGGGCAAGTCACTTAACCCCAATTGCCTAAAAAAGAAAAAAAAAGGAAAAAAAAAGAAATGATGAGCAGGCAGATTTCAGAAAAACCTGGAAAGACTTACATGAACTGATGCTGAGTGAAGTGAGGAGAACCAGGAGAACATTGTACACAGTAACAGCAACATTACGCAATGACCAACTTTAATAGACTTAGCTCTTCTCAGCAAGACAATGATCTCAGACAATTCCAAAAGACTTATGATGGATAAAGCTATCCACATCCAGAGAAAGAACTATAGAGTTTGAATACAGATTGAAGCCTACTATTTTCTCTTTTTTCTTTCTTTTTCATGGTTTTTCCCTTTTGTTCTGATTCTTCTTTCACGACATGACTAATGTGGAAATACATTTAATATGATTGTACATGTATAGCCTGTAATCAGATTGATTGCCTTCTTGGAGGTGAGGAAGAGAAAAAAAAACTGGAACTCAAAATCTTATAAATGTGAATGTTAAAAAACTATCTTTATATGTAATTGGAAAAATAAAATACTATTAAGTGGGGAAAAATAAAAATAAACATTATATCTTTTAAAAGAGAACATAAGGAGAGATCAATCTCTCCAAAAGCTATATGTAAACTGTTTCATACAACTACAGTAATTAGATTGAAACAGTCACATAGTTATTTTAACCTCAGTAATAGATTATTTAGATCTCCCAAAGGTTAACTCAGTTGATTGCTATGTAATTGTTCATTAATGCCATTGAAAACTAAATGAACTGACCTAAAACAGTCTGGAGGATTGACTGAAAAACCTGTGAACACAGTTTGGTGAAGAGAAAGTTTTGGTGAGACACAATAACGTATTCAAGCATTTGAAGGGCCATCACTTGAAAGAAGATTTGTTCTGTTTGGCCCTAGATGGCACAATTAGAAGCAATGGGTAGAAGTTGTCAAGTCAAGTATTTGTTACTTACTATGTGCCAGGCCCTGTGCCAAGCGCTGGAAATATAAATACAAGGAAGCATACATTCTAATGGCTAATAATTCTAATACATAAAGGGGAGCTGAAAAGGCGGTGAGGTGGAGATTAAGGGGCTTGGTAGAGTAAGTCCAAATCCTGGAGAAGAATAAAGATGTTTTTGATCTGGGACACCTCCTTAAAATGAAAGAACCAGGTAATCAGAGAGAGTTCACAGGAAGTTATGTCCAATGTGAGTAGTCTAGGGATGGAAGAAGTAGTCTACTGATCCAGGTGGAAGTTGCAGAGTAGTAGGTTTGGGTTCCATTTAATGAAAAAACATGCTTATAATATAATTTTAGCTATCTAAAAGTGAAATGGGCTGCTTCAGGAGATAATGGGTTCCCTTTCATGGAAGTCTTCAAGCAACGGTCGTAGTGACCATTTGTCAGGGCTTTCCTGCTTGGATATAGGTACGCGCTAGTAATGATATCAATCAACCAACAGTCATTTAATAATCACCTACTATGTGCCAGGCACTGTGCTACATGATGATATGCAAAGGCACAAATGAAAAGTCTCTGGGCACAAAGAACTTACATTTTATTTGATGTGGGGCAGAAGGAGGGGAAAAAAATGTACCTAAAAATTAAATGCAAAATTCATGCAAAGTAATTTGGGGGAAGAAGGTCACTAAGAACTGTAGAGATTGGGGACCTTTGTGCAGAAGGTGTTACGGAAGTCAGTGGAGGGCTTGGAAAGTATCAAAAAGGCCAATGTGGTCATCAATGCCAGTAAATCCCATTAGCAATGACGACAAAACCCGGAAATGTTCGCTAATGAAGAGCCCCGCAAACGCACTGGAGAAAACAATTTAGAATTCTAGAGAAGTCGTTGAACTGTGTGTGCCCTTTACCTACCAATATTGCTATCTATCTAGCAATGTTTCTAAAGCACGGATCTTATCCTGTCACTCACCCACTGAAAAAGTTCCCAAGGTTTCCTCTCCTCTCAGATAAAATAGAAATTCTCTGACTTCTCAAACCCTTCATTAATTGTTTCCTGCCTACCTTTCCATGCTTGTTTTCCGTTTTTACCTTCATATGCTCTACAATCCAGCCAAGCCACCCTTCTTACCCTCACTCTTAATCAACAGTAATCAACATTCCCTCCATGTCTTTGCACTGGCTTGACCTCCTGTTTCTGGAATGCATTTCAAATCTCAGTTCAAGTGCCACTTTTAGTATTGAGGTCTTTCCTCCTCTCCTTCAGCTACTAATACTTTGTATTTTCCTTATATACTTTGTATTTGTATCTCTCTGTACACATTACTTCCTCTCCTAGAATATTATGTAAGCTTCCAGACCTGAGTTCAAATGCAGCGTCAGAGACTTACTAGCTGTGGGGTCCTGGATAAGTCACTTAACCTCTGTTTGCCTCAGTTGCTTTAACTGTAAAATGAGGATAATAAGTCACTTAACCTCTGTTTGCCTCAGTTTCTTTAACTGTAAAATGGGGATAAGAACAGCACCTGCCTCACAGGGTTGTTGTGAGGTTCAAATGACATAGTATTTGTAAAAGCACTTAGCACAGTGCCTGGCACGTAGTAGGCTCTTAAATATAATTGCTTATTCCCTTTTTCCTCCCTCTCTTTTAACCTCAGTTTCTTTACTTTTAAAACGAGGGGCTTAGATCTGATGGCCTTAAAAGGTCTCTTCCAACTCTACATGTATGATCCTATAAGGGATGTAAGAAGTAAGAAACGATTATATTTCCATATGAGGAAATTGAGACAAAAGGTAGCTCTAGGTCAGAGGTTTAAAACCAGCTAAAAATGGATGAAACTGGTTGTTTGGTTAAAGAGGCTGGAAGTAGGACAAAGGTTAAGCTTTACTTAGAGGGTGCATTCGTAATGGGCTCATTAGCACTAACTTCTCCACTCAGAGGGGAGCAATAGCACAAAACTAGGCACATTTCATATCTTAACAGGAGGGAGGAATATCAGGAAGATTGCAACCGGGAAGAGCAGTGTCCAATCCCGGCTCCGAAGGGAGGGGCAAGAAGGAACTAACTGCATAAAGGGCTTGCTCTGGCCTCTGTCAATGTGTGTGAGTCCCTCTGGGGTACCTATGCACCCCCCTTCTTGCAATAACCATAAATAAACATTCCCTTTGCTCACTTCAGTTTAAGTTTCGTTTCTTATAGGAGAACAGAACTCTGACAGTTTGCAACTAGGGAAGCAGTGGACTGGGACAGCTCGCACTAGAGTGCTTTGGCATGTAGTAGGTGATTAATAAATGATTATTGCTGATGGGTATCATTAGTAGGCATGTAGCCCAAAGAGGTCAAAAACAGAGGGAAAAATCCTAGATATGCAAAAAGTTATTTGTAGCTTTACTCTTTAGAGTATCACAGCACTGGAAGGAGTGGGTGCTCATCGACTGAAGAATGGCTGGACAAATTGTGGCACGTGACCGTAGTCAAATATATTGCATTTTAAGAAATGACAAAAATTAAGAATATAGAGAAACTTAGGACAGTTTGACCACATCCAGCTTATCTTGGTTCCTAGATCTTACATCCCAGGTTTCTATGCGATATTGATCTTTACAGCATCGGACTTTCCTTTCATCACCAGATGCATTCCTTTTGGCTTTGGCCCAGCTACTTCATTAGTGTCTTCTGCTCTCCCCCAATAGCATATTGGACACCTGACCTTAGGGACTCGTCTTCCAATATCATCTCTTTTATCTTTTTGGTACTGTCCGTGGGGTTTTCTTGGCAACGATACTGGAGTGGTTTACTACTGTCTTCTCCAGTGGATTGCCTTTTGTCAGAGCTGTCCACTATCACCTATGTCTTGCGTAACCTTGCATGACATAACTCATCATTGAGCTATGAAAGCCCCTCCACCAGGACAAGGTAGTGTCCTGTATCCTCAGAGCCTAGCAAAGTGCCTGGCATGTATTAGGCATTTAATAAATGCTTATTGTTTGAAATCATGGAGTATAAAATTGTATGTCAGTAAAATTTGGATGGTCTATTGAACTCTTCAAAGAATTGCTCTACCTCTTTAACCAATGTTGGTTTTTTTGTTGTTTAGCTGTTTCAGTCATGTCCAACTCTTCATGACCCCATTTGGGGTTTTCTTGGCAAAGATACTGGAGTGGTTTGCCATTTCCTTCTCCAGCTCATTTTACAGATGAGAAAACTGAGGCAAACATAGTTAAGTGATTTGCCCAGGATCACACAGCCAAATATCTGAAGTCAAATTTGAACTCAGGTCTTCCTGATTTCCTGACTTCAGGCCTGGTACTCTAGCACCACCAAGCAGTCCAATGTTGATTTATAAAGTACAATTATTTAAAGCACAATTATTCTCCTGGTGGACTTTTTTGCAAATATTTCTCATGAAAGAATATTGCGACATGAGAGGACAAAGTATCTTTATGAATTTTCTTTGTTGCTTTTAGTTGTGTGATAAACACCAAATCCTAAGCTATCCCTCTTGGCTTTGTACCATCTACAAATGTGATAAGTATATTATCTGTTCTTTTATCCAAGTCATTCATAAAAACGTTAAACAGGACATGGCCAACCAAGTATTGATCCTGAAGTACCCCACTAAAGAGCTCCTTCCCAGTGGACACAAAATCATTATTAACTATTTATTGAGTACAGCCATTCATTCAACCAGCTCCGAATCCATTTAATTTTATTGTTGTCTGGCCCACATCTTTCAATGTTATTCACAAGAACAGCATGAGACACTTCACCAAATGTTTTGCTAAAAATCAAGGTGCGCTATATATGTAGACTGCCCTTATGTACAAGTATAATAACCCTGACCAAGAAAAAGGAAATAAATTTAGTCTGGCATGCCCTAGTCTTGTTAAAATCATACTGGTTCTTTGTGATGACTGATTCCATTTCTAGATGTTCCCTAAACGTCTCTTTTATAATGTGCTCTGGAATTGTTGTCAGGCAAACTCGCTGCTGCTACCTTGTGTTATTTTTTTACTATCAAATGAAATAATATTTATAAAGTGCTTAACACAGTGCCTGGCACGTAATAGGTGCTATATAAATGTTAGCTAGCTATTACTATCATTTGGGCAATTCAAGTCCAATGCAAAGGTGGGGGGGTTGCTTCTCTAGCAAATCCAAAGTAATTTCCTTTCTGGAAGGAACCCAAGCCCTTAGGGGCCAATATGAGTCTTTGGGTTGATGTGGGATTCTCCAGAATGGGGGGCGGGAGAGAAAGATGTCTCTCTAGCAGCCCCAAATTTGTTTTACTTCTGGGGGGAATGAATCTCTGAAGAGAAAGTAGGACTCAGTGGAGAGAGAGAATTGTATCAACTGTTTATAGGCTACAATGAGACTTTTATGTTGATTTGGGTTGTGTGGGGTGACATAAGGGTTTTCCTGTACCCACTATGCATGGTTACCTTGAATGCCCCCTTTATTTCAATCCTCACAACATCACTGAGTTAGGCCTGACACTTTACATATCAGAAAATGGAACTCCAATTGATTAAGGAACTTAACCAAAGGTCTCATTGCTAATAATTGGCAAAGTTAATACTTGAGTACAAGTCTTCTGACTTTCAGTCAAGTTGCTCTTTACAAAGTTGTTATACTGTGACATATTTCAAGTGTCAATGTAAATCACAGGGAAGTTCTATGGCTGAAAAAATACCTTTTAGAAACACAGAATAAATATATTTTAAAGGAAGGAGAAAAATATTTAACTGATTTGCTGAAAATACTTGCCCCTCTTAGGAGGAGCAGTAGAGATTGTATGGTTGTCATTCATATCACAAATAAAATAAAACCGTCTGAATTTTAGGAAGTCATAGAATTCTGACAACATGCCTACTTTCCTGTCTCCATACATATGGCTCACTGCAAATGCAGTGTACATGATAAAAATGATAAATGCATTTGGCTTTGAGAGAGAAATCATCTCTGTTGATGCCGTGAACCTCCAAATGTAAGATCATAACCAGAGATGGAAAGCACATCAGAAAATCATTTAGTTCCATCTTCTCATTTTAGAAAAGAGGAAGCTAAAATCCATAAAGGTCAGTGACTTGTCCAAGAGTGCATAGGTAGTACATAACAGAAACAAGATTTGAATCTAGGTCCTCTGCTCCAAAATATATCTCACCAACCTGCCTCTACATTAGATTTTAAGACAATTCAAAAAATTAAGGCCACCTACTCTACCCAATAATACCTATCATTGTAAACAAAAAAGTGAAACACACTTTGCCAGAGTTTATAATTAATGAGGGGGCAGGGAGTGGTACAGTAGATAGAGTGCCAGGCCTGAAGGCAGCAAGATTTATCTTCCTGAGTTCAAATGTGGCCTCAGATACTTTACTAACTTTGTGACCCAGGGCAAGTCACTTAACCCTGTTTGCCTTAGTTTCCTCATCTGTTAAATGAACTAGAGAAGGAAATGGCAAACCACTCCAGTATTTTTGCCTAGAAAACCCTAACTGAAGTCACAAAGAGAGGGGCATGACTAAAAACAACAACGACAATAAATAATAAACGAGGAGAGTGTAATGTTGCTTTGGTGGGGCACCACTGAGATACAGCCCAAGTAAATTTATAAATTTAAAACACAAAAGGGTGGTCTCTTACTGCTGATTTTAGACAAAATTGATATTTTCTTCAATTATCTAGATAACTGAATCTGAAACAAATTTGTATGATTTGTCTTAAAATCTTTGGTAAAAAGCAATTTTACGGAGAAAGTGCAATGGTTTAGTTCTTTTATCTTCCCCCCCTTTCTAAGATTTACATTTATATTGTACTTGGCTATTTCCCCTTCTCTGTTAAAACTACTTTGGGAAAATAATAATGAAAATTACTAATATATGAAACCTGAACTTTGGTAAAAGGCAACACTACATTGTTATTGACTTTTTTTTCTGTTTCTGAGTGATTACGACCTCTAGAAGTGGTCTGTAGGGTAAAAGAGTAGTTTAAAAATATTGTCCATTAAGTAGCATTCCGTCTCTGCTCTGGAGAAAGAATTGGATACTTCTGGAATGTTGCACAGTGGAATGAAGAAAAAAGTTATTTGATATAGAAAGGCTGTCTGGCCAAGAAGTGATTACTACAGAAGTCCTCAAGGAGAAGAGAAGATTTAATGGGAGATTTGATATTTTGGAAAACAAACTGAGGATTAATAATATCCGGGTGATGTCTCACAGTCACACCAAGGGAGATGCTGAAGGCTTCTTTTTCAAATGGCTTCCAGATGCCAAGTAAATCATGGTCCTCGTCTGAATGTGACTAAATTTTGGAAAGAAAAAATACATTAGGGGAGCAGTATTGTTTTGCACTTCTAACTGAGTAATATTTTTCAGGAACAGTTAAGACCATTATAACATTAACAATGAAAAATGCTTTTCAAAGATTCTTTCCCTTTAAAAGTAAAAGGAAGCCAAGGGCTTTCTGGGGGAAAATCAGTCATTTACGACTTCTATGTGGTGTTTTTATAGATTGAAATATGTAGCTAAAGACTTTTTATGGTGGAGATGATCTTGTCTCCTTCATTGGCTAGTGTACATCATTCTTCTGACAAGAATTTAAGAGTAGAAATTTCATGATTAAGTTCAGCCAGCAATTCTTGCAGTATGTGTATTTCTTCTTAAAAGAAATTCTCCATTAAACAACCTTCCACCCAAAGTTACATAATAATACTAAGCTTGCACTCTCTTGCCAACAATGGGGAATTTTTCTGGAGGGCCATTCCAAGGAGGTCCCTTAGGTTATGAAGACTGAGCACATTGGTAGTTAAACTCAGTTCTACTTAGGATTTCCCAGCTTTCTTCTCCCCAACAACAGAAGGCGAAGTTGGCATAATGAAATGATCAGTTTTTTAGAGGACTTTGGTGAATGTCTGAAATACAGCAAGCACCAAAAGGCAGTAGTTCCCAATTATTTTTTTGTTGGTTCAGCAACCCTGGAGAGAAAAGGAGAAATTCCGCTACTTAAGCATTTAATATAAATTTACTTGGGCTGTATCTCAGTGGTGCCCCACCAAAGCAACATTACACTCTCCTCGTTTATTATTTATTGTCGTTGTTGTTTTTAGTCATGCCCCTCTCTTTGTGACTTCAGTTAGGGTTTTCTAGGCAAAAATACTGGAGTGGTTTGCCATTTCCTTCTCTAGTTCATTTAACAGATGAGGAAACTAAGGCAAACAGGGTTAAGTGACTTGCCCTGGGTCACAAAGTTAGTAAAGTATCTGAGGCCACATTTGAACTCAGGAAGATAAATCTTGCTGCCTTCAGGCCTGGCACTCTATCTACTGTACCACTCCCTGCCCCCTCATTAATTATAAACTCTGGCAAAGTGTGTTTCACTTTTTTGTTTACAATGATAGGTATTATTGGGTAGAGCAGGTGGTCCATAAGATCTCTTGTTACAATGCTTAAGTAATTGGTGAGGAAAGAAATTAAGCTTCATGGCTTCATCCCTCCTTTACCACCTTGCTGTCTCCCTGCGTGAAATTCATTCCTACCTTTGACAGAATGCTTAGATTCCTTCAAAGTTCAGTTCAAGTGACACCTCAGACAAAAAGCCTCTTCTGATCCCCCTGTGCTGTCTTCTGTGAGTGAACCCAAGAATTTACTTCCCACTCCAGAACTTCCGACAAAAGGTGATTCCGCAGATATCCTACAGTTTGACTCTGCACCCCCAACATCACTCCAGAGCCTTTTCATCCTGGAGTGAGATCAGAGAAGGAAGTGAGTGAGGTGAGCAAGGTTTTGTTTTGCTCCATTCTCATCTTTCACAGACTTCCTCTTTGTCATTGATATTTTCATCTCTAATGAAATAGGTGGGAGTATACCTGCCCCTAGAAGCCAAAGAGAAGATGTGTTTTTACTCACAGAATTTTTTTTTGTTTCAGTGACTCATAGTTGGACTGAAGCAAAGGGTTAGGCACCTGTTTGGTGAGATTTAGCCCAAGCTTAAAAGCTACAGGCTCTAATAGTGAACTGGTAACCACAAATGTCAAGTCTAATCATAATTTCCTGGATGATTTCTTTTACATGACTTCTCGCATGCAAGTGTTCATTGGTAAGAAGCTGTAGCCTATTTATACCCACCATTGGCCTCTGGATCACACGCGATTTTAATTCTTTGAAGACTGTGGTATTCTATGATTTGGAGCCATGTGGCATCACTGTGAGTATATTGGTGTTCAAAAGATAGGTTTTTATTTCAAGGAGTAGCTTGGAATTGTTGAAAGGATTGTGTAGTTTCCCATTCCAGCCCAACCTCTTTTTGGTATTCAATTCTTGGCCCAGCTCTTTGCTCATCTGCAGCTTCTGCACAAGAGATCTGTACAAAGGAATATTGTTTTTTCTGTGTATGTGTGTGATTTCATCAGCATGAGAAACTCCCAGTTTGAAAACTCCTCTACTAACACAAATCAACAATTTATCTGTAAAGAGTTGCCTGGGGAAACCGAGTGAGCAAGTGAACTGCCAAAGATAACACAGCCAGGAAGTATAGGAAGAAGGACTTGAACCCAGGTTTTCTGAGTCAGGTACTTGTGGGGATACTGGGAGGATCAAATGAAGTGATGAAGGTAAAGCACTTTGCAAACCTTAAAGTGCTACATACATACTAATTATTATCATTATCATTATCATTATTATTATTATTATTATTATTATTATTATTATTATTATTATTATTATCCTTATCCTTCAGTTACCAGGCATGGAGGACAGCCAGAGAAAATGCCCAGAGCTGAGATGTGGAGTGTTTGAGGAGCAGTAAGGAGGCCCTAGTCTCTGGATGGAAGAGTGTGTGTTGGAGAGCCAGGTGTAAGAAAACTGGAGAGGTGGGAGCGGCGCTAGGTTAGAAAAGGCTTTGAGTGACAAAGAGAAGATTTTGTATTTTATTCTGCAAGTAATAGAAAGCCACTACAGTTTATTGAGTGTATCTGTGTGTGTTAGGGTTGGGGGGAGAGTGACATGGTCCAACCTGACCTTGAGGAAAATCACTTTAGTGGCTGAATGGAGGACAGATTAGAGTAGGGAGATTGAGGCAGGCAGACCTACCAGTAGGCTCTTGCAGTAATCTAGGTGTGAGGTGATGAGGATCTTCACTAGAGTGGTGTCAGTGTCAAAGGAGAGAAGGGGACATATTTGAGAGATATAGAAAAAGTGAAATAGACAGATCTTAGCAACAGATTGGTTCTAGGGGCCGAGAAATAGTGAGGAATCCAGGATAATACCTAGGTTGTGAGACAGTAATAGAGAAGAGGATGAGTGGTTTAGGGGGAAAGATAATGAGTTCCTTGAGCAAGATAACCTGTTTGACTGAACCTAGACTGAGAAAAGAGGAATTGCATTTAATAAATCTGGAAATGTACTGTAAATTGGGGCTGGGTGGTAAATAGCTTTAAATGCCAAATAGATCAGTTTGTATTTGATCCAGGGAATAATAGGGAAGAAAGATTTCATCTAGAAGGTGACACATGAAGTAAGCCTTAAAGGAGACTAGGGATGCTAGAAGGTGAAGAGGCATGGCGTATATTCCAGGGATGGGGAACATGCCCATCTTATTGAGTTTAGTGTGTATGGAGGTAACATAGTATTGTGGGCTTATCCAGAATATGGCTTAGTCCAGTAGGTTGAAGCATTTGTGTGACCTAAAATTTTAAATGCAACAGATATTTGTGAGACCTAAAATTTAATTTGTTGTTGAATCATTTCAGTCATGTCTGACTCCTTGTGAACTCATTTGGGGTTTTCTTGACAACCATACTGGAGTGATTTGCCATATCCTCCTCCAGCTCATTTTACAGATGAGGAAACTGAAGAAAACAGGGTTAAGTGACTTGCCTAGGGTCACCCAGCTAGGAAGTGTCTGAGGCCAGATTTGAACTCAGAAAGATGAGTCTTCCTGACTCCGGCAGGCATTCTATCCACTGCGCCACCTAGATGCCCAAAATTTAATTAAAATTGCTTTGATAATTGAAATGTTAAAATACATAATACAAGAAAAAGAATATAAAACACAACTCTACTTATGTAGTCACTAAGACTGGAAGCAACCCACTGGCAGTGGGAGCTGAGGAAAAAAATTCTGATGGCATCCCTACCCTCAGGCTAGTCCCTTTATAATTCAAATGACCACTGCTGCTGAGGTTGTAGGCCCAGGCTGTGGCCCTAACAGCTGTGACAGCCCTGAGAGCCAGCTCAATGTCATTGCATGTAACCTATGCTTTAGGGAAATCCCTTTAGCAGCTGCATGGAGGCTGGATTGGAGGAGACAGAGAATTAACAGTTACTTTGCTGTTCCTCACATGGGACATACACGTCCTGTCTCCATACCTTTTCATAGCAAAGGCATGTTCCCCATCCCTGGAGTATACGCCACGCCTCTTCACCTTCCAGCATCCCTAGTCTCCTTTAAGGCTCAGTTCGTGTGTCACCTTCTAGATGAAGTCTTTCTTGAGTCCCTGTGGCTGCTAATCCTCTCCCACCTCCCCCCAATCGAGAACAAATAGGAAGATACTGCAATAGTCCAAGTGGAAAGTGATGAGGGCGGTGGCTGTGTGAATTGAGAAGGGGAGGGCTAGGAGACATGCTTTGGAGGTAGAATGACAAGGTTTGGTAATTTATTGAAAGCATGGAGTAAGAGGGAGGAGTCAAAGATGACTCCAAGATTATGAAGCTAGGTGACTAGGGAGATGACGATGCCCTTGGAAGACATGATGGGTTTGGGGGGAAAAGACAGTGAGTTTTGTTATGGATATGTTGAATTTGAGTTGGGACATCCAATTCAAAATATCCAATAGGCAGCTGATAATATGAGACTGGAGCTTAGGAGAGAGGCTAGGATTGGCTATATAGTTACCTTCACAAGGATGATATTTAAACCCACAGCATCTGATGGAGTCACCAAAAGAAGGTGTACTGAGAGAAGAGAATGGGGACCGGAATAGAACTTGGGGAATTCCCACTGTTAGGGGTTGTGATACAGTTGATAATCCACCAAAGGAATCTGAGAAGTGGCAGGTAGGAGAAAATGCCAAGAGAGGACAGTGCCATGAAAACCGAGAGAGGAAAGAACATCTGGAAAGAGAGGAGTATTAATAGTGTCAAATGCTTCAGAGTGGTCAAGACGGTTGAGGGCTGAGAAAAGACCATATTTTTCAGTTAAAGAGATTACTACTAACTTAGGAGATGGCAGTTTCATTTCAGTGAGGAGACTGGAAGCTGGCCTACAAAGGATTGAAAAGTGAGAGGGAAGTGAGGAAACAGATGGGATGAGAGTAGGCAGCTTTTTTTCTAGGCATTTGTCTGTGGAAGGGGAGAGGGACCAAAGATGATCAATGAAGGGTCAAGTGAGACTTTTTTTTGATGGTGGGATGGTATGCTTGAAGGAGCCAGAAAGGAGCCAGTGAATAGGGATAGACAGAAGTATAACAAAGAATGAACAATGAGGGCTCAGTCCTGGGAGCACACACGAGACCCACGTGAATATTTGATGAGGATACATAATGGAAGGCCTTGCTGTCTTCCTGGTAAGGAAATACAACATGATACCATCAATATATTTGAAGATTTTCTTAGAGAACTCCTAGGGAGATAATGAGCCAAAGAGAAAAATTGATCTTCTTTGGGTCAGGCCCCGGTCTTTGGACCTGGTCACATGTAAGGCTGGAGTACTTAGAGGACTACAAGCCATGAGGTAAATTCATAGAATGATAATATAATAGATTTAAAGCTGGAAGAGACCAAATGAGGGAACTGAGGCACATGGTGGTTAAGTGACTTGCTCAGGGTCCTGCAGCATCTGAGGCAGGATTCAAATTAACGCTGACATTTCACGTCCAACACTCTATGTACTACACTGGTAGTCCTTGTCCTCATTCAATATCCCATGCATTTATTTGGAGGTAAATAATGAATATTGATAAATTAATTGCCAGCATTAAAAGGAAATGTGTCTTAGGCAGCTAAGTAGCACAGAGGATAGAGCCTTGGACCTAGAGTCAGAAGGATCTGAGTTCAGATACAGACTTAGACATTTATTAGTTGTGTGACCCTATTCAAGTCACTTAACCTCTCTGTGTCTCAGTTTCCTCATTTGTAATATGGAGTTAATAGTAGTACCTTCCTCCGTGGGGTGTTGTGAAAACCAAATGAGATGATGTCTGTAAAGCCCTTTGCAAACCTAAAGCTCTATGTAAATGCTAGGTATTATTACTATTATCATTATTTCATTGATGGTGGAAAGAATCTGAACAATGTTTAACAATAAATAAGGGATTTATTAATTCTTTCAAATATGATCAAGTGAGATATTTGTAAAGCGCTTAGCACAGTGCCTGGAACATTTTAGGTACTTAATAGATGCTTACTGATTGATTGATTGAGTTGACTTCCCCAAGGTCAGACAACAATTGTCACCTGTAAAAAATCTAAATTTGAAATCTTTGTCCAATGATGAATGAATAGTACAATGGAAAAAACATGGCCATATCAATATTGGCATTCTCAAGATAAATGAAACTAGAAGACAAAAGGAAATTACAAGTAAATGGACAGAATTGCCAGGTTTTCTTTGGAGAAGTAAACATTGAAGTTAGCCAAGTTGGTTTCACTGGGTACCTAAAAACGACAATAAACATAATTTATGGCACATTTTGCCATCCCATCTTACAGTGTTGAAGATGAGCACAAATACCTAAAAAAACTTACCATGAAGATAATTGCAACTTACCCACCAATATTTGGGGCAGAGGAATTCTATGAAGAACTTGATGCAATCTTCCAAAGTCAACATAGTGAAGATTATTTCAATTTTCACATTAACATATGGCAAGTGGACAACTCAAGCGCAACAATGATACTTAATGAAATATTTTTTAAAAGCACTTAGTGAGAGGGTTCCAGCAATTTAGTGGATTCTTTGTGCAGTATCCATCCAGCCTTTCATTCAATAACCATTTATTAAGCACTACTGTATTCAAGGCACTATGCTAGTGGGAGAACTATACAGGATAAAAAGGCATAGATGAATTGCAGTCTGAATCCTGGAACTTTTCTCAGCATCTGGGGCCTTGTCACCTTGGAACATCCATCCACCATGCTAGCACTCCCTCTTTTCCCGTTGTTGAGATCCTTCTGGAGCATCCATTTTGGGTATGGGATCAGGCAAGTCATGCTTCCTTTCTCTCCTAGCTGTAACTCTCCAGATTTTAACTTCAGGCTCTCTCCTTCCTCCTTCCATCTGCCCACTTTCAAGTTCCCTTTTATGTGTAATCTTCCCCCAAAATAATATAAGTTCCCTGAGGGCAAAGATTGACTTTCTTTTTGCTTGTATCTCTAGCGCTTAGCACGTTGCCTAAGCATTTAATAAATGCTTGTTTTACCCACATTGGTAAAATCATAAATCTAGTAAAGTATTTTCTTAGACCTAGGTGGGATGTGTCTTTTTTACTTAAAAAGCAAATGCTTTATGTGCTTCTTTTAAAAAGATGTCCAGATTTGTAGTCCATGAAAGTATGCTGCTGATATCTCTCAAACATGAAGATGTATACATCATCTTGCTGTCTTAGAAGATGAACTCTTGAATTCTGGCTCTGCTGCCTATTATCTGTCCAACCTTGGGCAAGTCCCTTCAGTTCCCTGGGCTTTGGTTTGTTTGTTTTTTTTTTTTTCACATGAAGGCATTGGATTCATTTATTCAACAAGTGTTGAACTAGATGATTTCTAAGGTACATCTATGCTGAAAGGCCTATCACCCTATGTATCTGAGATGCACGGAAAAACTAGCTTTGGAAAGTAGCTACAGTAGCTTTTCTTTTCAATCCACTCATATTGGAGTAGAAACTGAAATGGAAAGATGTCTGGGTTTTTTTTAAGATTTTGTTCTAAGGGCAATGATGTGCTATGTACACTTGTCCCAAATATCATACATCCGGATGGTTTAGCCAAGTCTCTGGTATTCCTCTCAAGTCGTGTGCCATGAATATTATAGTGTTCCATATGGCTACATTTAGTCCCCTTATTTTTTTCCATTTCCTTTTCTGGTAATAACCTAAGAGTTTTACTTGAAATATGCAGGCAGTATGGTTGGGACAGTGGGGCCTTCCAATTTCTAATAATGATATCTTCTTTATTGAAAAACTTCAGCCTAATTCTTTTCTCTTTCTTTAGGAACTTTCACAGTATTATAAATAGATGTCATGATTGAAAAGATATTTCTAGTTGGATTTTTATCTCTTTGTATCATTCCTGCTTTTCCCAAGGAAACTTTATTACATATTTTTATTACATATGTTATTACATATTGTTACATTACATATTACATATTACATATGTTATTACATATTTTTAAACATCCACAAGTAATTGTACTATGCAATCGATTTTCAGCAGATGGTCTCATCTTCATCATTAATCTAATGAATTTATATTTAGCAGCAATTGTTGGAGGGAGATAATAGCATTGTTGGAATTTGAGGTTTGCTGCGTTATATTTAAATGTTTTGGAAGATTTTTGTTATTCCAAGTTCTGTTTAAATCTCTGTCTCATAAATTCATAATTGGTATCTTCTAGTTTTCTTGGACCTTTATTTTTATGTAAAGCTCCTGGGAAATATAGTTTTTATACCAAGTACAGAACCCTGATTCTGCAGCTCTTGTTCATTATTCAGTTCATCACACACACACACACACACACACACAGATTCTAGGCCTCTGTAATGAGGTATGGGTGTACTAGCTGATTACACATTTTGAAATAAATGGAAAGAATTGGACAATATTTTTCCTATGGGTACTCACTAGGCAAAGAACACAGCATCCCCATGAATGTAAATAGATAGTTACAAAAAAACAAACAAATAAGCAAACAACTTCTGTTATTTGAAATGTATTTTACTTCTGAAATATCAAGTGTATCACAAACCTTAAAAATTGGAATGGGATTCAGAAGAGTTATGTGAAAAGCCCCAGATAAGACAATATGGTGAACTAGGAAGCCCTAAACAGGCATTTTGGTAGCAGGAATGGAAAGGGTTCTGGATGTAGCATCAGGAACACTTCCCTTCAAATCCAGACTCTGCTACCCTGTGGCTTTATCTTACTGAAATACGATTTTCTTAACTGTAAAATGAGGGGTTGGAGATTCTCAAGCAACTTAGTAATAAGTATAACAATAATAATAATTAATACCTCTATAAACTGGAGTCAGAAAGACCTGAGTTCAAATCTGGCCTCAGATACTTACTAGCTGTGTGATCCTGGGCAAATCACTTAACCCTGTTTGCCTCAGTTTCCTCATCTGTCAAACAAGTTGGAGAAGGAAATGGCAAGCCACTCCAGTATCTTTGCCAAGAAAACCCCAAATGGAGTCATGAAAAGTTGGACACAACTGAAATGACCCAACAATAAACAAACATCATATAGAACTTTAAGAGTGGCAAAGAACTTTATATGCATTATCTCATTTGAAGCTTCAAAAAACTCAGTAATTTAGGTACTATAGGTATTAATATTCCCATTTTACAGATGAGAAAAAAGTTGGAGAGGCAAACTCATATGACTTGTTAGTAACAGAGAAAAAAACTAGTACCTAGGTTTTCTTGATTCCAAGTCCATCCATTACTGGACTCATTTGTGTGAGAATTTAACCAATAAAGAAGTAAAAATATACATTTCTAAGTTAAGACTAAACAAATTGTATATTATGCAAAATATCTGCTTCATCAATGTTTATTATTTTTGAATATTTTCATAATTTTAATAGTCTTTTTAGTATTACACAGAAGCCTTATAGCACACATTAAAAAGAACAGAAGTTATAAGGTATTTTAGTGCATTGGTTTATTTACCTTGAATAATCAAATGGATTCAAGGTAAATAAACCAATGCACTAAAATAAGTTTGATCTTGAATCAGTAGTTTATAATGATCTACACAAATTAGTATCCCTGCCCACATGACTTCCTCATAATTAACAGAAATTGGAGGGCAAAGTATAGCTCTAGAATCCATGGGTTGCTAACAGAAAGACGTCTCAGATATAGCACACTAGAAATGGCATTGCCAGGATATGGAACTCTTAAGCAAAAAAAAGAAAATATTGCATACAACTAGGAAGAGACAGACTACATACTATGGAATATGAGGCAGAACCATGCTGGACTACATATTAACAACATAAAGGAAAGAATCATAGGATCATACATTTAGAACTGGACCTCAGAGATCAAGTTCAGCTCCCTCATTTTACAAATGAAAAAACTGAGGCATAAGGTAGCTAAGTGACTTACCCAGAGTTACATTGTACTAAGTGTTTAAGGTGGGATTTAAGCCTAGCTCTTTCTGACTCCAAATTCACACTCTAAATATTACATCACACTCCTCATAATATGGTATATTGAAAGACAAAAGGGAAATGGCTTGCAATAAGGAATAATCTGTCCTGTAGGGTTGAACATAATCTATGGGATGATGGAGTTTTAAAAGAATTGATGACATCCATATGCCAAAATAAAACATTTATAATGGAGAAACACTAAAAACATTTTTAGTAGACTCAGGGATAAAACAAGGATCTTCATTGTATCTGTTATTTCTAGACTATTGTCTCTAAACTATTTATTTAATATTGTAATAATGTTGACTACGATAAAATTAGAAAAATAAATAAATTGAAAAATAAACATAGACAAAGAAGAGGCAAAGTTATTTCTATTTGCAAATGCTGTGATGATTTACTTAGACATTTGAAAACCACAAAAATTAATCTGAACCATCAATAGTTTCAGTATATAGCAGTGTACAAAACAAACCTACAGAAATCAGCCATCTAACAAAACTAAGGAGAAAATGATTGATAAATTCCATTAAAAGTAATTATAAAATGCACAAAATCTTCTGGTTTTAATATACCAAAACACATGAAGTCCTTCTATAAATACAATTACAAAATATAGAAACAGAAGGAGACAAACATTTGGAGAAACGTTTGTTTGTCCTGGTTTTACCATACCAATATAATAAAACTATTTTTAAAATTAATTTATAGATTTATAAATAAATTTATATATTTAAATTAATTTATAGATAAACTACCAGCTGGTATATATATATATATACATATATATATATATACACACACACATATATATACACATATGTATGTGTGTGTGTATACATATATATACCTACACACATATATGTATGTGTATATATGTATGTATATGTGTATATATGTGTATATAAACCAAACTTAACAATAGTAGAATTCATTTGAAGAAACAGAAGCTGTGGAATCTCAGGGGAGACAATTTTCAAAAGGAAGAAAAAGCTAAATAGTGAAAAAGAGCACTAGGCCTGGAGTCAGGAAGGCCTCAGACATTTACTAACTATGTGACCCCAGCAATTACTTAATGCCTCTTTGCTTCAGTTCCTCAGCTCTAAAATGGAGACACACTGGAGAAGGAAATGGCAAACTCCTCTGGTATCTTTGCAAAACAAACAAAACAAAGCAAAAAAAAACAAAACATGGCCATAGACAAAGGCCCAAGGGATCACACAGAGTCAGACACGACTGAACAACCACAAGAAGGAAGGCGGGAGGTAGAATTGAAAACTGATCCAACTGTTTTGGAAAACAACTTGAAATTATGCTAGAAAAGTCATAATTATTTAAAGAAAAAAAACAAAAAACAAACTTTGGCTCCGAAATCCCTATACTGTGATATTCCCCAGGAAAGTCAGTAGCAGAAAGACAGGGCCCATATAGAGCAAAACATTCAAATTGGGATGCTTTGTGGTGACAAAACCGAACCAGAAAAGAAAAGCAACAACCAGGAACAAAATGGGGGCCCATGGATTGTCTGGACAAGTTGTGGCATATGAATAGAGTGAAATATTACTGTGTTATAAGCAAAGACAAATACAAGGAACTTGGGGAACCTGGGAAGAGGTGTATGAAATAAATCAGAAGGAAGAAAATAGAATCAAAAGAGCAGCATACATGACTACAATATTTATTAAGTGATCTCTAAGTGACTGCCACTGGGCAGTAGGTGGTGCCATAGTGCATAGAGTGCCGGGTCTAGAGTCTGGAAGACTCATCTTCATGAGTTCAAATCCAGCTTCAGATACTTACTAGCAATGTGACCCTGGGCAAGTTACTTAACTCTGCCTCAGTTTCCTCATCTGTAAAATGAGCTGCAGAAGGAACTCAGTTTGCCTCAGTTTCCTCATCTGTAAAATGAGCTGGAGAAGGAACTCTGTTTGCCTCAGTTTCCCATTTCCTAGTTGTGGGATAATTTACCCTGTTCTACCTCTTCCTTTCTCCTTCTCTCGTTTCTCCATTTCCAGCTGGAGAAGGAAATGGCAAACCACCCCAGTATCTCTACCAAGAAAACCCCAAATGGGGTCACGAAGAGTTCGACATGACTGAAACAACTGACCAAGTGACTGTTATTGTACTAAGTGCTGGGGATACAAAGAAAGGCAAAAACATAGTCTTTGTGCTTAAGAAAGAGGGAAGGGGGGCAGCTAGGTGGCGTAGTAGATACAGTAGTGGCCTTGGAGTCAGGAGGACCTGAGTTCAAATCTGACCTCAGACACTTGACACTTACTAGCTGTGTGACCCTGAGCAAGTCACTTAACCCCATTGCCTAGAGAGAGAGAGAGAGAGAGAATGTTAATGCAATTATTAAAAAAAAAAAAGAAAGAGGGAAGGGAAAGAAACAAGTGTTTATTAAGCACCGCTATGCGCTAAAGACTGTACTGTGTGCTTTACATATATTATTTCATTTGATTCTCACAACAACCCGGAGAGATAAGTGCTATTAGTTTTCTTGTTTTACAATTAAGAAAACTGAGGCATATAGAAGTGACTTTCCCAGAGTCACACATCTAGTAAGTGTCTGAGGATGGATTTGCCTTCAAGTCTTCCTGACAACAGGCTCAGAGTTCTATCCACTATTCTACCTAGCTACCTCATATTCTAATGGGGGAGACAATAATAAGTCACTGTGCACATGCAATAATAATAGTAATAATAATAATAATACCTTGCGTTTATATAACCTTACTCTGTGCCAGGTACTGTGCTAGCATTTCACAATAATTATCTCATTTGATCTTTGCAACAACCCCAGAAGGTAGATGTTATTATTATCCCCATTTTATAGATGAGGAGACTAAGGCAAATGGAAGTTAAGTAACTTGCCCAGAGTCACACAACTAGTAAGTACCTGAGGCTGGATTTGAATTCAGATCTTCCTAACTCCAGGGCCAGTGCTCTTTTTACCTAGCTGCCTCAAATTCTCATGGGGAGAGAATACACAAATCACTATGTACAGGCAAGATAAATACAGGGCCAGTGGGAGATAATCTCCGAGAGAAGGCACTAGCAGGAGGGGGACCATAAAAGGCCTCTTGCAGAAGGTAGGGTTTGATCTGAGTCTTTTTTTTTAATGGTAATTTTTATTTATTTTTTGCATTCAACATTTACTTCCATAAGATTTTGAGTTCCAAATTTTCACCCCATCTCGCCCCTCCCCCCACCCCAAGATGGCAAGCATTCTGAATACCCCTTCCCCTAGTCTGCCTTCCCTTCTATCTCTTCCCCCCTTCTCTTATCCTCTTCCCCTTCCATTTTCCTGTAGGGCAGGATGGATTTCTGTACCCCATTTCCTGTATTTCTTATTTCCCAATTGCATGTGAAAACATTTTTTTTAAACATGTGTTTTTAAAACTTTGGGTTCCAAATTTTCTCCCTTCCTCCCTCCCCACCCACCCTCATTGATAAGGCAAGCAACTAAATATGGGTTATATATGTGCAGTTATGCAAAACACTTCCATAGTAGACATGTTGTGAAAAACTAACTCTATTGCCCTTAATCCTATCCCCCCCCATTTATTCTATTCTTTCTTTTGACCCTGACCCTACTCAGAAGTACTTGCTTCTGATTACTCCCTTTCCCAATCTGCCCTCCTCTCTATCATCTCCCTACTCCCTTGTCCCCTTCCCCCCCCATTTTCCTGTAGGGTAAGACAGATTTCCACACCCAATTGAGTGTGTATGTTATTCCTTCCTTAAGTCAAATTCTATGAGAATAAGATTCACTCATTCCCTTTCACTTTCCCCCATTTCCTCTCCACTGTAAGAGCCTTTTCTTTTCTGTTTTTTTTTGTGGGATAATTTACCATGTTCTACCTCTCCCTTTCTCCTTCTCCTAGTATATTCCTCTCTCACCCCTTAATTTTATTCTCTAGATATGACCCTTTCATTTTCAACTCACCCTGTGCCCTGTATCTATCTATCCATATCGATATATACGTACATATAATTTTTTCCCCTCCAACTACCCTAATACTGACAAAGGTCTCATGAGTTACAAATATCATCTTTCCATGAAGGAATGTAAACAGTTCAACCTTAATAAGTCTCTCATGATTTTCTCTTTCCTTTTTACCTCTTCATGTTCCACTCGAGCCTTGTATTTGAAAATCAAATTTTCTATTCAACTCTGGTCTTTTCATCAAGAATGCTTGAAAGTCCTCTATTTCACTGAATGACCATTTTTTCTCTTGCAGGATTATACTCAGTTTTGCTGGGTAGGTGATTCTTGGTTGTAATCCTATCTCCTTTGGTCTCTGGAATATTATATTCCATGCCCTGCAGTCCCTTAATGTAGAAACTGCTAAATCTTGTGTTATCCTGATTGTGTTTCCACAATACTTGAATTGTTTCTTTCTGGCTGCTTGTAATATTTTCTCCTTGACCTGGGAGCTCTGGAATTTGGCTACAATATTCCTAGGAGTTTTCCTTTGGGGATCTCTTTCAGGAGGAGATCAGTGGATTCTTTCAATTTCTAGTTTGCCCTCTGGTTCTAAAATATCAGGGCAGTTTTCCTTGATCATTTCTTGAAAGATGATGTAGAAGCTCTTTTTTTGATCATGGCTTTCAGATAGTCCAATAATCTTTAAATTCTCTCTCCTGGATCTATTTTCCAGGTCAGTTGTTTTTCCATTGAGATATTTCACATTGTTTTCTAATTTTTCATCCCTTTGGATTTGTTTTACAGTGTCTTGATTTCTCATAAAGTCACTAGCTTCTAATTGCTCTATTCTAATTTTTAAGGAAGTATTTTCTTCAGTAATCTTTTGGACTTTCTTTTCCATTTGGCCAATTTTGCTTTTTAGGGCATTCTTCTCCTCATTGGCTTTTTGGACCTCTTTTGCCATTTGGGTTAGGCTATTTTTTAAGGTGTTATTTTCTTCAGTATTTTTTTGGGTCTCCTTTAGCAAGCTGTTGACTTGTTTTTCATGATTTTCTTGCATCACTCTCAGTTTTATCTCTCCTTCTCTTACTTGCTTCTCAAAATCCCTTTTGAGCTCTTCCAAGGCCTGGGACTGATTCATATTTTTCTTGGAGGCTTTGGATGTAGGAGCTTTGATTTTGTCTTCTTCTGGTTGTATGTTTTGATCTTCTTTGTCACCAGAGTAAGATAATATAGTCTGACTTTTTTTGCGCTGCTTACTCATGATCCCAGCCAATTACTTGAGTTTTAAACTCTTTGTTAAGGTAAAAGTCTGCTTCCAATGTGGAGAATGCATTGTCCCAAGCTTCGGGGGTTTGTACAGCTGTTTTCAGAGGTACTTCTAGCGAGCTATAAATTTTCAGTTCTTCCAAGGTGCTATGATAAGGTGTGAGGTGTTTTCTCTCCACCACCACAACAAGTTCCACCACACCAGCGTTCCTCCTTGCCCCAGGACCTCTCCTCAGAACTGTGACCTAGATCCAAACACAGGTAAAGCAAGAGATTCCTGCCTCAGCACTGGCAGAGAGATCCCTGCAATCCCCCTCTGATCAGCCACTCGATTCCCCCTCAGTCTGTGGGCTGGAAGCTCAGGAAAAAGCCACGGCCCCCAGCCATGCTTGAGACTTGTGGCTGAGACCTAGCTCCTCTCTCACCCCTGTCACAGACTTTTCCCACTGACCTTCTAAGTTGTCTTTGGTGTTCAGGGGTTGAGAAGTCTGGAAACTGCCACAGCTGCCTGTGATTCAGTCCTCTGAGGCCTGCTCCAGGGTTGCTGCGGCCTGCGTGCGCACGCCATACTGCGCTTCTCTCTGTGCCCAGCACGATATACCTTTCTGATCAACCATCCAGGCTGTCTTGGGCTAGAAATTTGTTTCACTCTGTATTTTTGTGGGTTCTGCTGCTTTAGAATTTGTTTAGAGCCATTTTTTTGCAGGTATTTGGAGGGCTTTGGGAGAGAGCCCAAGACAGTCACTGCTTTCCCTCCGCCATCTTGGCTCTGCCTCCTCAGTTTGATCTGAGTCTTGAAAGAAACCAGGAAAGGTAGGGGGCAGAAATGAGGAGGGAGAGCGTTCCTGGCATGCGGGACAGCCAGTGTAAAGACCTGGAGATGGGAGATGGGGTTTTGTGGGTGGGGAGCAAGCAAAGTATGTCTGGACTACAGAGTATGATGAAGGGAGAAAAGACTGGAAAGGTAGGAAGGGACCAGGTTCTGAAAGGTCAAACAGAGAAGGTTATATTTGATCTTGAAGGTAATAATATGAAACTACTAGGATTTATTGAGTAGGTAGGTGAAATAGAAATGCACATTAAGAAAAGCACTCTGGCAGCTGAACGGAGGACGGGTTGGAATAGGGAGAGCCTGGAGATAGGGAGACCAACCAGAAGGTTATTGCAACAGTCCAGGCATGAACTGAATGAAAATAATATGCAGGAGCAGCAGCAAAACTTAGAATAATTGCAAACTGCAAATAATTGCAAAGAGCAATCTTAGTTCCAGAAAGCACAGGATAAATATCTGTAAGCACATAATAATATATTAAATAAATATGACATATTTACATTGCTTTTTAAGTTTTGCAAATCACTTTACATATATTATCTCATAGATTGAATCTGTTATACATTTTTATTATATTATCTAATAGCTATACTGTTATATATCCTATAATGTAATTTATCTCATAATATATTATATTATTATAATCATACATATATTATCCTTATAACAGCCCTGTGATATAAGTTTTACAGTCATTCCCATTTTACAGATGAGGAAACTGAGGCAAATAGAGGTTAATTTATTTGCCCAGGATCACATAGTGTCTGATTTGAATTACTACTTCCAAACTCCACACTCTATCTGCCATGACCCCTAGCTGCTTGGTAGAGAAGTGCATACATTGTTAAACGTGGTAGCTTCACCAATCCTTAATAGTAAATAATAATAGTCCAACTATATGTAATACTTTAAGGATTATGAAATGTTGATCCTCACAACAACCCTGTGAATAAGGTGCAATTGTTATCCCTATTTTACAAATGAAGAAACTGAGGCTTAGCCAGGTTACAAGCCTCACCAAAAATGCTACAATAAAGCGGATGAAGGAGGATCGATACCTAGGCTTTTCTGACTCCAAGTCAAGTGCTCTATACATTACACCAAGCTAATTCTCTTTGGAGGGCTCAACAGCAGAGATGGGTGAGGGAAGATTTATATGGAGAAATAACTGATGAAAAAAATGGTATCTATTAAAAAGCAAAAAAAGCAACAAGGAGTAAAGAGCATATTATCTATGATAGTCCATCATTTTGTGATTAACCTTTCTTCACTTAATGGCCTTTTATACTAGCAAAATTAGTTTCCTTTTGCAAATGTTTAGTCACTTATGTGGCTATACTATACACACCTAAGAGATAAAATACATCTTTCTTTCAATTCCATTAAAAAAAAAACACTTGGTGAATTTATGATTAACTGCTGGAAGACAGAAGAGGTTTTAATAAAATTCAAACAAAATTCTTTTCACCTTGCTAAGCAAATAACTCTTTCAGCACAAATCAACACTTTACTTTGTTTGGTTCCAGCCCCCATTTTCTGAAAACAAGGCAGTGATAAACTATTACATATGGATACCAATAAAACCATCATCTACTCTACTCACAGACCTCTTTAAAGTTTCCACCACTCTTCTTTCCCCACTGACCTATTACTCAGAAGGAAGTGATTTTATTATTTTGTGTGTTGCTTAGGTCAGTGTATGGATTTATATTTTTGCTTTCAAAATAACTATATATTGCAAGTGATTCATCTCATATACCAGTTAGTACTCAATAAATCAGTTCCCATATTCCACTGGAGAGGAAATCAGTTCAATAACTCTTCCATTGTAAAAGTCTCTGTTGCTGAAGTATGTGTCAGCTATATTTAGCTATCTTTCTAAGTGCCTTTTTAGAGTTTGAGTTTATATGTAACTCATCCTGCATCTGTCTGCTTGATATATGCCCTTAGCTTCTGGTGTGTTGATTAGTATCTGCTCTAACCAACGATAGACTTCCTCCCTCCCTATTAAAGAGAGGATCTTTGAGCATTTTTACCCCAACATTTCTCAGAGAAATAATAGTTTTAAAGTTTCTATGGCTTAGACACTCTTAGATGTACTCACTCTCAAAGCTCTGTATGGGTGGAATAGAGATGCCATATAAGAATTAAATTGATTTTTAAAATACTTTTACACTATTATCATTAATTTTCATTTTTTTGAGATTGTGACTCCCTCCCTCACCCAGCATGGCTATGGGCATATGCCACCATGGCCAATTTAATATTTTTATTTTAAAGGAAAATATTTTATCTCTATTTTTAACTTGACCTATGATTCTATGGATTAAAGTCTGTTAGGGGAGGGGTTAGTCTTCTATTTAACATTTTATTTTAATACTATTAATAGTAAGCCATTAATATTAATAATACAATTTTAATATTTTATTTTTACCATTTTGTTTCAATATCATTAACATTATTAATGAAATTTTAATATTTTGTTTTGATATTTTGTACTAATAAAATTTAAAAATTTTATTTTTAACATTTTATTTCACAATGGGCATTATTTAATTTTAATAGTGTTTCGTAATAATTCAAAATTCTTTTCAATCTGGGAATACACCATGTTGGCTAACTCTCCTGGTTGTCAAAGGCTGCCTTGGTAAGGATGACACACAGATCAAGGAATTATTAAAGTAAAACAATCTACTCCTAAATATCTTGAAGAGAAAGAGCCCTAGATTTAGAATCAGGGTTCAAATCCTGAGTCTGCCACCTATGACCTGTGTGATGTTGGGGGAAGTTACTTCCCCTTTCTGGGCCTCTGTTTTCTTATCTGCAAAATGAAGAATCAAAGGTTCATACATTTTGAGTCGGAAGGAATCTCAGGGTTCACTTAATCCAACCCTTTCATTTTTCAAAGGAGGAAACTGGGAATTGATAAGGCCAAGTGACTCATCTAAGGTCACATAGGTAGTAAGTGGCACAGCTGATATTTGAACTCAGGTCATCTGAGGACAAATTCAGTGCTCTTTCTGTTGCACCTATGCTGCTGAGACTATGCCCAAGGTACTTCCAGCTCTAAATCTATGACCCTATTGTAAGGGTAGGATTCCACCCCTACCACAATCAAGGAGTCAATCAACAGAGTAAATTAGTTATTAAGCAACTTTTTTATAACTTCACCATAATGTGTGAACTAGCCCCAAACTGACCATTAGAAACATCTTGTGGTTGATTGGGAAAAATCACGTCATACCTTGGGCTATGTATAGAAACAGCAAGTCAGTTTCTGAGTAAAAAAATTTAGTGTTGAAGAACTGAAGTTTCAGAAGGAATCGTTATTGAGGGGGGAGGAAAGAGGAAAGAGTTTCTCTCTCTTCTTACCCACCTCTCATTGACTATGTTACTGGAGAAACTGGACAAGGAGGAGAAAACTCATCTGGATAGAGCAAAGAGTTCTGCTAAGGACAAACAGGTCTCCAGGAAGAAAGGGGAAAGGCTATTATACTTCTGTCTTCCCACCTCCTTTCTGGAAGGTGAGAAGACAAGGGGAAGATGACTTCCTTGTCTCTCACCAGACCGCCATGTGTCTGTGAGCTCATGGCACCCATTTCTTTTGTGTTTAATCCTTCCTCATTGTAGATGAATGAGCATTCCAGGATAGAAGTATCCAGGCAATCTGGTGAGTTCAGGAGATCCCAAGGACCCATCAGAGGTTCCACCAGCAATTGGAGGAGGTAGCAGTGGCTTTCAGAGCAGTGGCTGATGACGGAGTAACTCCTGCAGGCAGATGGAGAAAGATGTTCATCCAAGAATGGCAAAAGCTTGAGGGAGTGAGACTGCTCAGGGCAGAGAGAAGTATAGGTTGTGGACTCAACTGAGGCACTGACCCTCAGAGTGCAGCAGAGAGCTTAGTCTAAAGGGAGCTTCCTAAGCACTGTACAGAAGGAGAAAAGGACTTCTAGAAATTCAAGTTTTACTACGTGTGTTGTCTACAGGTGTGCCTCACTATCACTGTCCTTAAAGTCTGAACTTGTTCTCAACAGAGACCTTGTAAATGTGTGAGGGGGGAGGGGGGAGGGAGCTCCTAGTTTGGGGAAATCTTTTATACCAGCTGTTAATACTACATTGCTTTAGTAAGTATCTTTTATAAAGGCTAATTAAGTTTTGCTGGAAATTGTTAATGAGGACTCAGGAGTGCCCATGCTAGAAACCCAGCCCTGCAAGATTCCCCCTAGAACACTGGGCTTCTTGGACTGTTACACTTGAGATGCCTTCTCCAACTATCTTTCCTCCATCACCCTTCTCTCACATGAAGAGAATGTTCCTTTCTTCCCAAGGCAAATCCCTCGACATGTGCCTGTGATCCCATTCCATCCTATCTTCTCCAGCGTAGTGTTTCCTCTGGCATCCTCACCCTTTCATTTCTCTTCAGTCTGTCTCTCTGCTGCCTACAAAGATGTCCTTGTCTCTCCTATTACTAAAAAAAAAAAAAAACTCTCACTAAACCCATCTATCCCCACTAGTTATCATTTATATGTGTATACACACATGTATGTATACACATACATATGTGAACACACTTATATGTAAATAGATGTGTGTAAACATACTTGCCTTCTCAAGGCATTTATGTGTATGCATATGTATTTATGTGTACATGAATATATTATATATATGCAATACATATCTCTTTATCTATCTATCTATCCATCCATCTATAGCTCCTTCCTTCTGTGGCTAACATCCTTGAGAAGGTCTTCTAGAATGAATGCTTCTATTTTCTTTCCTCTCACTCTCTTCTTAACTTTGTAATCCCACTTCATTCAATTCAAACTTCTTTCTTCAAAGTTACCAATGATCTCATAATTGCTAAATCTAATGGCCTGTTCTCCATCTTCATCCTTCTTGACCTCTCTACCGATTTTGACACTATCACCCCCTTTTCCTTGATGTTCTTCTCTCTAAGTTTTCATGACACTGCTCTCTCCAGGTTCTCTTCCTACCAGTCTGATCGATGCTATTCATTCTCCTTTGCTTGATGTTATTCCCACTAACTGCAGTGTCCCCCCCACCCCCCGCCAAGTTCTGCCCTGCACCTTCTTCTCTTCTCCCTCTATACTAGTTTGATTTGGGACCTCATCAGCTCCCATGAAATCAACATCATCTCTATGCTGATAATTTTCAAACCTATTTATCTTGGTGTAACCTCTCTCTTAACCTTCAGTCTTGTATTTCCAACTGTCTAGTGGACATTCAGAACTATAAGTCCTATGGACAAGTCAAAAACTGTACTTATCATGTTTCTCCCCTCAAACATCCTCTTCCTAATTTCCCAATTATTATTAAAGGCAGCACTATTTTTCCAATCACCCAGGCCTCAACCTAGGCATCATTCTCAACCTCAACTCCTTACTCTCTCTCACCCCTCATGTTCCAACAGTTGCCAAGTTCTGTCAATTCTACCTCTATAACATCTATCTTATGACACCTTCTCTTCTCTGATACTGCCACTACCCTGGTACAGCTCCTCATTTCATCATGCCTGGATTATTGCAGTCAACTTCTGGTTTGCTCCCCACTTCAAGTCTCTCCCCATTCCAGTCCATCTCCTTATTAAGATACCACAGTAATCATCCTAAAGTGGAGGTCTGACTATGTCATGCCCACCCTTCCCCACTCCCACTCAATAAACTTTAACGGTTCACTATTACCTTTGGGATCAAATATAAAATATTCTGTTTGCCTTTTAAGCCCTTAATAACCTAGATTCTTCCTACTTTTTAATACTTTCATGTTTTCCTCCTCTCATTGTATTCTGTGAGCCTTTATCACTGACCTCCTTGCCTTTCCTCTGTCTCCAAACTTGGCTTTCACTGGCTAGCTCTGTACCTTTAATACTTTCTCTTCTCACCTCAGCCTACTTTCCCTGGCTTTCTTAAATCTAAGCTAAAATTACACCTTCTGCAAGAAGCCTTTCCAAGCAAGTCTTAAGGTTATTGCTTTCCTTCTGAGCTCACCCTCCATCTTGTATGAACATAGTTGTTTGCATATTGTCTTTGCCCCTTAGAGCGTGAGCTCTTTGAGGGCAGAGACTAGTATTTGCCTTTCTTTTTTATTCGCAGTGCTTAGCACAGCTCCTGGCATGTAGTCAGTTCTTAATAAATGCTGACTGACCTAATACACTCTTGTCCTATGATCCTAATCCAAAGACAAAGATAAGCCTGGATGATTCTGCAAAGTGAAAGTAATCAATCAGCTAGCATTTCTTAACTTCTGTGACAGGCACTAAGGTAAGTACTGGAGATAGAAAGTCCCTGCAGCTTACATGAAGATCAGACTTAGAAACAGACGAAAAGCAGGATTCCGTGTAAATATTGAAGAGACTCAGAGCTAAGAAGGTCAGAGTTAAACCAAAAACTTGTAGAGAGCTAAGAGCTTGACTCTATGTCTTGGATCGGGGCACCACTGAAGAGTAGGATGACAACCCCCGTCCCAGAGAAGGAGTGCTGAGATGTAGCGATTCTTGGGGAATTATACACTTTCTAAACCAAAGGCAGTATAGGAGGTGTGAAGGATAGAGGGTTTAGCCTATTAGCCTTATGGAGGTCAGGTGGTGCTAATGATTGGCTGGCACTCTGTCATAGCAAGGAGGTGGATACAGTCAGAAACCCTTGTGCCTGCAGTCAGGAGCACCATCTGGGCAGTGTGTAGGCTCATGGTGGCAAATTGAGTCTCTCCCATCCAGGGAAGCTTAGATAGATTTCCTTGCACTTAGTTAGTGCCTCTGAGCCATACCAGCATCATCTTCCTCTTTCTGATTCATATTGTTTATGGGAGCTGAATGGCTGGCTTTCTCAGACCACATTAGATAAGTTTGCCTTCTCTGACAGCACCAGAAAGGTTTGCTTTCTCTGTCCCCAGTTATGTGTGAGTTATTTTTTTTTTTAGGTTCTGTCATTATGCCTCAGAAAATTCAAGCATGTACTTAAAAAAAAATAACACCTGGATGCTTTCCTGTTTCTTTTTGAAAGGATTACAAAACACGCCAATATAAAGGATTTATGATAGCTCTTCTGTTTCTCTTCCACTGCCCCCACCACCGCCCTCTTTTTATATGTCTGCTAAGCTCCATTTCCCCCCAATATTACAGAGTAAGCCACTGGTGGAATCACAGGGACAGAAATCTTTGTAAAACTGAAACCACTGAAATTTAGTTAAACCAGCATTATACTCATTGTACCTCTTAATGCCCACATTCATTCCAAAGAAATTGTGAAATGAAATCATCAAAAAGTTACCAGCTGCACAAATCTTTTGAAACTCTTCTGTCATAACTGAGTCTGCCTTACCCATTACAAAAACATGCAAAAGGGCTTAAAGATAGTTTAACCAAAAGAATAGAAGGGGAGAATATCCAGGTGGCTTTTTAAGTATGGACTACAATAAAAACCAAGTTCTCGGAAAGTATTATGCCAAAATGTAATAACTAGAAAACAAGAAAGTCAGTTTACAAGTTGAAGTATAATCTTAAGTCATAAATAGGTAAAATGGGGAAGAATGCTGGTGCAGCAGGGGAGGGAAGAAGAAGAATTTATGAGTATTAAATGTGAGACAGCTTGCAGGTTGTAAATGCGAGACAGGCTAAAACAACTTTAGGGATGAAAAGTCAATATTAGAACACCTTTCAGAAAAACCATTTGTTAACTAGAAAATCTGTCCTAAGATCTTTTGGTCCTAAAGTATCCATTTTCAAAGACAATCCTGCTGATGGTGTCAATGTCCTTGGGTGTTGGCAAGGCTGGAAAGACCAATGTGTGCCCCGGCAGCACCTCCTCAGAAAGACTGCATGTGCGGCAAGGTTTGGGATTATTCTAGCTATCTGCATTTGTGGTTTTTTCTCTTAGCTCAGTTTGAGTGATGTATTTGCTCAAAGCAAGCTGTTCCATTCTTGACTGCTAGTAGTAGGGGAAACTGCTAGCAATCCATGGCTAAATCACATCATTTAAAGTTGCATTTCAATAGAGCTATGGAGCAATTGTTTGGTCTATCTTGATTATGAGCAGCTAGGGGGTACAGTAGATAGACTAGAGCATCGGGCCTGGAGTCAAGAAGACCCTATTGCAAATCTAGCCTCAGACACTTACTGGCTGTAACCAGTAACTGGCTGTAACTTACTGGCTGTGACCCTGGGCAAGTCATTTAACCCTGTTTGCCTCAGTTTCCTCATGAGCTGGAGAGGAAATGGCAAACCCCTCCAGTATCTTTGCCAAGAAAATCTCAAATGGGGTCATGAAGAGTTGGACACAACTGAATAATTCTTGATTACAGAAGTTCTACTTCATCTCATTCCACAGCAGCTATCTTAATGCTTTCATTCATCCTTAGCTTATGGCTTGTCCAATGGACTTCGATTATCTCAGCCATTTTAGTAGTGGTCTGACCTTGCTTTAGAGCAATGGGTGCTCAGGAAACATTGTTGACTGATGGAGGGCATGACATCAGGACAAAAGATGCTTCCCTGTTTGAAGCTCACCTTTTCTAAGGAGCTTTCCTACACACTAAATCCACTCTACCCCACTTGATTACTCCTTAACTCCATATTCCTCTAGCACTTTATACTTCACAATTGTTTGTATTAGTTTAAGTTGTTCTCTGGTTTTATGGGGGGTGGGAGGGAGGAAATGAAGGGGGAGTTACATCAAACACACTGTACGCTTCTGGAAGGCAGAAAATAGTTCCTATTCATTGAATGTGTTTCATTCTATTTTTAAGTGTCAAAAGGTATCTTAGAAATAATTTATTTCAATTCTCACATTTCACAGCCATTCCTCAGCTGTGTTTCACTTGAATAGTGAGGTCAGAAGCCAGATTGCTAGATTGGAGGTCAGAGGAATGCCGTATAGAATGAATGGCTTTCTCAAGAAGTTTAGCCATAAAGGAGAGGAGAGATGTAGGCTGGTAGCTGACAGGGATCCATGGATCAAGTGAGGCTTAGTTTGTTTTTTTTGTTTTTGTTTTGTTTTGAGAATAGTAGATTGAGACCCTAGACAAGTCACTTAACCCCAATTGCCTAAAAAAAAAAATAGAATAATAGATTGAGGGGCAGCTAGGTGGCACAATGGATAGAGCACTGGCCCTGGAGTCAGGAGGATCTGAGTTCAAATCCGGTCTCAGTCCAGACACTTGATACTTACTAGCTGTGTGACCCTGGGCAAGTCACTTAACCCCAATTGCCTCATATAAAAAAAAAAGAATAGGAGATTGATGGGAATATTCTTAGGCAGAAGAAAAGGATCCAGTGGCATGGTTGGAGGGTGAACTCTAAGATAAAGAATAAGGATGATACAGGGCAAATCTGGAGAAGATAGACAAGAATCAGGTCAAAGGCACCTGTAGAGGAGTTTGCCTTGGCAAAGGTAATGTCCACCTTTTAATGTCAGACAAGGGTCAAGAAAGTGAGGGTGGGGGATGTCACAATGATGTGAGATGAAGAGCATGGGAGAAGAGGGAGTTCTTGGTAAATGGCTTCATTTTTTATTTTAGTGAAATATAAGTTGAAGTCCTCAGCTGGGAGGTAGGGGGTAGGGAGTGCCAAGAAAGGGTTGACAAGAGATGAAAACCTTTGGAATGTGAGTGAGTGGTGAGTGGGATAATGCATCAGGGAGGTTTACAAGGATCATCTTGCTTCAATAAGGGCCCACTTGAAATCAGATAAAATTAACTTGCCATGGTCCCAGTCAACATGATTTTGTGATTTCTACAGCTATATTCAGCAGCATATTAATACGAGTGAAGGAAAATCATTGAGAGAGGGTAAGTGACTTACCCAAGGCCATATACAACCCCATTAGTAATAGAGCTAGAATTCTGTCCTTGTCCAAGGCTTTTTCCATCCATTCCATTTCTTTTATGTACCCATGCACTCACTCACTTAATCAGTAAACATTTATTACTCACCTACTACGTGCCAGGCACTATGCCAAATGTTGGGGATACAAAAAGAAGGAAAAGACAGTCCCTATCCCCAAGGAGCTCACAATCTAATGACAGAGACACCACTCCCTTGAGAAGCCAATGCTGTATACAAAGAAGACACTTCAAAATGCTTCTTGCACAAGTGAGTGATTTGTAGTTATGCCAGCAGCACCAAAGCCCCTCAGGTCTGCAATGAAGTTTATATTGTGATAGGTTTTTTATACCTTGTAGAATTTCAATGATGATGCCGTGATAGGGCCAGGATTCCCTTATGTTTCCCCAGTTGAGATCAAGTTTCCCTAAATGACAACTGCCTCCCTTGATGAAGCTTCCTAGTTATCTGAGGGCATAAAAATTTCCACCAACGTGTGGAGTGCAGTGGGGGCCCGTATGACTTGGTGAATTTCCAAAGACCCCTTGAGTCACCCGTGCCCTGCCCTGATATTTCCATCTGGAAATAGGGTGAACTGAATGAGGTGAAGCTCTACAGTTTTTGTTGATGGTTTTTTTTTTTGTCTCTGTGCTTTTTGCATATCCTTACTGTGTGAGAGCAAAATAAACCCCTTTCTGTTAACTATTCAATGGCTTCTATGTGCCTAATTTCATCCCAAGGTGCTGGCATTAATAATAATATTAGGAGTACTAAGGAGGCCAATGTACCCCTGCTATGTACTAAGCATATCTTCTTGGCTCTTTTGTTGTTGTTGGCAAAGATACTGGAGTGGTTTGCCATTTCCTTTACAGATCAGCAGCTGAGGCAAATAGGGTTAAGTGACTTGCCCAGGGTCATTCAGTTATTAAATGTCTGAGGCCACATTTGAACTCAGGAAGAGTCTTCCTGATTCCAGGGTCAGAGCTCTATGCACTGTGGCACCACTTAGTGGCCTCATTTTTTCTTACCCTGGCTTCTTTGCTGCTGCTTAGGCAGTCTAGTGGCCCTCCACTTCCAGGGGCTTAGTGTGGACATCTCATTGACATTAATTAGCCTTATTGCAGCTCAGCTCTCCCAAACTGAAGGGCTCCACCAGTCTCAGTCTTACTCATCACCAGGGATTACATATGCAACGGGACATGCTCTTTCTAATTGGATTACTGTACTCAGAGCAAGGGATAGAAGGGGCAGAGGAAGGGGAAACACTTGTTGTATGAGGGCAGATTGTAAGAAGATGGCTGAGATGAAGCATGGTCAAGTGTGGGGGTGGCCAGGCTGAGTGGATTCTTGCTAATCAGGCCAACAGAGCACCAGAGTAGGAGTCCAAAGCTTCGCTCCTCTGGGACCCGGTCTCTGGGGATCTGATTAAGCCAATACAACAGTGGCAAAATAGATGGCAAGAACATGTCTGTATACTGAAACTTAGTTGTTACACAATGTCTTTTTTATACAGGTCATGAAGACCTTAAAGGGGTTGGTTGAAAAAGCAAGTCAGTTCTGTTTTTTTCTAAATAAATTTTTATGGATTTTTTTTTACATCATCAGAATTTCTTCCAGTATCCCTAATCCTCCTGCCTCCCAGAGGGCCGACCAATATAACACATATTTTGTAAAGAAAAAAAGATAAGAGAAAAGACTAGCAAAAATTGATCAACATATCAAAAGTTTAATGTGTTTTCTCATTTTTCTTCTTTGTCATGGTTGTTCTTTGTAACTCTGCAACATTACATTGCAGAGTTACTGCATTTCTTATTTTTTGTGGTTGTTTCCTTTTCCATTGTTGTAGTCATTTTTTTTAATATTGTTTTCTTGGTTCTACTTACTTCACACAATTCAATTAATAAACATTTATTAAGGGCTTATTATGTGCCAGGCACTGTGCTAAGTGACAGGGATACAAAAAGTGGCAAAAGACAGCCCCTGCCCTCAAGGAGTTTATAATTTAATGGGGGGAGAGAACATCCAAACAAATATATACAAAGCAAGCTGTATACAGAATAAATAGGAAAGAATTAACAGAGAGAAGACACTAGAATTAAGAGGTTTTATCTAAGTCTTTCTAGGCTTCACTGAATTCATCGTATTCATACAGCACAGTAATATTCCATTATACTCATGTACCACAATTTGTTTAGTCATTCCCCAATCAATGGGCATCTATTTTGTTTCCAGTTATTTGCTACCACAAAAAGTGCTACTATAAATATTTTGGCCTATATGGGGACTTTCTTCTTAATCAATGACTTCCCTGCCTGGTAATGGAATCTCTGGGCCAAAGATTATGGACATTTTAGTTTCTTTATATGCATAATTCCAATTTTCTTTCCAAAATGGTTGTACTGATTCATAGCTCCACCAATGATACACTAGTATGCCTGTCTTCCCAGAAAGCAAGTCAGCTCTAATCAAACAATTGGTGTCATGTTTGGGGTCATTTTACAACATCCGTAAATCCAACATTTGTTGTTCATCTAGTTAAAAATATCTTAGTGTTCACCAAACATATTGAGGCTGGTGTTTACTTACAGATGGGATTCTAAGAAGATCAACGAGATGGAGTCATGAACATTGAAAAAATGTCTTTAACCTTGAGTTGCTAGATTGTTTGAGCGCTAGCAGTGTAATACCACTGATATGTCAATGATGAGATTACAGACTTTGAGAGTTGAAAGCAACCTAAGCAGCATCTGGGCTCACCCATGTAGGACAAGAATTCCCACCAAGCATTCCAGAAAGTGGTCTTCCAGTCTCTGTTTGAAAACTTCCAGGGGGCAGCTAGGTGGCGCAATGGATAGAGTGCCGGCTCTGAAGTCAGAAGGACCTGAGTTCAAATCTGGCCTCAGACCAGACACTTGACACTTACTAGCTGTGTGACCCTGGGCAAGTCACTTAACCCCAATTGCCTCATATAAAAAAAAAAGAAAACTTCCAGAAAAGAGAAATCCACCAACTCCTGGGGGAGACCACTTCACTTTGGGCCAGTTCTAATTGCCAGGAAATTTTTCCTGTTATGAAGCTCAAATTGGCCTCTTTGTAACTTGCTCTCATTGCTCCTGGTTCCGCTCCCTGGGCTCCCCAAATGAATGCCTTCTCTACGTAATGGCCCTTCGAGTAGCTGAAGATAGCTTTCATATTAACCCCAGTGTATTGTCTCTTCTCTATACTACAGATGTCTGTCTAGCTGCTTCTGAAATGACGCGGACTGAAAGTCCTTTCAAAATCCTGGTTGCCCTCTCCTGGACATTTTCCAACTAACAAGTGTCCTTCATTAACAAGGGTGCCCAGAACTAAATGCAACATTCCAAATGAGGTCTGACAAGAGCAGAGTACAGTGAAATTACTGTCACAATCAAGGAGGTTCTGCCCCTTTTAATGAAGCCCCAAATTGCATTAGCTTTCTTAACTGTCACATCACACTGCTGATGCATACTTAGCTTGTAGCCCACTAAAACCCTCAGATCTTTTTCAGAACTGCTAGGCATACTTCCCCCATATTATACTCATGAAGTTGATTTTTTTACCCAAGTGCAGGACTTTTCATTTATCTCTAGTGAATTTTATCATATTCTGTCATCATATTAGATTTTACCTGTCAAGATCTCTTTGGATCTTAACTCTGTCATCCAGTGTGTTAGATATCTCTGCCAGCTTTGTGTCACATGCAACATTGATAAACATACCATATGTGTCTTTATTCAAATAACTGATAAAAATATTAAACAGCACAGGACCAAGGAGAGATATCTAGGCTACTTCACTGCAGATCTCCCTGCCATAACTACCAGTTCTGAATCTATATCATTGTATGATTGTTTCTCCATCTTCTCCATGAGGACGGTATGAGACGCTTTATCAAAAGATTGGCTAAAATCTAGCTAAACCCCATCCATAGCAGTCCTTTCACCTACTAATTTAGGAATCATCTGAAAAAACAAATGAAGTTAATTGAGCATGACCAGTTCTTGATAAAGCCATAAGAGCTTTTTTAAAAATATATTTATTTTAAACATTCATTTTTTTAAATTTGAGCTTTAAATTTTCTTCCTCTTTCCTGACCCTCCCCCACCCATTGAGAATATCAATTATACGTGTGAAATCACATGTATAATTTACATTATGCTTGTGAAGTCATGCAAAATTGTATTTCCACATTAGTTATGTTGCAAAATTAAATAAAATAAAACAATGCAAGAAACACAAACAAAGTGAAAAAATTATGCTTTAATCTGCATCAGAGTTCATCAGTTCTCTCTCTAGAGGTGGATTGCATTTTTCATCTTAAGTCCTTTGGAATTATCTTGGATCATTGTATTGATCAGAGTAGCTAAGTCTTTCACGTTTGACCATCATTACAATCTTGCCATTACTGTGTACAATGTTCTGGTTCTGCTCACTTCACTTTGTATCACTTCATGTAAGTCTTCCCATGTTTTTCTCAAACCATCCTTTTTCATCATTTCTATCATTCACTAAAACAGTATTCCGTCACAATCATATACCACAGTTTGTTCAGTCATTCCCTAATTGATGGGCATCCCCTCCATTTCCAATTCTTTACCACTGCAAAAAGAGATGCTACACATTTTTTTTTTGTATAGATAGGTCCTTTTCCTTTTCCTTTGATCACTTTAAGACACAGATCTAGTGATGATATTGCTGGGTAAAATGGTATTCAAAGGTTTGTAGCTCTTTGGGTATAGTTCCAAATTGTCTTCCAGAATGGTTGGACCAGCTCCATCAGCAGTATATTAATGTCCCTATTTTTCTACATCCCCTCTAGAATTTATCATTTTTCTTTTCTGTTATGTTAGCCAATCTGATAGGTGTGAAGTAGAACCTCAGAGTTGTTTTAATTTGCATTTCTCTAATCAATAGTAATTTAGAGCATTTTTTTCATGTGACTATAGATAGCTTTGATTTCTTTCCCTGAAAACTGCCTGTTCACACATATCAATTGGAGAATGGCTCTTATTTTTATAAATTTGGCTCAGTTCTCTATATATTTGAAAAATGAGCCTTTTATCAAAGAAACTTGCTATTAAATTTTTTTCTGAGTTTCCTGCTTTCCTTTTAATTTTGGCTGCATTGGTTTTATTTATGAAAAAACTTTTACTTTTATGTAATCAAAATTACCCATTTTACTTCCTGTGATCTTCTCTATCTCTTGTTTGGTCATAATTTCTTCCCTTATCCATAGATCTATCAGGTAAAATTTTCCATATTCCCCTAATTTAGCTATGAAATCACCTTTTATGTTTAAATCATTTGCCCACTTTGACCTTATTTTGCTATATGATGTGAGATGTTGGTCTATGCCTAGTTTCTGCCATAGTGCTTTCTAGTTTTGCTTACAAATTTTTGTCAGATGGTAAATTCTTGCCTCCAAAGCTTGGAATTATGGATTTCTCAACACTAGATTACTATGAGTATATTGTATACTTAATCTGTTCCACAGATCTACCATTCTATTTCTTAGCCAATATCAGATTGTTTTGATGATTACTTCTTTATAATATTGTCTGAAATCTGGTACTGCTAAGTTGCCTTCCTTCACATTTTTAAATTGATTTCCTTGATATTCTTGACCTTTTGTTCTTCCAGATGAATGTTGTAATTGATCTGCTTTTTCTTTCTTTTATTGATTATTTGGAGATATAAAATTTCCTCTTAAGTACTGCTTTGGCTTCATCCTACATATTTTAGTATGTTGTCTCATTTTTGTCATTTTCTTTAATGAAATCATTGATTACTTCTGTCCTTTGTTCTTTGATGCATTCATTCTTGAGGATAAGATTATTTAGTTTCCAATTAATTTTTAATCCATACTTCCACAGCCCTTTATTGAATGTTATTTTATTGCATTATAATCTAAAAAGGGTACATTTAATATTTCTGATTTTCTGCCTTTGTATGTGAGGTTTTTATGCCATAATATATGTTCAATTTTTGTGAAGGTGCCATGTTCAGTTGAAAAAAGTTATATTGCTATATATTCCAATTCAGTTTTCTATCATATCTGACTTCTCTAAAATTCTATTAATCCTTAACTTCTTTCTTGTTTATTATATGGTTATATTTATCTAGCCTTGAGAGAGTAAAGTTGAGGCTCCCTACTAGTATAGTTTTACTGTCTATTTCCTCAAATAACTCATTTAACATTTTCTTTAAGAATTTGGATTCTAGGGGCAGCTAGGTGGCACAGTGGATAGAGCACCAGCCCTGAGTTCAAATCCGGCCTCAGACCAACACTTGACACTAACTGTGTCACTTTACCCTGATTGCCTAAAAAAAAAAATTGGATTCTATGCCATTTGACAAATCCTTTAGCCATTTGTTTGTTTGTTTGTTTATGCCTTTCAGCAAGATATAGTTTCCCTGCTTATCTCTTTTAGTTAGCTTTATTTTTGCTTTTGCTTTGTTTGAGATCATTATTGCTAACTCTGCCTTTTTTGCTTCAACCTTATAATAGATTCTGCTCCAGCCCCTTATTTTAATTCTGTCCATGTCTCTCTGTTTCAAGTGTGTTTCTTATAAACATATTATTAGATTTTGGTTTCTAATCCAGTCTTCTGTCTGATTTTTTATAGGTGAATTCATTCCAATCACATTCACAGTTTTGATTACAAATTGTTCATTTCCCGCCATCCTGTTTTCTTCTATTTATCTTTTTCTCTCTCTCTTTTTTGCCCAGTCCCTCCTCAAAAGTCTGTTTTTCTTCTGACCATTGCCTCCCTTAATCTGTTCTACCTTTTATCACACACACCCCTTTTTCCTCTTATGTTCTTCCCCTCCTACTTCTCTGTTGGGTAAGATAGATTTCTATACCTAATCAAGAGTGTGTGTGTGTGTGTGTGCGTGTGTGTGTGTGTGTGTGTGTAAGTATGTTGTTTTCTTCTGAATTTGCGTCTTGATCTTCTCTGTCACCATAGTAGATTTTTATGGTCAGGTTCTTTTATTGGTGTTTGCTCATTTTTCCAACTAATTTCTTGACTTTGAACTTTACATTAAAATTGGGCTGTGTTCTTGGGGTGGAGGTTAGGAGGCACTGTTCCAAGGTTCAGACTTTTTCCACACTGTTTTCAGAACTAGTTCTGGGGTGGGGTTAGAAGTGTTTGGTGTTTCCAAGGTGGTGTGATTTGGGGAGAGGTGTCACTGCTTTCCTGGTCTGTGGTCTGGTGCTTACCTAGGAAGGGCCCCTGCTCCCTTGCAGTCACAAGCAATACTGTTCCTCAGAGCCCTTGTTCCCTTGGGACTGACAGCAATACTGTTCATCAAGGCCCCTGCTCGCTTGTGACGGTAAGCACTCCTCTCCAACCTGGAATTGTGACCTAGAAATGTGTAGAGGCAATGAAGTTGACAAAATGTGTCCTTTCCTGCACCACCTATAATTTCCTTCTGACCAATTGCAAGATCCCCTTACCATCTCTGGCTTGAGAGCTCCCAGCACTACTGCTGTTGCTGCTTCCAGGGCCCACAACTGGTGTTGCCACCCTATGGGCTCCAGGCTAGTCCCCGCCCTAGTGTCACAGTCTTCTTCCAACTTCTTAAGTTGTCTGGGGCTGAGAAAATGGCTCACCCCAACTTTTTGTGGGCTTTGCTGCTCCAGAATTTAATATGATGTATTATTTTAAAATTGTTTGGATAGTTATATTGGAAGAGCTCAGCAGCTTCTTCTATTCCACCATCTTGGCTCCACCCCTAGAAGTCCTACTCTAAATTTTTTCCATAGTAGCTCTTTGTAATCACCATTGTCCTCTCTAGCTGTTTATCCATGACAGTGACCCAACCTAGAATTTTCCCAAAGTTTTAAGCTGACTGGCCTTTAGTTTGCAGGTTCTACTCTCATCTCTGTTTTGAACATTAGGACAGCATTTGCCCTGACCCAGTCTTGTGGTACTTCCCCCCTTTTCCATGAATTGACTCTTAGCAATCTAAATGGAGATCAGTGAGTTTTTAGTGAACACATTCTTATGTTTCCATCATTGTGCAAATGCTGGCAGGTCTTCTGGAAAGTTGGAAAGATTCCAAATACATACCTAGGAATGGGCTGTATGTCTATTGTCTGAGTGCCAGTCTAAGTTCAAAGAGCATTATCTTCAGGTCAGCTATAGGATGATAGATAACATTTTTCAGCCCTACTAATTCTGGAAGACCACATAAAATAAGTTACTGAGGACTTGCAACTGTATGGGAAGACAGAACATTCATGCTGATGAAATCATAGGTCCTCAAATTGAGGTTGTTTCAGCAAAGGCATAGTGACCCAGAAAAGTTGTGTCCTGATTTCAAGGTCATCTCACATTTATTTACATCATAGGATTAGGAACTGTAAAATTATTATTTGGGTTGGCTAAAATCTATTCAAATATGAACAAAAAAAGACCATAAGCATGTTTGGATTTTAATCAACTTGGATCTGAAATGACAAAATGTGTACAGAAACTTATTTCTGCAATCTCTTTTGGCCTCTTAAAATGTCATCTTGCTTTTGAAAGTATACAGTTGGAAATACATAAGACAGTGTCAAAATTCATCATCTGGTAAAGACAGGCAGCTTTTTAACCTGATAATGGGAAAAGAAATCAACACACTAGGAATTAGAAAAGAAATTATTCTATCATTCAGCTATTGGCAACCAGCCTGGAAAATTTCTTCAGAAACCTTGATTGTGAAGAAAGGACTTGTCTTACATTATGCTTCTCCTCACTTTACATTTTAGCCTTTTCCCCCCACCCCCATTTGTTGTGTTTCAGATTTTCCAGCAGGTCTTCTCAAATAGCCTAAGTAGGCCAAACCATTCTGAGGGGTAAGTATATATGCTTATAATAAACTCCATTCTCACAGGAAAAGCAAAATAAATAATAACATGGTCAAAGGAACCTGATATTTCCTCCTTTTCTTTTTTCCTTGTGGTTTCTAAAATTTTAAATAGGTAGACTATAAAGGGAGGAAAAAAAAACAGAAACAAAAAACTCACCTACAGGAGTTACTCCAAGGATTTTTTTTTTTGAAGAGGTGGTCCCTCACCGTGTGAGTGCTAAGCCTTACTAATGTATTCTTTTCAAAGTGTAAAATGACCAGATGAATATATGTTATTAAAGGAAACCTATCACCTTGAGGAATCAAGGGGAAAAAGGAATTACTTGTTATAAAAAGTTTTGCTCAGCTCAGATATCCAAAAGATCTGCAGGCTCTCCCAACTGCCTTACTTACTACTATCCCCAAAAGAGGTTGTAAAATGTATTTGAACATTAGAGGCCAGGTTCTCACCTTCTAACTCTTTAGGAGAACATAGCCCAACGTTTTTCATTACAGTTGGTATTTCAAACCCGTAGCAGGAAATGATCGTCTACTGGAAAATGGCATCATTGGACCCTGCCAGCAGAAGACCTCAGTATAACAGACGACAGGTAATTTTCCATCTTGCTCAAATAACAATCCAATAGAGCAGCTTTACAGGGTAACACCTTGAAAGGCTGTGAAATGGTCTTCCATCTTGAATGCAGACATCTCTCTCTGCAGGAAATTTATCAGTTTCATGCAGAGGCAATTATTACTCTAAAATCAAGCACAAGTTTCGGGACAGGCTGTATTTGAAATTTGCCACATACAAAAAAAAATAAAAAAGAGTGGAGAGGAGAAGGAAAAATAAAAGAGAAAGAGTTTTTCTCTTGTCCTGGGATAAGAAAGTAAATTATGATATTTCTATTGGGGGGAGGGGAATAGGGTAGAAGGAGTGTAGGACAGGCTGTTCCAAAAGTCTTAGTGCTATTTTTTTTTTCAAAGTGTAAAACTGCCCTAAGACTTTCAGGACAGCCTTTATATACAATTGGTTACATTTTGAGTCGATACATTTTCCATAGAAAAAGGATACCTTTTACTTGCAGGGTATTTGTCTGGTTTTTGGTTGTTGAGGTTTATTCAAAACAGAATAGATGTTTTTCTTAAACAGTGTCCTAAAGGAGTGTTTTCTCCCTTCTTGGATCATATACAAATCTATAACTAATTCAGAAAAACTGGGGCTTGGTCCCAGGGAGCTGAAATGTAGAAGGCGCTTATAGCAACATACTCTGTTAACAGGTAGGAAAAATTGAATTTATCACTTAGCAAGAATAACCAGTTAAAACAGAAAGATTCCTCCTCTGGGTGGAATTGGGTGGTTCCCTGGGTGGTTTGACCCTTGTCCTTCCAAGTTTGGGTCTACTCTTCTCCCTCGCTCTGCAGTAGTAGGGTTAGTCCTCAGGTCTCTGTCTCCTTACCGTGGGGCATTGTCTCTGTGTCTCTCCCCCATGAGGCAGTCCTGGCCACTTGGCCAGGTGCATTTTGTGGTGTTTTCCCCAGGCACCACAACTGCTAATTATCGCTTTGGTGTGGGGTAACCTGCAAATTTTGCCCTTTTCAGTGGGAATGAGAAAAATGCATCCATACTGCTTGATACCCCTGAATCTTGATTAACTTGGCATAAAGGACATTTTACCTGGACTGCCTTATAAGGGTAGCCTGGAAGTTTGTACTGGAGGTAGGCAGCTAAGTGGCACACTTGTCCCTGTTGGATTTAGTGCTAGGAAGACCTGAGTTCAAACCCTTCCTCAGACACTTAGTCTAGTTGTGTGACTCTGGACAAATCACTTAACCTCACAGGCTTGGCTTCCTTGGCTATAAAATGGGGATACTAATAGCACCTACCTCACAAGTTGGTGCAAGGATTGAAAGAGAAAACATATTAAAGCACTTTGTAAACCTTAAAATTTATATATGTGTATGTGTGTGTACATATATATACACACTATACATTATACACACATATATACATACATATATGTATATATACACATTTACATACCTATACATACACACACACACACATACACACACACACATATATATATGTAATTTATTTATTTATGGCAGTCGGGGTTAAGCAGCTTGCCCGGGGTCACAAAAGCTAGTATGTGTCCCATTTGAACTCAGGTCCTCCTGACTCCATGGCCAGTGCTGTATCTACTGGGTCACCTAACTGCCCCCTTAAAGTGACATATAAATGTGATGATGATGAAGATGGTGTAAGGGTAAAACTGGGGCCTGAAGAATGGATAAGATTTGGCAGTGACAGTTGGGAAGGAGGGACAACATTTCAGGTTGGGACTTATCTGAGCAAAGACAAGAGAAATGGGATGAATATGCCATGTTCAGGGGGCAGGAAGACTCTAATGACCACAGCAGAAGGTGCTAGTTGGAAATGAGGATGTTTACCTAGGGAGCAGCAAAGGCCGTGGAAAGCCTTGAAAACCAGGTAGGAGAGTGTGGGCAGGATGCGATGGGCACTGGGAACTGCCAAAGGCTGATGTGCAGGCTAGTGATAACACATTGAAAGTGGTGTTTTGGTAAGATTAATCTGGCTGTCCATGAACAGGGCAGATTGGAAAGGACAGAAACGAAAGCAGAGAAACCAGTGAGGGGACAAGCTGAAGCAGTCCTTTGTCTTGTTTCTTCCACACAACCCAAATTGTCCATATCTTTTTTAGTGAAGTTTTTTCCCCAGTTGGAATACCCAACGTCTCCTTTTCTATCCCAATCCCACCCCATCTTTTGAGGTCAAATCTCTCCACTTCCGTGAATTCCTCCCTAACCACCCCAGCTGGAAATGATCTTTCCTTTTTGTGGACTCCTATGGTTCTCTGTTTCTACCCTACACATGATGTTTACAAATTGTAATTATATTGCAGTTATTTTTCACGTTCATATTTCATCTCCCCAACTAGATTACAAACTCCTGGAGGGTAGGGACTGTGTTGAATAATTCTCTTTACTGCCCATGGCACCTAGCATGGTACTTTTGCATGGTAAATAATTCAATGAATATTTGTTGATGTTTATACTTTAGGAATCCAGTCAGGATCAGATGACCTCCAAAAAGCAGACTGAACAAATTCCAAACCAGGCAGCTCTTCCAGGCATGACAGCAAATATTACAAAAGGTTGTTTTGGATAGGAAAAAGACAAGTTCCACCGTTCTACATAAACCCTTCCTGGGAAAAGTATTGAACTATGCAAATCCCGACTTCAACATATGGAAAACCTCATCATTTCTGGGTGCTCAGATCTGGTACTCAGTATCACTCCATTCTCCCCAGATTGAAGTGGTCCCTTAGGGCAAACACCTCATCAGCTCCTGGTTGTGAATGATGATGGCTTTCTGAGATCTCCCAATCCTACCACTGAGACATATCAGTTGGTAATCACAGAAACTAGTCCTCTATGCCTGGAAGTCATCGACAGCTGCTGCTGGCTGGCTGCTCCTCTGAAAGCTCCTGTTCTCTCTCCTGCAAGGTTAGATAGCTATTGCTTAATGACTGAAGATGTCACATCCAGTGGATAGGAAGCCTTTGGTTCTAATTCATCGTGTCTGGCTAAAAGCTGAATATCATTTAATCTGACATTTACCCATATGATGCTAGTTGATGGTAGCAAAATGATCATAACTGTTCACAGAGAGCTAGCCTGCCTGAGAATTAGGAAGAGTTGTTCAAATTTCACTTTCTGACATACCATTTACTGGAGATGAGTGACCCTGGGCAAATCATTTAGCTCCTCAGTGACTCAGGCAACTCTAAGAATACACACCTGCCCCCCAAAATCAATGGAAAATGTTTGCCTCAAAAATAGTCCATGGAAACATTCTCAGAACCTCATGGGAGATTCATATTTCTTTTAAACTAGAAAGCATAAAAACTGGTGGTTTTTTTGTTTGTTTTTTTGCTACAAAGCCTTTATTTTTAAAACAATTGCATTAATCCCTATAAGATTTCATGTTAAAGTAACCTAGGAGACACGTTTTGAGTTAGAAGTTGACCACTCAGCTCCCGTGATAAAGTAATTTGAGATGTAGAACTTCCTGACCTGTGTGAAGGTTCTGCTGATAAAGCCTTCCAGATAGCTTTACAACCAGCGAGTGGTTATGCTATGTACAGTACATAAAAATATGCAGGATGTGGAATCTCTACAAATAAGACTTTTTTTTTAATAAGAGCTTACTTTATGGGAAGGCAAAACCCAAAATACATAAAATTTAGTGTTCATGAGAATTAAATTGTTACTCAGCAGTTTTCGATGATTTCACACCCCTAGTAGAGGTGCCAGTTGTGTTTTTGATGAAGTAATAAAGCGCGGTAATCCAGAGGGCTGGGTTGCAGAAATTGCTCACTTCCACTTTTTTCCTCCAAAAAAAACAATCTCAATAGAAACAAAGGTGGCAGTTATGAAAATTGGACTCAAAGGCTTGACACTTGTCACTAGTATCTGAACTCCCCTTAAAAGTACCTAAATTCCTGCCCACTAACGTCAATCACAACGTTGTTCCTGGGGGATTGTGGGGCAAGCAAGTAGAATGAAAGATTCAGACCCGTTTCTTCCCAGGGGTGATGGCCGGTGCTAACAAAGCAATCCATCAGTCAGGATTCAGATATTGGGAGCAAAAGCGTAAGACGTGATTCTTGCTGGCTACAAGCTAGTTGGGGAGATAAAACTCACATCTTGGCACAAAATGACGGATACTGTCCTTTGTAATGACTGTGTGATCTAGACCATAAAAAGAAAGGAAGCTTAGAAATGGCTTTACGGCGTAAGTGGGACCTGGGCTGATTCCTGAAAGATAGAGTAGGAGGTGGAAAGGTGAAAGGGGAGTCAACCAGCAATCATCGATTGTGAGATGTGTGTGGAGAAAAAGGAGGAATAGTCCCCTCCTCTGAAGGAGCTTATACTGTCCGGGGATAGGAAGCACGTAAAGTAGTTAGTAGTGGAAGATAATTTGAGGAGGGGAGTGAATACTGATGACTATGGCCGAAGGAAAGGATTCCTAAGAAGACAGTGCCCTAAGAAGAGCCTTGAAGGGAGCCAGGAATTGAGTCGCAGTCGGAAGAGCACATTACAAGTGCGTAGTTTCTGCTCTAGTGGGAGATGGACCGCCAAGCTAGGGAACCGCATGGAGAGTGGTTTCATAGGAATGGAGAAGATAAAATAGATTAGAATTGGGCTGGAAAGGGCTTTAAAAATCGAGGTGACGAACTTGTATTTTTTTAATTTCGGAGTCAATAGGGAGTTACTAAAGATACTTTTGGCTTAAAATATTCCTGACCACCTTTCCACTCACCCCAATTGAAACCCACCCAGTAACAAAGAAAAATGTTTCATTTGAAACCCCTGTTAAGTGTATCTGCCACTCTGCTCCAGTGGTCCCTAACCCCTCTGCGGAATAGGAAGGAGTGTGTCATTATTCACCTCCCTTTCAGTGATTTTTCCATTTACACTGTTGCAGGCATTGTGCAGTATATTGGTTTTTTGGTTCCACTTATTTCTAAATTAAATTAAAACAAATTTCTCATTTTTTTCTGAATTTCCTGTATTAGTAATTTTTGTTTCTCTTGACCTGAGGTTATATTGATATAATAAACTCTCTTAAGGAATTTCCTACTCTAAAAACGCAGGTTAGCAAGTCCTGGGGGGCTCATAGGTCAGCGAAGTGTAGTGGAGAGAATGCTGGACCTGAGTCTGAATAATGAAGACCCCAGTTCGAAAGGCTTCATACCCTCACTGGCTGAAACCCTCTCTACTTAGGTATCCTCATCAGCAAAAGTACTGACCTCATAGGGTTGTTGAGTAGATCAAATGTGATGCTGTATGTTAAAGCAATTTGCCAGCCTTCAAGTGTTTATTAAAAGGTAGCCATGATCATCAATATAATTAATATTGTCAGCGAGCTGCCTGGAGGTACCGAGGGGTCAGTGACTTGTACAAAGTTACAGAGCCACTGAGTCAGAGGTGGGGTCTGAACTCAGGTCTTCCCGACTCCACTAGGCACCACTGGCCTCTGGTCATTTCTGGTTGCACAATCTATCCCCTTACATCTATGTACTGTGGTTTTCACTGATGATTTGTGAATAAGGGCATTGTTATTACACGATCAGATCTCAGCTTTAGGATGGCACCCTCAACAACAACAATAACAAAAAAAAGAAATTTAGAGAAGGGCCTGTGGGATGGTGGGAAGATAATTAAGTCCACTTTGGATATGTTCAGTTTAAATGTTTTTGGGACATCCAGGTGGAAATGTCACTGCAGGCAGCTGGTGATGCAAGAAAGGAACCCAGGAGAGAGATTATGGCTGGATGTATACATTTGGAAGTCATCTACAGAAGGAAGATAACTGAATATATTGGCCTATCAGAGCAAATGAATAATACACTTTTCTTACAAACTGACAGCCACCACATATAGAAGCTATTAAAATCAAAACACTCAGCACAGATATGTTGTGTCAATAATTTATTTTTCAGTGAAAGAAAGTAAATTTATATTTCAGGCATGGCATCAACTAAGAAATTGATGGCAAGTTCAAGTATGGTGCTGGATACGATAGTACAAAATGTTAATGTCTGTTCTGCTACAACAACAGCCAAGTACGAGATACCAACAGAATCAAACAGTTCTCAAAAAACTACATGTTACAATTTGCATATGCTTTAACATTAGTCTTCTGTTGTATTTATCTATAAAGCCTTAGTTTAAAAAAAAAACAAGAAATAAATAATAGCATCTTTGTGTTGGGGCAGTTTTTATAACTTCAGAGGTGGTGTGGATCAGAAAAGTAAAGGTCCTTGCTAACGTGATGGAAAATGGCGTCAGTCATGACACGGTACCAGAAAGACGTCCTCTCAGACACCAATAACTCTCATGTGTGCCTGCATGTCACAGTAAAAGCACATTCTAGTCTACAATGGTGAATCAATAACTGAAGTAAATCTCTTCAAAATACTTTATTTCAGAAGCATGAACAAAAATGTGGCCAACTTTTTACTGCAGAAACTCTGAGCGCTACATATTCAGAGCCAGTAATGAGAGTGTGGCGTAATGTGTACATTCCAGGTAAAGAATGTCTAGGAAAAATGAAAATTCACTGTAGTTAGTGACTCCCTCATATTCAGTCCCACCCTTCTTTTTCTTCTTCTTTAAACAACAGCAACAACAAGAAACATCAGTTTGTCAATCAGAGGAGTGTGGATTTTCCATCTTGATCCTGGATTGTCTTTATATCCAACTTGGCTTTTTAATGCACAGACTTTTAAAAATTTAATGTTCCCTATGCTCTCAATGCTGGCTGACAATCCAGCCTGGGAATTGGGATATGTCTGTTAAGCTACTGCCAAGAACTACAGTGAGGCTCATAAAGCAATTGTCGTGTTAGGAGGCAAAATACAGAATCAATGGCCTCTTGCTACACGATGTTGGCAAATCCCTCTAGCTGTCCTTAGGTCCAACAAATTCAGATTAAGTTTTAATTAAAGCTGTTTTTAAGATATAGGATTGTGGCCTAAAAGTGTGCTTAACTTCATCACTAGCTGACATTTTTCAAGTGCAAAGTTTTTCAAATCGCCGTCACCTTCATTTATTAAAATATTAGGAATGGGCTACCTTCACATACAAACATTTTCTCGGTATGATTTATAATGAAACAGATCAGAATACAGTCTTGGGGGTATTTGGTGTTAGTATTTTCAATTAACTCTATATGAACAGTACTCTTTTCTGTTCAAATTTATAGTAAAAGTCTGCAAGGCTTTCTTAACGACAACAAAAGAACCAAACATGCACTAAGTTAAGGCTTTATCCATACACAAGGTAACTTGGAGAATCAGGGCAATTATTTAGACCATGGCATTCTGAGAAATCCAATACTGCCTCTGTTGTCTGGATATTCCAGGTCAAAGGGTGCTTTTTCAGGGATAGGGTGGGGTTAGGGAAGTGAGAAACAGTGCTAAATAATACATGTTTTACACAGGTACGCATGATTTAAAGGACATTTTCATGAGTGTACAAAAAAGAAAATATTTATCCAGGACTTATATTTCTTTCAAGGGCTATCAGTCAGGGCAGCTTGAGCAGCATCAGACTTGGCATCCCTAAATTAACAAGTTACTAGGTATGTGAGCCTGGAACAGAAATAAACATTTGTAATAAACTGTAATAAAAATCTGACAGAGTATTCACTGATTATTATTATGACTTGAGTAAAATTTGTATTCTAACTATCTGTGATGAGAAACAATATGTGTCAAGTCTAGTGAAATATTTGAGGTTTCTGTTTTTAATATTTTGCTTGTTTCACTTAATAAGCCTGAAACAAATGCAGGGAAACCAGGCTATCCAACATGCATTTAAAATACAACAAATTGGTGGCTCCCTCCACCTGTACATGAACCATGGGCAAATATTTACATGGAATGTTGAGCCTGATTTACAAAACCACCATTTCAATTTATGCTTTCACATATAATCCATTTTATGAATAACTATACTGACAAGGAATTAAAAAACCCTACTGTCCCTTTCAACCCTTTCATAAATATATAAAGTTTCACTAAATTCTTTTTTTATTTAAACAAGACATCTACATTCTTCTTTACATGTGAACATAAAATAATTCATTTTTTGTTTGAATGCCACAAATGTGATGATTTTTGGTTAGCAAGGTCTACTGCACTCCATAGTTGTAGGGCAAATTCACTTATGCAGCTAATAGGCATGTTAAAGCTTTTTACTGAGCTTCTGCACATCAGTAGTAAATCAAGAAAAATGAAAAATCACGTTTAATTGTTGTGTACAAATACATGGTCTGTTCATTTACTGTTATCAAAAATTCAAGGAAGTTGAGATGGCGTCTAGTCAATATTAAAAATGGATCTTTCAATAGTATAATAAAAGCTAAAATTAAATGTGAAATTTTCTAATCGAAAAGAATCGGATGTTTTTCAAGTATATGGTAACAAATTGCTTATAATTTTAAATAAATCAGTGCAACATTTATTTACTGTGTTTGTAACAGTAACTTGAGTATATCTGCTTTTCAAATGTGAAACACTTTCCTGTCATTTATTGGAAAAAAATGTGACTGACTAAATCTCCTTTAAAATGAAATTGCTGATGATGAAAAAACTTATTTTGTTGTTACTTATCTTAAGATATCACTGAATTTATGAAGTCTTAATGCGATAAGGAAAATTTTATAAAGTTCCATATGTAATATTAAAATAACCTATTTTCCCTTATTAAAGTCTTTGTTATGCCACCTACAAATATATGTAAAGTCTATTCACAGCATGCAAGCCCTTCTCAGAATACATTTTTTAATTCACTGGGCAATTCATTTATGAAAGAGTTTAAACACACTGTGAATATATGGGATAGGTGGTAAAAAACAAAAACAAAAACAAACCCAAACCTTAGATTTTCAGGGGACAGCAAGAGAATCATCTTGATAGTTAATCCAGTTAAAACTGTGATGATCTATCCAGAAAAACTCAAGCTGTCCTGCTTGTCTCAAGGACTGCAATTTAAAGTAATGATATTACCTTCAACTGCTAACATGCAAACTTTATGGCAGTGACCACATCTGAGACTACTGAAACACTGATCTCCAATATATATTAAAGTCTTTAGCGACTTCTCTTTTAAACAAAAATTTAAACCTCATTGTGGATATATAGCTATATTAAAGACGACCAGATGTTTCAAGGCTTAGCTTAGAATAGAGAATTGGGCAAAACTCCACTTAAATTAAATTTAGATCTTATTTGCACACCTTCAGTCTGGTAAAGGACTTTAAAGAAGAAAATAATATCAGCATTCAACTTTATCAAAATTGTAACTGCATCAGTGACATAGATTTAAAAAACAACCACCTATCAGTGACAGAAATTTAAAAACCCTTCCACCAAAATGGCAACTACTTTCTTTTTAATCATTAACCCTGTTAAACAATGACTCTGAAACACTTTCTTCTTTCAGTCTTATGAATGTAACCAGCTCACTGGAACCCAATAGGTGTCTGTCTCCAATTTGTCAAAAGTTGCTTTCAGCTCATTGTAAGCCACAGCGAGATCATCATTTACTATAATTTTGTCAAAAAGATGGCCATACTGACTTTCCATTATCTGTGCAGATTTAATCATTTCTTGAAAGTCTTCTTCCTACAAAAAACATTTTAAAGAATCAATTGTATCTCTTCATATCCACATCAAATACAGATATTCTGAAAGTACTGTATTTAGTCCTGAGTTAACATTTACTTCCCCTCACTCTAACAATTAAAATTGTACTCTTTAACTGCAATTTTCAGAAGCCATCACTTTTAATTATATCTGTCTGAACCAACTGTAATTAATACTTTACTGCCAACATGCAGATCTTTCCTTTTCCCCTCTTTTTAAAACATAATTAATTAGTCACTGATTAATACAGGGACATTTCTGTGTCAGAAATACCAGGGGGAAAATGTTTTCAGCTGTTCAATGTTTTGACCAACTGCATTATTTATACTCACTAGTAGCAAAGGAATTATGACTAACTTCAAAGAACACTAACTTTACTTTTTCAGAGTTTGGTACATTTCCAAAAGGAAGGTTATTATTGCTTCCCTGTGTCTTCTTATGTCTAATTCAGTAATGGTTTTCACTCGCTTTTTGAAACAACAGCAAAAAAAGTAGTTTTTTTACATGACTCATAATTATATAAGGAAATTTAAATATACCAGATCCCAGTACTATGTTACCATATTTTTAAACCATGGAAAATCTTTTAAGTATAACTAATTTCAGTGTTCATTTTAGTGCTACATAGGATTTTGTGACCGTATTACTGAACCATGAAATTTGAACATGGGTAGGTTACAAATTAAGAACATTAGGTAATGTGAATCATATCATGAAAACTATTAAACATGGATGCCTGGATTTTCAGAAAATCATTACCACTAAAAGGAATCTTATAAATCAGTAGTGGCTTTTTTGTTTTTTGGTCAATGGTTGTAAAAAATGAAAAAAAATAATGATTAAGTTTAAAGGTAGATAGTTCTGGCATAGCTTTCCCCATTTTAATTTGGTTACTTTTTTGTTTGGGGTCCAGAAGCAGAATTAAATATTATGCTGAGGCACAGAGAAACAATGAGCAGTCCTGCCAGTAGCCACTGCAGAAATGAATGGAAAGAAAGCCTGCGTGGTCCTAGTGTCTGTGTGGCTATGTTGCTGGTCAGGCCGTCCACTGGGCTTTCTAATCACACCCTGAGGAGATATATACAGAACCAGCATCTTTGCACATAAATGACAAAAGACATAGTTGACTTTTCAGCATTTTTCTAAGTCTTTACCTGTGCTAAATAAGTAAAACAGTTACAGTTTTTCCAAGTACTACTCTGGGATACTCTCGTTGATGTCCTTCTGTTAAACTTCTATGTTAACTGTGATAAATCTGGTTGGCAATGGTAAGAGAAAGTAAATGGCAGATTATGGTGTTTTTCACTCAAGTTATCAAGTACAAAGTATAGCTTTAATTTTTTTTCCCATTTCCATTGATAAAGTGTCCTGGGTAATAAAAATAGCTAACATTTGCATACCAAGATCCCTGATATGCTTGCAAACACAGATGAATATTGATCTTCTATAATTCATTCTTTTCACTGGCCGATTTTAGTATGTACTATAAAGATGAACTGGATTAGCAAAGTATAAGCTACTAACATCTACAGAAGTAGGAGAGAGTCTATACCTAAGAACTATGCTCAAGTTTTACAGAACTGAAGTTATATGATCTGATAACATTATGTTCTTTCCAAAGTTGATCACTATAGCATGAGCTCACATAGGGCTGCTCACATATTTTAGCAGCCTGTTAACATACTTACTGTAAAGGGTTTTGCCGTTCCCTGGTCATCTCGACTTGAAATAATCTTTGCATTTCTTCTCGTCTCTCTCAGACGCTCAATTGATGGAGGCTTTATAAATATAACAAATGGTTTAAATTCTAGCGTTCTTAAATGCTTCACTGTCTGAGAGAAAAAAGAGATTGTGATGAGTTTGCCACATTTCTTAACAGGTAAATGTGCATTCAAAAATGAATACTGTATGCAAAGAAATAGTGCTTGAATTCTTTTTCAGTTCAAGGTTACTTGTCTTTTAGTGAATCTAATTTGCTGATAAAATTCTATTGGTTGAAAATCATGAGCGGTCACTGAATAGATGGTGGAAAATCTACTTGTTTATGGGGAAAAACATCTTACATCATGCTCTGATTTGTGCAGAATGCAAACAGCTAAGAGGTGCTTTTCAAATTAAATGTTCAAGAAATGCCCTTCATTTAGGAACCCATCACTGCAGGGAAAATGTTGCATCTCAAGTTCTTGAAATTACTTTGAATATATTTTATATCAATCTGAGTACATGGTATATTTCTCCAGGAGAATTTTGGTTCCTTGAGGGCAAGGACTGTTTATGTGTCTTTGTCCCCATGCAGAGTGTTCTGAATAGAAGTGCTCTGGCACTTATTAATGTGTGTTGCATGGAACTGATTCAGGGTGATTAAGGAATGATAATAGGACAAACTTCGACAATCTCGGCAGTATTTATAAGAAAGCTAGATCTGAAGGACCAGACGTGCAATGCAGACCCCATTTACAGCATGTCCTGTTACTACCTTCCACAGGCATTTATGCTACAATGTGATTCAATTCAATTTAACAAATAGTTGCTGCACACAAAGGAATTTATATTCTCCTGGACAGATACGACATACATATAAAAAATATAGGCTGTGTACAGAGTAATCAAGAGAGAGAGAGAGAGACAGACAGACAGACAGACAGACAGACAGAGGCAGAGAGACAGAGAGAGAGAGAGAGAGACAACTGCATATGGGAAGAAATCAGGAGGGACCTTGTGTAGAAGGTGGCACCTCAGTTGTGCTTTAAAGGAACCAATGGAAGAGGTGAGGAGGGATACACTCGTGCAATGACAGGGAAGCCGCAGATGAATTGTTTTATATGGGGAACAGCTAACAGACCAGTTTTGTGGAATGGAAAATGTGTGTGAAGGGAGTAACATGAAATAAAATTTCAAAGGTACATAGGAACCAGCCTGCAGAGGGCTTTAAATCCTAGGTTGAGGATTTTGTATTTTGACCTAGAGGCAATAGAAAACTCCTGCAGACTTCTGAGGATGGTGGTGGTAGGGGTGTGACACGGTTTATGTTTTGGGAATATTGATTTAGTGGCTAAGGTGGGGAAAGACCACAGAGGGAAGAGGTGGGCAGTAAGGAGACTAATTAGGAAGCGACTACAAAGTCCAGGCGAGAGGTGATTAAAAACCCAAATTGGTGCAGAGGCTACTTGAGTGGAAAGAAGGGAAAGGATGGGAGATATCAGGGAAGCAGAGCTGATGAGACTTGGAAACTGACTGGCTGTGGTAGTTAAGGGCGAGGGAAGAGTCAAAGACATGAACCTAGGTGACTAGAACAATGACGATACTATCAATCACAAAAGGGGGAATTTTGTAGGAGAGATATGCATTATGTCTCCCCCTCTCCTCCCAGCCAACCATTCCCTCTTCCTAATTTACTCTTACTGTTGAGGGTACCACCATCCTCTCAGTCACCCAGGCTTGTAACCTAGGTCCCACGATTCCTCACTCTCTCTCAGCCCCCACAGCCAATCTGGTGTTAAGTCCTACTGATTCCACTTCTGTAATCTCTCTATAGCCCTTCCCTCTGTGGACACCAGCACCTTCCTTTAGCCCCTCTGCACTGCGTGCTCAGATGACTGCGCTAGCGTTTCTGTTGGTCTCCCCTACTCCATGCCATCCTCCGCTCATCTATTAAAGTGAACTTCCTCAAGCACAAGCATCACCATTTCACCTGCCCATTCAGGACGCTCCTCGGCATCCCTATTTCCTTCAGGATCAAACACAAAACTCTCTTTGTCTTCTAAAGCCTGTTTATAGGCCATTCCTGATTCTCCTTCGTGTTACTTACTTCCCTTTAAAATGAACTCCAAGGTATCCTGTCCATCTTGTTGTTAGCTAGTTATTCTCATGTTGTCTCTCCCATTAAAATGAGAGTTCCTCGAGGGCTGAAGCTGTTTTGTGCCTTCCTTTGTAGGCACTTAATTAAATGCTTGTTGATTTGGCTTGTTATTGAAATTAAGAAGAGAGATTAAGGATAGATATGTAACTTCTGAGTAGAGTCATATGCATAGAGATGATATTTGAACCCACAGAAGCTGAAGAGTTCACCAAGGCAGAGAGGATATAATGAAAGGACACAATTCAGCGTCTTGGGGGATACTAGTACTTAGCGGGCAGCAGAAAGTAAAGTCTAAGATGGAACAGTCAGACAGGTAGGCCGAAAACCACAATAGGTTTATATAAATTGAAATAATGAGCAATTTTATTTCCTCAAGGACAATTGCCACTAATTTTCAAAAGAAAAAATATTTTTACTCCTTAGATTTACTTACCAACCATAGGGATCCATGAAAAAATGTACCCAATGTGACTGCAGTTACATTAAAAATCTATTGATGCAAAGTTCAGATATTCTGATAGAATGCAAGTTCCTTGAGAGTAGGAATTGTTTTTTTTCCTTTGTTTTCCTTAGCAGAGTACAATGTCTGCTAAAGATTTTGTATTTTATCTCATGGGCAATAGCCACTTAATAAATGCCTGTTCATTAACTGATTCAACAAAAAGTCATAATAAGGCTATTCAGCTAAATGTAAAAAATGTACTTTTGTGTCATGTTATAGAATCTCCTTAAAGAAATAAAAAAAAATAACAAGCAGAAAAGACTGGGAATTCAGTAGAAAAAAAACAACTTTCATTTACTGAACCATTTATAACATTTAAGACAGTTAATACATGAACAACTGATGGGCTTTTAAACACTGATTTTATGAGTGTCTGCAAGAGCCATCATGGAAGTCAACAAAAACTGATCAAAGTATTAAAATTATGAAAGCAGATTTTAGAAATTGTTAAGCTTTCAAGAAGCTTATTTTTTAAATTAAAGGTTTCACAATTTGTTTTTAAATGTTTCTTTCATCTTAGAAAGGCTATAAATGGCCATGAAGGATGTGGAATACAAATTGAACTGATACTGCTCGTCAATATTAGAGTTTTCTCCTGGAACCCTGTCATGAAATGTAATCAATTACTTGATGCCAAAGGACACTGAAAAGTGTAATGCTTACTTACATGAGGCTGAACATCCAACAAACAAACCTTGTTTTTAGCCAGAACAGACCGAACAGAGTCTATACTTGTGCCATAGTAGTTGTTTTTATATTCCCCGTACTCAATAAACCTGCAGAAAACCAAGAGGTAGAGTTCTATCAGGCTCATTCCCAATTTTTCAAAAGAAATTATACTTTGTAAGATATAATTCATATGTAAACGATATTTTTGCTGAACATATGCAATTTTTACCATGTTTTATAAAAAGGAACACTGCCAAGTACTTCAGCATGTCAATTTTAAAAAAAATCTTCTATTTTACATTTTCAAATCAGTAACACCTGCTTGTATTACAGTCGAAGAGAAAAAAATACTTTGGTCCAACAGCACACTAATGTTTTCCATCACCTCCTTTTCTGAACTAATGCAATGCAATAAAACAGTGGATAAGCTAAACAATAGAAACTACTGAAATTTCACTGCAAGCTCCAGAATATCCAAAATCAGCTTTAGACCTAGGAGGAACTAGGGTGGTAGTTAATGGAACTGGGGCAGCTGATTATATGCTATAAAAATACAAACAGTGTGCCAAAGAGAAAGGAACATTTTGAAGTTTCAATAAAATCCCACAATCCTGTCTTAAAACACACATTGCTCCCTGAAATATTTAGGGTCAAATAGTAAAATTGGGGGAAAATATTCAAGCAAATGGTGCTACCATAATAATAGTTACTGTAGCTTAAGTCTTTGAAGAGTGAAGAGGGCAAGAGAATAAAGGGGCAAGTGAGGTTGCAGGATTTTCATGTAGGTCATGAATTTAACGAGAACAGGAAGTATCTGTTCAGAACCCAGATATCCTAATATAAATTTTAAGCACACTATTGTAAAGGAATGCTGTCAAAAATACATTAGTAATTATTATACTAGTAATTTCATAAGAAAAATACAAGTATTAACCTCCTCTAAAACTATTCTTATGCTTTTAGTTAAAAAATGCATTAAACAAAGGTATAACATTGTTAGATATTTTGGAGGTACGTGTTTTCATTTTTCTTTTCAGACTATGAAAATCACTTATTAAAATGTTGCTTTTTTGGATTTCAGATGTTTTGAAAATTAAAATAAATATTCAACAGAAAAAAGAGATACGGTTACCAAAAATGATAAACAGCAATATTAGCAATTACTTTTAGACTTCTAAAAGGTTTTCTACATACTTGTTATTTTGTACATCTGTCTCAAACAAATGCTTGGAAATGAAAATATATTCAACACCATCACTTTCTTGACTTCTTCTTGCTCTGGTAGTGTCTGTGATTTAATTAAAAATAGTTTTAGATAAGCTCCATATTATCAACCACCAAAACACACATACACACACACATACATACACACACGTGTGAGCGCACGCTTAGAACTGGCTATTGTCCTTAACAAATCACAACCAAGAAATGGGGGCATCACTAATACAAAAGAACAGAATATTTTAAAATACGATAAAGTTTCAATAATTCAGATGCCATTACAATGGCATTTGTGATAACTAAAACACAGGCTTATGTGTCATTTGTGTAGGGATGATTTTTAAATTTAAGGGAGTAAATAAAAGCACCAAGAGCCCAAGACAAGCCATGAAACGATTATGCCCAAGGATTTGAGTTTGTAACTTAGCTAACCAGATAAGATATTAAAAAAAATGCTATAATTTGGTGTATGATTTGTTGACGGGGTGGTAAAAATAAGAGCTATGGTGAAATAAGGAAGAATGATTCCTCTAAAAGAAAAATCTATGAAAATTATGTTCTCTTGATTAAAAAACATTTCTCATAAATCCTCCCCAAATATTCTCTAAATGGAATAAAATCATAGACCACAACCATTTTTAATCCATGAGACTTTGGTTACCAGGTCTACTTTCTTTTTCTGGGGTGGAGCATAAGGGAGAATAGTAGGTTGATGATTTCTTCTGTGTAGATAACTCCTGGTATGGAAAGGCCCTCTACTGATGTCTACTGCTTACAGCATTTGAGAACTGTCCAGGGCACCGAGAAGCAGTGTGACTGGCCCATAGTGACACAACCCCTATGTACGTAGGCAGGCCTTGAAATCAAATCTTCCTGACTCCGGGACCAGCCCGCTATACATTATGCCAGGCTACCATGATATCATTCTGTTTGTCTTACCAAGTGGAAAATTCAAATTCCATAGTTCTTAATGAGAAACACAGAAGCTAGTTAATAAGTAATGGTGAGGAAAAAAGAGCCCATTAGCTTCAGTAATGAAAAGAAAATACACTGAAATCTAGGAATCAGGGGAAAGAGAAGTCATTGATTTGCAGAAGAATGGAGTTTGGGAGGGCAGTGGAGAAAATCCATAGAATGCAACTACGCTGAGAAATAGCAATTGTTGAAGAGAAGATCAATCATAGTGTAAAGTAGCAAATCAGATCACAAGTGTCCTTCCAATTAGTGGCTGCTGCACAAAAACTCCATAGGCAAGGGTCTGTCTGAGGAACCTAACTAGTCTGTGTGAGAAATTTGTATTAGATAGATATTGATGTAGCTATAATTCATTTTCATATCATTAGGTCACAGATACAATTCTCACATTACTGAAATGTTTGGTAAAGCAGAAATGGTCCATCAGATTTGGTGTTAAAAAGTCTTAGGTTTGAGTCCTGGATCTGACACTTATTAGCAGCTGGGGAAGAAGACGAAGAAGACAACAATGACGAAGAAGAAGAAGAAAAAGAAACAGAAGAAGGAGAAGAGAAATGGAGTGAAAACATTAAGAGACTTTGGCCCTCACTTCCTTTTTATGACAATCCTAAAGGACAAAAATATCTTAAAGACAATTCAGGATGTTCCCAGGGTAAGCACAAGGCAGATACTCTCAATTGCACATTTCTGTTGATTGATTCACGACTTCATTTAATTTGAAAGAGAGAAAACCTCTTTGTCTTTTAAGTTATAGATAATTCTTCAGACAATTAAAACAGAGGAACTTACTCTACTAGCAACCTACTAGTAAGGATATATATTTTTGCTTAATTATAACTTCTGATGTTCTTTTCATTGTGTGTGGAAATCATGACACTAAATTCTGCATTACTATAATCAAAGCTATAGTTTAGTCTCTGATTGATGACTATAATGTATTTGAAAAATAAAAACTTATTTATGGCCTCCCAAAACATTCTGGGAGAACTATAGTCTTCCAAGCTATAATTTAACCAAAATATTTCATGGAATCAGAAAAACTAGTTACTAGATAAGAAAGTATTTGCTCAAGATCCAAGCTTTTAGGACAAGAACTCACTATCTGACAAAAACTGCAGGCAAAACCGGAAAGCAGTTTGGCAGAAACTAGGTATATACCAACAAAAATTTATGGCCAAACAAGAGATAGCGAGCACTATGAGATGTAAAATGGATAATTATGACTATATTAAATTTAAAAGGTTTTGTACAAACCCAATGCAGCCAACATTAGGCGGAAAAAAAGCAGAAAGCAGGGAAATTTTTTTTTTTTACAGCAAATGTGTCTGAAAAAGGCCTCATTTCTCAAATATACATGGAACTGAGTCAAATTTATAAGAATACAAATCATTCTCCAACTGACAAATGGTCAAAGGATATGAACAGGCAGATCTCAGATAAAGTAGTCAAAGCTATCTCTAGTCATTAAAAAAATGTTCTAAATCACTATTGATTAGAGAAATGCAAATTAAAACCACTCTGAAGTGCCACTACACACCTATCAGATTAACTAATACGACAGAAAAGGAAAATGATAAATGTTGGAGGAGATAGGGAAAAATAGGGACACTAATGCACTGCTGGCAGAGTTGTTAATTGATTCAACCATTCTGGACAGCAATGTGGAACTATGCCCAAAGAACTAAAAAACTGTGTATACCCTGTGATGCAGCAATATCAGTACGAGGTTAGTGCCCCAGAGAGATCTAAAGGGAAAAAAAGGTCCCATATTTACAAAAATATTTATAGCAGCTCTCTGAGTGGTGGCAAAGCATTGGAAACTGAGGGGATACCCATCAATTAGGGAATGGTTGAACAAATTATGGTATATGATTGTGAAAGAATACTATTGTGCTAAGAAATGATGAGCAGAATGATCTCAGAAAGACATGGGAAAACTCATATGAACTGGTGCAAAGTGAAGTGAATAGAACCAGGAGAACATTGTGTACAGTAAAAGCAATATTGTACAATGATCAATGTGAAAGGTTTAGCTATTCTGGGCAATATAATGATATAAGACAATTCCAAAGGACTTATGATGAAAAATGCTCTCTGCCTCCAGAGAAAGTAATGATGGAGTCTGAATGCAGATCAAAGCATATTTTTTAAACTTTCTTTATTATTTTTTTGGTCTATGTTTTCTTTCACAACATGGCTAATATAGAAATATTCTGCATGACTGCACACACATAAACTATATCAAATTCCTTGCCTTCTCAAGGAGGGGAGATGGGAGGGAGGGAGAGAATATGGAACTTATAATTTAAAAAAAGAAATGTTAAGAATTTTTTTACATTTAATTGGGGAAAAAACATATTTAATATTTCAAAAATAAGTATTTGCTCCTAAAATCCCAAATTATTCCTATAAAGGATATAAATTCATATCCATTCATCAATATAAAGCATCCTTAAAGTTGGGGTGATATTTATTTCAGTGGACCTATGTTCTTGTCGCTGGGGATACTTCTTCTTATCCAAATCCTTCTGTAAATCCTCTACAAGGGGTTCACACAGTACACTGAGGAGCCCTTTTCTAGATTACAGGTTATTAACCTGGGGGGCATTACTTTGCTTTTAGAAAAAAACATTTTGATAACTTTATTTCAAAATAGCTGTTTTCCTTTGTAATGCTACATATTTTATTCATTTAAAACCATTATTCTGAAAAGGAATCCAATGGTTGTATCAAACTGTCAAAGGTGTCTGTGACACACAAAAATTTAAGAACCTTTGTTCTGGATTGACTCTGATGAGGAGAGAAGGCTGGACTGCATTTGGGAAATTGTGCAGTGTTTTTAATAAACCCAAAGGATCTCAACAGGCTATCATGAAAAACCAAATGTTGCAAAGTAGAATTTAATAAGAATAAATGTAAAAGTTCACACTTGGTTTCAAGAAAAATCAATTTGGGAAGTACAGGATAGGGGATGAATGGTTATGTCAAAATTTCTGTGAAAGATATGGTGATTTTAGTAGACTAAAAGTACAATACGAATTAACAGAGTGACATGGAAGCCTCCTTTCCTCCCTGCCCCCAACAAGTTAACACTTTTGTAAGTTAAGAAAAGCAGTATCCAGATTAAGGGAAAGATGCCTATATTCTTATACAGATGACATCTAGACCACTGGTGTCAAACTCAAATAAAAATGGGGGCCACTAAACCACACGTAAGAATATCTGCAGGCCATGTATTGATTAAGAAAACCACATATTAACATTATCTATGTTCTATTATATTTTTACTTCATTAAATATTTCCCAGGTATATTTTAATACAAGTTTCCTCACTTAAAAGTTGTGGACTGCTTGTCTGACATCTGTGATCTACAGTACTTTGATTTAGAAGGGGCATAGACAAGTAGAAATGTTTCTCAAAAAAAAAAAAAAAAAGATGAACAGGATGGTGAAAGGACTGAGGACTATGGAATAGGAAGACAGAACAAACGAACTGGGAATGTCTGGCCTGCTGATGTGACAGTAGTCTTAAGGAGCTTTTTTAAAAGGCAGTCATGTGAAAGAAGGACTAGAAGGGCAGAGCCAGGAACAATGGGTAGAATTTATGGAGCAGATGCTACCCACCTCCTGACAGAGGTGATAGATTGATGGATTCAGAGTACAGATGGATAACATTTTTTTTTTTTTGGACATGGCCAATGTGGGAATTTGTTTTGCTTGACTCTTCATGTTTGTTATATGGGTTGCATTTTTCCTTCTTTCTCAATAGGGGTAGGGTATGGAGACAGAAAACGAAAAGGCAGTTTTTTTGCAAAATGAAAATGATAAAATTTAATTAAAGGAAAAGGAATAAAAAAGAAGTTACAGAAAAGCATAGGCTTTATGTAACAATTAGAGCTGTTCAAAAGGTGGGCTGGGCTATCCTGATAGGCAGCGCTTTCCCCTTTGCTGGAGCTCTTCAAGAAGAGGGCTGCATAACCACTTGCTAAAGGATGTTTATAAAATAGATTCTTGCTTAGGTACAGGTTGGACTAGAAGGCCTTTTAAGTCCCTTTCAACATGCAGAATCTATAATTTTATGATTCCTCTCAAAGAAGGGCTAATTATTACAACTTCATGAGGTAAGCAATCATGTCTTCCAAGATGGAGTTCAAATTTAAAGACTTTTAATTCCTACAGAAATTTTGTAATTCAAAAAAAGGGAAAATAAGTTGATGGTTTCACTGAGCATCCATAATGAATGTAATGACTTTCAGAGATGCAAAAATACAGAGTCATTGCTTCATAGGGCAGAAGTAGCCCTACATGGGCTAAGAATATTTAATACTGCCAACCAATGTTGGCCCCGAGCTACTTCCCAAGCTCACTAATTTCAAAACACCTGGATTTTTCCTTGGCAACAACTAAGCTATTAGAGAGAGAGAGGAAATAAATGTATGACAACTTTTCAGACCAACCCTCCTAATGTCGTATTTCTAATCAGCTATATATTAGAAAAACTGACTGTAAGGAAATCAAAGAGAGGAAAGTATTTAAAATTGCCCAGGTCCAGGTTTTCTTTCACCTTCCTGTAATATCAGCTGCCCTGTAACTTAAAGCTAAAAAAAAATTTGAAACAATTGTCTGGAAAAAAGTAGTAATGGAGTAACTTAGGGTAAAAAAGAACCAGAATCTAGAAATAAATATGAACTCTTACACAACAAGAGAACATTGCTAATGGCAATATATAAACAGTATTTTTTATTATTGGTAGTACTGAAACTGCTTGAGAAAGCCAACATTTCAATTTAGCTTTTTAGACAGTTTTCTTAACACCAACATATTAAGTAATCAAATGACATTTATTCTGGAGATAGAAACGCTTCTAACATCACATTTCATTTGTAAGAATGCCTGTGAAAATAACATAGTTATTATAAAAAAAATAGACGTAAAAGTGTGCTGAAAAGAAATTCTACCACATTTGGAGTTGATGATTAGAAAAACCCAGTTTAGCAGAATTCATCAGTTTATTAAAGAAATAATTAAGATAGGTCTATAATTCTATATCATATGAAGTCCTTTTGCTCTCTCTGCAGGTTTTAGTCTTAAAATAGAAACCTGGTGAAATATCCTAAAAATTTTGGATTTTGCCCTAAGAAATGATTTGAAAGGATATTTTATTTAGAAGAAAACTAGATTTAAGGGTATTTGAGTCCAGAATGTTAGAAAAATTAAAGAAGCTAAGAAAAGAGGACTTTTAAGGGTCTGTTACACACAGAATGTTACTTACGTGGCACTGTCACACCATAATGTTGTGTATCGCTAATCAGCAACTTTCGTTTTAGTTCATTTAATCCTACTCCCACGGGTCCTGAAGAACAATAATAATAACAGTCAGCCAAAGCATCATATAAAAATAATTTCTAAAATTAATATTTGCCTAAAGGAACATGATAAACCAAATGAAAAAAAAATCCAATTATTTTTGCTGGTTAAAAGCAACAATTATTTAACTTCCATGCCCTCAAAAAGATTGCTTCAAATATTTATGTTTCAAATTCATACAGCTCAGTTGGGTCACAATACATTCCCAAATGAACGCTACCCTTGAGAGCTTTGAAAATATTTACATAATTCATTTGAAGTTAACAGTTCAGATTTTTTTTAAAAAAAATTTAAATACTAAGCCAAAGGAAGAGCTATTAATTCTTATTCAATTAATGGCCCTATATTCAACTTGGGTTATACACTTTAAATTAACAAATCACTAGCCACATTTGGAGAGTTTCTCCCCTTCAGGGACCTAGAGATTTTTATGTAGCTCAGGGCACTTGTATATCTTAGGTCTTTCAATCAATTAATAAATATTTGAGTACTAACTACTCTCATGGGAAAAAATGTCACAGTTAGAGATGTCAAAGGAGTGTCTTTTTAGGCAGGGGAAATGGCCTGTACAAAAAGGAAAGTATACCTAGTTGTCCAGTTTGGTAGCAACACATAAAACAATAAGGAAAGTAGTGAAAACTAAGGTTGGAAAGGTAAGTAGGTGAGCACCAGATTGTAGAAGGCCTTAAATGCCAAGCTAAGTAATTTGCATTTTGTTCTCTAGGCAATAGATATTTTTGAACTGGAGAGGGACATGGTCACACCTATACGTAATAGCTCGTTTACAGAATACTTTATGGTTTACAAAGAATTTTACATGTCATCTCATTTGATAGTTACACTGTTCTTATGGTGTAGACAGGGCAAGTATTATTAATGCCATTTTACACATGAGAAAGTTGATGGTCAGAGAGATGACTTATCCACTGTTAGTAAGTGTCAGAATCAGGACTCTAACCCAATCCAGTGAATGTTTTTCCCCCCATTCTACCATGCTCCATAGCTGTGCAAAGGATAGATTTGAGAGAGAGAGGATGGAATCATAAGATCAATTAGGAAGTGATTTATATAACTTGAAGGGAGGCAACAAACACAGCGTACTTTTGAAGAGCTGGCTACAGGGTTAGGTGACCTGAGTTCATATTCCTGTTCAGGTACCTAATAGAATCTTGGGCAAATCAGTTGGACTGCATATGCCTTGGTGTCCTCATCTGCACAATGAAGGAGAGCTGGGCTGGAGAGCCTTTAAGGTCTACTCCAATTCCAGAGCTATGATGCTAAAGCTGAAAGCCCTGATGAAGTTGGTGACATGAGTGAAGAGAAGGTAACTGAATGCAAGAGTGAGTGTGGAAGTCAATAGGGACTGGGGTAAGGGGAGAAAAGCGAGGGAAGAGAAAGAGAGGAAAAATTCAGAGAGAATGCTGGGGAATACAAGAGTTAGGATATTTTTAATGAAATGTCTAGTCTTTTTTGCTCTATTTTAAAATTCTTACTCTTACACACTATTAAAATAATCTAGGTACTTCTAGATAATTTTCTCTAATGGAAAAAGCACAGTCATATAGAAGTAAATAGAGACACAACCCAAACTTTCAAAATTTATATTCTATTTTGTAATGTTATCACCTGGGGAACCCTCAACCAGGAGGCTTTCTGCATTTGCCTCTGGTTAATTTTGTTGTCACTACCTAAGGGACTTCCTCAATCTCCACATGCCTGTTCTATAATCTTCCTCCACTGTGAGTCATCCAATTGAATTCAACAAAAATGTATTAAGTACTTATATGCATGGCACATACCACTTGCAGTTGACTGTTTTTCATTCAGAGCGCAAAATACTCAACACTTTGTCTAGGTAGGCAGCTCTTCAACCTGATTTACTAAGAGGCTAGCTAAGCTCACTAAGTTCTCCTAGGTCCTTAAGAGACATTAAGGCTGTTCTGATCAATGATCTCCAGGTACACGCCTCCTCTCTCCTCCCCTCTGCCAAATTCGAAACTGGATCACCTCACAATCTCCTGATACTCCCAACTTTGTTATTTCTCCCCTGAAATTCCTTGTCTAAAAACTGTTGGTTCCCTAAGTAGCTACCCTGCCAGCCTTTTCTCAGATTAGTTTATAACAATAATGGTGATAATAATTCTCATTCATGTAAAATATCACTATAACTCTAAAGTAGACCCATAACATTGTTACCACTTCATAACTGAGGAATCAGACTCAGAGGAGTTCATTTTGAGTGACTTCCCTCTCCTTCCCTTTTCCTGCATAGGATGCTCCCCCATCATACAGTCTGAAGTAATATGGCAATGGAAACAGTGGATTCAGAGTTTCAAAATACTAGGATTTGAATCTCTGTACCACCATTTCCTAGCGGGAAACTGTTAGAGAGTCATTTACCGTCTCTCGGACACAATTTCTTACAAGTGGGGTGACAACTGCCAGATAACTTATGAGCTGCTTGTGAAAATGCAATGAAATAATGCAAGTGAAAGTGTTTTCAAAACTGTTGCGCACTTGTAAGCTAAGACATTATTATTAGTACTATTTTTCCCCCTCTTGGTCTTCCTCTCCTCGAGCCCCCTTTATCTATAACGTGTTGTCATGACTTTGTTGATTACATTCTTTTTAATCAATTAATAAACATTTATTAAGCATTTACTACATGCCAGGCACTGTGCTAAGCACTGGAATATTGTTAATGTAATAAATGGTAAAAATAAGATATTATTATTTAATCCTACTCTTTATATATGATTCCCAAACTCCAGATCTTTGTAGACTCTAGAATTCAGGGCTTCTTAAATTTTTTCCACTCCTGACCCTTTTTCACAGTTCAGCAGTGTTCACTGGTGTTGAGTGGCCTGATGGCATGCATAGTTCAAAGTGTACATTCTTTGTATTCAGAATCAAAGCCACAGTGAAGTTGCACAATGTAACACGGGCAAGTGCTGCCAGAAACACCTTGGATTCATTACATGTTTGATTTTTAATTAATTTTTGGTCGTTGCACATTCAGAAACCTTTTACTGTTGCCAAATTTTTCGTGAGCCCACATGTGGTTGTGACCCACAGTTTAAGAAACGCTGCTCTAGATAACGGTATTAGCTACATGCTTGTGGAATCTAAGATTACTCCAAACCATGTATTTTTCCCCTTGATGCTCATAGTTGGAATTGCTGTGACTGCTGACATGAGGTTCTTGCATTCTTATGTATGTTATACAAAAAGTGGAAATTTGATAATTTTCTTAGAACTAGCTAATGGGAAGGGATCGTTAGCAGTCATTTGCCCAATCACCTTGGGGAAATTGAGGCTCAGAGAGGTAAAGTGATTAGCCTATGGTCACAAAGCTAGTTAGTTACCAGAGGTGAGTCATAAACCTTGGTCTTCCTGACTCCATGTTCAGCATTCTATCCACTGTCACAGATTCACTAAATTATTTTATCCCATGCTTCTGTACACACGTTATTGTAAGCTGTTGCAATATTGGAAAAAAATAAAAATGGCAGGAAGGCCAGGCCAATTTTGCTAACCTTGTTGGCTACTGTTAGTGAGTCCAAGTGAGACTCTGCAGAGGAGACCCAAAGTTGAGTAAATATTTTTCGGGTATTTATATCAGAATAAAAACATATATATACATATACATACATATACACACACACACACACACATATACATGCTGAAGCTATATATATATAAACATATATATTATATATAGTAAAACACACATATGTGCTGAAGCTATATATACATATACATATAGAGAGAGAGAGAGTAAATGTATACTTTTCCCCCAAAGTTCAGTCAGTTGGTCAGCAAGCATTTATTAAGCACCTACTATGTGACAGGCACTGTTCCACATCCTAGGGATACCAAGAATGGCAAAACACAGTCCTTGTCCTTGAGTAGTTCACAGTCTAAGGGGGGAGATAACATGCAAACAAGCGTGTACAAACAAGTTCTATACAGGACAAACAGGAAACAACCCACAGAAGGAAGGCAAAAAATTAAGATGGATTGCAACAGGCTTCCTAAAGAAAGTAGGCTTTTTAGCTGGGACTGGACTAAGAAAAATGAGCCCTAAAATCATTAGCATCTTAAATTCCCTGCTAAGACTTGTTTATTTAAATATAATTTGTCAGTATGTAAAATACTAGAAAACTTTAAAAAGACTGACTTGGGGGGGGGGGCTGGGGGATGACAATCATAAATATACTTAGGTAAGTCACACAGTCTCACTTTAATAATAAATAAGAAAATTGTGATTCCTAGGCTTGGTGTTAAAGATGATAGGAGATAGACTTTCTTATATCTAAGAGGGGTGGGGAACCTGTGGCCTTGAGGCCACATGTGGCTTTCTAGGTCCTTCAGTGAGGTCTTTTGACATTCCAAGTTTTACAGAACAAATCCTTTTAGTAAGGGGATTTGTTCTATGAAGTTTGGATTCAGTCAAAGGGCTACTCTCAAGGACCTAGAGGGCCACATGTGGCCTTGAGGCTGCAGGTTCCCCACCCCTGATCTAAGAGATATGAGTAATTCTGAGATTTCATCTGACACCCATTAGGGTATAATGTAAAAAACGAAAATGATAATTGATGGAAAGGGCTGTGAGAAAACAGACACATTGATATACTCTTGATGACCTGTGAATGTGTTACAAACATTCTGAAGAGCAATTTAGAATTATACACAAAAAAGTTATTAAACAATGCATACGTTTTGACTCAGCTATACCACTACTAGGCCTATACATAAAAAAGACATCAAAGAAAGAAGGAAAGGTCCTTTATGTACCAAAATATTTATAGTGGCTCTTTTCGTGGTGGCAACAAACTGAAAACTAAGCGGATAACTATTAAATGAAGAATGGCTGAATAAATGATAGTATATGAATGTGATGGGATACTACTGTGTTATGAGAAATGAATAAATAAATTGTTTCAAAAAGATACAGAAAGGGGCAGCTAGGTGGCACAGTGCATAGAGCACCGGCCCTGAAGTCAGGAGGACCTGAGTTCAAATTCGGCCTCAGACCAAACACTTGACACTTACTAGCTGTGTGACTCTGGGCAAGTCACTTAACCCCAAATGCCTAAAAAAAAACCAAACAAACAAAAAAAGATATTGAAAGTAGGAACTGATGTGGAGTGAAGTAAGCAGAACCAGAAGTACAATTTATAACATCAATATTATAAAAATGAATAATTTTGAGGACCTTTATAAACTCATGAAGAATGAGATAAGCAGAACTAGGAGAATAATATATAATAACCAAACTGTGTAAACAACTTTGAAAGCTGTAATATAATGCTGTATATGAAAGCTGTAATATAATGACCATTTGTGATTCCACAGTAGCAATGATGAAACACGCTATCCATTACAGAGAGGTGAATGACACACACCCATATATGTGTATGTATGTATGTATGGTCTGTAATACCTAGCACCTTTGGGGGATGGAGCCAAGATGGCTGAGTAAAAGCAGTGACTTGCTTGAGCTTTCCCCCAATACCCTCCAAATACCTGTAAAAATGGCTCTAAACAAATTCTAAAGCAGCAGAATCCACAAAAAGACAGAGTGAAACAAATTTCCAGCCCAAGACAACCTGGATGGTTGATCGGAAAGGTATATCGCGCCAGGTAGGGAAAGGAACACATTTCGGTGTGGGCGCACGGACAAAACAGGCCTTAGCGAACTTGGAGCAGCCCTCAGAGGACTGAATCACAGGCAGCTGTGGCGATTTCCAGACTCCTCAACCCAAGAGACAAGAGAGAAGGGGGTTGATGGGGGGGGGGGGGAGAAGGGGGGGGGGGAAAAACCAAACACTTCTGAGGAGGGACAAGGTCAAATGAGAGAATAGAATAAATAGGGGGTGGGATAGGATGAAGGGAAATATACTTAGTTCTCCACAACATGACTACCATGGAAGTGTTTCACATGACTACACATGTATAACTTGTATCACGTTACTTACCTTCTCAATGAGGGTGGGTGGGGAGGGAGAAAGGGAGAAAATTTGGAACCCAGAATTTTAAAAACAAATGTTAAAAAAAAATTGTTTTCACATGCAACTGGGAAATAAGATATACAGGAAATGAGGTACAGAAATCTATCCTATCCCACAGGAAAATTAAAGGGATAGGGGATAAGAGAAGGGGAGGAGAGATAGAAGGGAGGGCAGATTAGGGGAAGGGTATTCAGAATGCATTCATTTTGAGCTGGGGGGAGGGATGAGATGGGGAGAAAATTTAGAACTCAAAATCTTGTGGAAGTGAATACTGAAAACTAAAAATAAATAAATTAATTAAAAAAATATCTAGCACCTTTGGAGAATTTTTTTTTGCCTCCTATGCACATTTGTTACAGCAAATTTGTTTTTCTTTTCTTTTTTTTCCCCAGTGAAGTGTAGGTAGGAGAGAAAATGGATTTCTGTTGATTAAAAAAAAATAGGGGGGCAGGGAGGGTGTGCTACAAATGTGAAATGCATGCATTTTCATTTGAAGTCACTGCATTTTTAGTTTTACCTATCTGTTTTACTTTATTAGAGACCTCTCAGGAAACAGGAATACTCTGTAAATGTAATGTAAAACAAAATGCACTATTAATGCTTAAAAATCTATCTATCTATGGATATATCTATATCAATATCTCGAAGGAGGGAAGAAACTTCTCCAGACCAGACTCAAGGTAAAAGGAGCCAAGACAAGTGGTGTAAGTTGTGTTCAACATTTGTAATATTTCACCATTTTCACGTTATGAAAAGCCTACGAAATGTGTGGGTAGAGTAAGGTTTTTCCAAAAAATATACTCACTGTCTAATAAAATAAATCAGACATTTATTAAGTGCATATAAGCATCCTAGTGGGTACTTTAGAAATCTTTTTGTCTAAACCCCTAATATTATAGATACTAATACTATGCAAAGTGTTAAGAGATACAGTCCCTACCTAGGTAATCACGATAGCAATTTGGTGAGGGAAATGACTTGTGAGAAACAATGAAAGGACAATACAATATAGTATATTGTTAAATTACCCTAATTTGCATGGCATTCTAACCAAATAAGCTGTTTATTGCCGGAGAGATAGATAGTGATGGTTGACTTACTATATATTATTTCAAATAGAGCTACTAGTTCTATACTAAAGGAAACAAAATTTGCAGCTTATTTCATAAATCAGAAGATGCTCTATTTATACTATCGCCTTAAGGTAACATTGTATATAGGTCACCTACTCCCAATCTTTGACAGCAATACTTATATAAAATTTTCATATTCATTTTATAGCCAAGAGGCAAGACTATCAGTATATTTGTCTGAATCTCTTAACTGGGGTATTATGATCACATTACATTTTAAATAAAATATTCTATTACCTTTAAAGTTATTAGTCATTAATATACATGAATGTCCTTTCTTTGTATTCCCACTGCCTAGCACAGAGCCTGACATAGTTTGTTGTGTAATAATTGCTCAATGACTACATTTCACACCTCCTACATTCATATTTAAGCTAAGTCAACAGTTATCAAAGGATTATTCTTCGCAACAGAGGCTTAAACATATCCTCAATTCATGATTCATGAGTTTAACTTTCATATCTGCCCCAAACTCTAGCTGGATTTTACTTTATAGTAATTTCATCCTCTCTATCATCCTCCTTCCCCCATCTCTCTCTCTCTCTCTCACATGCTATATTCCTACACCTATTGCAATATTCAAACTAGCTTTATATTTCTCAAATGATTAAATTCCCATCAATTCCCTTGTAAAATTATTGCATTGTCTAATAGATTTTACTATCAGAAATGTCTCTTAATATTTAACATGCATTTCATTTTTCTTCATTTTGTTCTATAACTTGTAGCTACAGCCGCTTGGGCAACATTAAATACATTCTTTGATTCTTTGGTGTTTAGACCCTTAAGATATTTGTAGATGGCTATCATGTTTCCTACTAGTTGTCACTTGGCCAAGTTCTACATATTTAGTTCTTTCAAGCTTTCCTCATAGGGTGTTCCCTCTGGGCTCTTAATCATTCTTATAGCTCTGGTCTGAATGCTCTCCAGTTTGTCTACATCTTATTACTAGGAAGGTGCTTAGATCTGAACACAATGTTTTTTTGCAATATAAGGAACCTCAGTTAAAGTCTACCTCTTAACAGTCTATGAATTAATCCACTAGCACGTATGCACTTATTAAAGTATATAACAACCTTACCAGTTTAAATCTACTGAGAAATGCACATCACTTGGACAATTAATAATTACCGAGTTTTTTATTTTTAATTTTTATCCCTTTGATTAGTAACCCTTGAACGAAATGTATGTCTTATTTTATATGATGTTTAAAATTAGCAACATAGGAGTATAATACATTTAAGCAGTCAATAAAAATAAATTAGGAAAAGTTTGATTTTATAATTTTCATTTAAGAAATAACAATCGTGAAACATCTAAAATCAGATTCTTTAGCCTACATATTTTCATCCTAAATGAAAGGTAGACAAATTAGTTCCATTTATACATGCACTTTCAGTCCTCTCTTTTAACCCAGGGAGGGGCGGGTGTGGGGACAGGAGGGGCGCCCCTGGCATATATAGCAATCTTTTTTCAAACCAAAAAGAACCCCAGTGCCTGTCATCTTTATTGCCTCATTTTTTACACTATCCTGAAATAAATAGGAGAACTGGAGTGTTTTGATTGTTTCATTTCCAATTTTTTTTCCTTTTTCTCTCCTGAAAATATGTAACTGCTTGTGCTTTGTGACAATACTTAATTATCACTGGCAATACAAGTATTTTTTTATTAGTATTTTATTACTATTTATTTCCTGAAAGTAATGCAAAATTTATAAGCCTGAGTGTTCTTCCCCCCCCCCCCAAATGTGGCCAAGAAAGGTGTGAATATTTTTCTGACAATTAAATTCTTGGCCATACACATTTAAAAACAAAAAAGGGATAAAAGGGTGGGAAAGTGCCCTAAGACCAATATCTAGCTTAGCAATGTGAGTTGTCAGAATTTTGAAACTAATATGATGAAAGTTTTGCTTTTAACATCAACTTAAATTTCTTCCAACAGAATGATACATTACTATTTGTGAGAATAGTTTAACTTTGACAGTCATTTATAAGTGCTAATAAAAATATTTTTTAAAAGGATTATAGGGGAATTGATATAGACAATTCTTATTTGTAAAGGAAAAGTGTAGACACTAATACTTCTCTCTCAATGCTGAACCAGACAAAACAATTCCAGGTTACTTAATGTTTTTAAAACAACATAAAGTAACGTATGTTATCCTGATTATGAACAGAAAACATGCTATAATCATTATAATAAAAAAATAGCATCCAGAGGATACTGCTATACACCACAAGAGCCAAACTTGTTTTATCACAATGCCAAGCAGTACTTTGGCCCAAAAGACTAGAATCATACTTCTTATGTCACTTTCAATATATATTAATGACAAAAAAATTTTTAGTTGGGAACAACTCTGACAAACTCTCCCCTAATGTTAAATAGTATATCATAGTATAACATATGAAACACTTCTTTCTATTTCTACTTACTATCTATCTTTGTGCTTCCTGGAACTAATATTAACGTGCACTGAGCACAGGAGGACGAATGCTACTGGCGCACTTGCAGCTTTTAACATGTGCTCACTTCCACTGTACCTGTGTTGCTTAACACTGCTAGTTTTTCCACATTTCACCCAAGACATTTTTATGGTATTGGCCAGACTTAAGCTACTCTTAATATCCAGAGAAAAACATCAGAATTACTGAAGTCTGCAATAAATTTCTGAACTGCTTTTGTTACTGAAAAAGTACACTTTCTTCATCTGATTTATTGCAAACCAAATCAAATGAAATCTCTAGGTATTCTGTAGATCAGACAGATGCAATCTGTTATAAAAAGTCTATTTATCACACTAAGACTGCTCTATTTGTTGATGTAGGTATAAAATCAACTCAATCATGTTATTACATGTATTTGACCCAGAATTATACAATGATCACACTAGTAGGTGGCTTAAATTTAGCACTGGAGAATGACAAATCTGTTTATTAAACTAAATTTAAAGTTCTTTGGATTCAAACTATATAAAAATACAGCCACTTAACAGTTCACAACAAATCCTGCTAGAGTCGGATTTCCCTTACTCTGCTGCTTTCATAATAGAGGAAATACTATGCTAATGAGGCATCAAATTATATATTAAAGTAAAAGAAAGAAAAGGAGTCAGAATCTTGCTGAAAGAACTGTTTTTCCATTGTTGCTATTTAGAATGAATTTATACTTCATGTGTTTTCCCTGGATAAAAAAGCTCCTAGCCACATTTGACCTCTATTTCAGAGCACAGACAGGCAGAATTGGATCAATGAATAGATAAAAGCAAATTTGGATCTATCAGTGGGAAAAAGATAAACACAATAAAAAGACTAATGAGTGAGGGATCACTTCATAAACCAGGAAAGTGCAGTGGTGCAGAACAGAGTGCTGGGCTTGAAATCAGAAAGGGGTTAGTTCTTGTCTCTGACACTTCCTACCTGCATAACTTTTGGCAACTCCCTCATCTTGGGAACTGTAAATCTGTAAAATGGGGATAATACCAATAAAGGCTACCTATAATACATAAAAAGTACTCTATTAATGTCAGCTTTAATTATGTGAAATAAGAGAATGAATGAGAAAAGGGTATAAGATAGTAGAGCTAGCTTGATAATTCTTACTGAGCTTCTATCATTTAACATTTACTTTGATCACAAAAATGAGGGGTAGCTAGGGGGAGCACTGTGAATGGAGTCCGAAAGAATGAGGTGAAATCCTGCATCAATCACTTATTAGCAACGTGACCCATGGCGAGTCACTTCACCTTTATCAGTCTCAGTTTCTTTATCTGCAAAATAATAATTGTACCCATCGCCTAGGGTCATTGTGAGGACCAAATGAGATAATGTCGGTAAAGTATTTTATAAGCTTTAACGTGCTATATCAGAGCTTGCGATTATAAAATCTTGGTAAGAACTTTAAGACTGCACAAGACTTTAGTGCTATATCAAATAAAATTTGAGATACACCGAATTGAATATAAACATTAAAAATTATGCCTTCAAGCTTCATTCAATTAATTTTACTTTAATATTTTCATTAGTGATCAAAAGGCGTCATGGTATAGTCGTTTGAAAGACGGATGGCCTTGGGGCCAGGTAGATCTGAGTTCTTTGTCCAGCCTCTAACAATCACTGGTTGGGCAACCTTGGACAAATCCCTTAACACCTCCTCTTCTAAGACCCTAACTGGCAGAGAAGGGGCCAAACTGCATTGGTAGAGGGGGTTTCCTTCCCTAGGAGTTCCCTCTATTGTTTAAACCTTTTTAACAGGTCCAATCTTTACCCCTATTTTCATGAGCAGTGAGGTAATACCCTACTCAGTTATAAAGGTGATCACATAATAAGGGTTGTCACAGCAGAGTATTATTATAACCTCTTAATGATGATAAGATATTATTTTGGTCTGTATAACATGAAGTAGGCAACAACTATTTTCTGTCATTAGGTGGTTTTCTGTCATTGGTCTATAGTAGCTTTTCTCAAACATTTTGGTCTCAAAAACACTCTTTTGTACTCAAAATACACAAAATTATACTTCATACTATTTTTTTTTTTTGCTTTTTGGTGAGGCAGTCAGGGTTAAGTGACTGGCCCAGGGTCCCATAGCTAGTGTCAAATGTCTGAGGCCAGATTTGAACTCAAGTCCTCCTGACTCCAAGACCGGAGCTCTATCCATTGTGCCACCTAGCTGCCCCATATACTTTATACTCTTAAAAGAACTCTAAAGCGTTTTTGTTTATGTGAGTTATATCTATATATCTACCTATAGTATTAGAAATTAAAATGCCTTAGTATTAATCATGAAAATCATTTTGATCTTATGGACCCTGCAAAGGTCTTAGTGACCCCTAGGAGTCCCTGGCCACACTACGAGAATTACTGGTTCATTGAGAGCAGGAGTCTCTAGGCTCATTCTTGTTTTTTGAGACTGACTTTCCCTCTCCCAATGTTGCCATTGATTTGGCCTAAGATCTTGAAAAAAAAAAAAAAGGTGGACAGAAGGTAACAATGTACTTTCTTTTTCAATGAGATGAGTAAATGAAAAAGCATTTATTCATTCAGCTAAAAATAAATCAAAACAGATTTATTAAGCATCTACCATGTGCCTGGCTCTATGGTGTGGAGTGGATATACAAGTACAAAAATGACATAGTCTCTACCCTCAAGAAGCTTACAGTCTAATCGAGGGAGACAGCATATATACAGGAGTTTTTGTACGGGAAGTCACAGTGAGTGAAAGTGAGTGCAGCCACAAGGAAGTCAACCAACATTTCCTTTCTAGTAGCAATGATCATGCTGATCTGATTACAGTTCTCAGTAAGAGAAGATGGCCAGGGTAGAGAGCTAGATGAGATATGAAGCATGGCCTAGACTTTCCAGTCAGCTAGTGCTGACACTGGGTAATGGTGTGAAAGGAAGGCTTGAGTATAGACTGACCACTCCTCTAGTATCACATGAGACCATGAAACTAAAAGGACTTTAGGAAATGACTGTTGGAGAAAACTGACATCTTACTTTACCTAATTTGACCTACATTTTCTCCTATAATTGTTTTTGTTAAATTGTAGTTTTTGTTGAGAGGTGGTATGATATAGTGGAGGGCCCACGGGTTCAATCCCTGAGTCTGACACATCCTGGCTGTGTGACCTTGGGCAAATCACTTAACTTCTCTGTGCTCCAGGTAAGTTTCTCAGACTATAAACTGCATACAAGGTGGCAATCTGGACTGGTAGAAGGAATTTCCTACACCAATAAAATCACAGACCTAGTCCCCATTTCTATCCTTACCTGTAGTTCTTGTTAAGCACGTGGAAGAACAAACGTTCTCATAAATGTATATTTACTTAAACTACTTTTAAAAAACAATTTTCACATAACATGTAATCATAAAACACAAGTGAAACGAAGGTTAAGAAGTATTTAATTTTCAAGCAAAAATTTTAAATATACAGAAATATTTATTATTTTTCCCTTCACGCCTTGTAACCTAATAGAATGTCACAATTTTTCTCAAAACCTATAAGAAGAATTTTAGGTCTATTATTTATTAGCTTTAGCAATAAAAGTGCAGTATATTGTTGGTGTTTTTATTTTTACAAAAAGTTTTGTTTTTCTTCAAGGTAAGATTCAATTTTTAAAATGTTAACTATTACTAAAGACAAAAACTTAACTTAAGGCACTAAATACCTAACATAACTCTATGATAATACCTTTGTTTAGAATGCACTTCTTAACAGAAAAAGAAACTTCACTGAAACTGTCATGGGAAAATGTCTATGTGGCAAGAAAGCTATTAAATTTTTTAAATTTTACATTGTTTGGAATGGGACATTTCCAAAACCAAGAGAAAATTAAATAATTCTGATGAAAGTTTAAGGTTTCCCACTGTCCTATTTTTCTCAAGTTAATACACTCAGTCTATTTTTATTTCTTGAACATTAAACTGAACTGTGAAAATTATAAATATTTAAATGGGATGATGAAGAAAACAAACAGCACGTTTCATACTTGTTCAACAGTATTTTTTTATTTCGAGACTTTTTCAGCATTTAAATTTTATTAGATGTTATATCAATTATCGTCTCTACGACAGCCATGAAAATAAAAGGCCATAGGGAAACTAGATTCCAAGAAAGGGAGTCATTTTTGTATCTTCATTATGCCATGCATAAGGCAGGAGTTTATTGAAAATTTTGCTGAATAGACAAAGTTCACCAATGTCACAATAACTCACATATTATTTATTACTAATTGTTACTAATTATTAATTGAAGTAGATGCAACAAAAGATTCTTAGCCATTGTCTTCAGTGTCTTATTACTGATACATCCTACTCACTCTTATAAATTACTGCTCCATAACTAATCCAACTTCCCGATGTTATAACTAAGTAGCTAAATCTGAGTAGTAAGAATATAAATGTTAATACTTTGAAAATGAAAAGCCTCTTTTCTTAATTAGGCAAAAAATATCTATATTAGAGACAAGTAGATAAAAAATTTGGTGGCCTGTAGATTTCTTATTACATTTACATATCACGAAGACAACAAATAAAAAATCAGAATCATAGCTAATGTATTTCAAATAAACTCTATATATGGAAAATATTTTACGAGCACTGACTCAACAGAAGAAAGCAAATATATGTAATTTTAAAAGACAGATTTATAAAACAAGTCCAGGTGTCACTGGATGAGAATGTATAATGTGATGCTCTGCAGAATACCTAAAACAGAATGAGAAACACTCTAACCATCACTCTCTGACAGTCTGGGACTGACATTTCCAAGTCCTACATCTGCACAGGACATTCCAGATGCAGGGAGTCTTATAAATCCTTTAGCTCATAGGTTACCAAAAAGTCTGCTTCAGTATTCAACTTTTTAATATTATTTTGCATCCTCTAAATTCTACGTGAGCAAATGTTGTTAGTTGCATAAGTAAGACTATCAATCTCGGAGCTCATAATTACATGTGAGAAGTATCCAAAGATTACAGGCTAAGAGATCCTCAGTTCTATTTAGATCACTAATGTTAATGTAAGGACAATCAAGCCCTCTACAACAGTGGTTTCAAACACAAATAGAACATAAGGATCCTTAAGACCACATACTGACTTAGAAAACCACATACTAACATTACCTATGTTCTAGTGTATGGCTTTTTTGGTTAAATATTTCCCAATTATATTTTAATGTGGTTCAAACCAGACTCAGGAGTGTTTTGGATGCTGCCATAGGCTTCATATTTGATACTTCTGCTCCACAATTAGGGGCCATCATAACCTTCTCATTTTATTACTCACTTCCTCATGCTATATGTTCTAATTAAACTAGACAGTCTTATGTCTCTTCATCATAAACAATACTCTTATGTCTCTGCTTAGATTGTTTCTTCTTTCTTCCTAAGAAATCCTCCCTCCACATCTTTGCCTATTGGACTCCTATCTATTGGTTAAAGGCCAACTATTATTTCACCTCCTTTAGGAGGGTGCAGAGTGATAGAGATTTTGGCCACAGCAATGCATGAAGGCCACCTACCAGGACACAGAAAGATTTTTAAAGGTATTAACATATTAACAGCTCTGCACTTTCAGAAACTATGTGTCCTCATTTTCACTCAGTTAATGTTTGTTATGCAGACCTCCCTCCCCCTCCCTTGCTTTCCATCTCTTGCTCTCAGAACTGTCAACTGTCATCTCCTACAAGCATTATCTAATTCTATTAAAAAAAGGCATACACTGTCAGTGCCAATGCGCCTTTATTCCTCTCTAGATTACACTCCTGACTCTCCCAAACCTTTTCTATAATATTCCAGGAACATATTCACCCTAAAAGCTCACTCTACCCTTAGAATTCACATATCGGAAGTACCCTCTCTGCCCCCGTGGCCTCTCTCTCTGATTGGCTGGTTCTTCCTGGACCCTCCATCATAAGGTGGAAGCTCAGGCCAGTCATGTCTTTATTGCTCTCCAGGCTGTATTCCTGACCTTCTCAGTCTTTCTCTATAATCTAACACCTTTCTCTATTAAGCATCTCCTAGTTTTCAGCTCCATTTTATGTGCTGTCTTCTCCCATCAGAATGCAAGCTCCTAGGATCACAATCAATAAATAAACATTTATTAAGTGCCTATGTATCAAGCACTGTGGTAAGTGCTAGAGATATAAAAAGAGGCAAAAGACAGTCCCTACTCTCAAGGGGACATCTAATGAGGGAGACAACATACAAACAAATATATACAAAGCAAGCTCTATACAGGACAAACAAGAAATTAAAAAAAGAAAAGCACTAGGATTAAGAGGACTTAGGGAAGGCTTCTTGTAGAGGGCTGGATTTCAATTGAGACTTAATTAAAAGGAAGCTAGGAAGGTCAGTAGTTGGAGTAGAGGAGGGACAACACTCCAGGTGTGGGAGAAAGTCAGAGAAAACGCCCAAAGCCAAGAGATGGGCTGTTTTGTTCATGGAACAGCCAGAAGGCCAGTGTCACAAGATCCAAGAGTATGTAATGGGGAGTAAGGTATATGAAGACTGGAAAGTTAGGAAAGGGCTAGGTAATAAAGGACTCTGAATACTAAACAGAGCATTTTGTATTGGACCCTGGGAGTGATAGGGAGCCACTGAATTGGGGGGTGAGAGGGGAGGATGACCTGATCAGACCTGCATTTTAGGAAAATTACTTTAGTGGCTAAATGGAGAATGGATTGGAACTGGGAGAGACTCAAGGCTAGCAAACCCACCAGCAGCTATTGCTGTAATTAAGGAATGAGATGATAAGAGCCTGCACGGGATGGGGTGGGGATGGGGGGAGGTCAGAGTGTCAGAGGAGAGAAAGGGATGAATTTGAGAGACGTTGCAGAGATGAAACTGGCAGGCTTTGACAACAGCTTGGATTGGGGTGGGGGTGGGGGAAGGAGTGAGAGATAATGAGGAGAATGAAGTCTAGGATGACTCCTACATTGGGAGCCTAATGGACCAGGAGGATGGTGTTGTCCTCTTCAGTAATAGGGAAGGATGGCGGGGAGGGTTTAGGGGGAAAAATGATGAGTTGTTTTGGACATGTTGAGTTTTAGTTATCTACTAGACATCCAGTTTGAAATATCTGAAAAGTAGTTGGAGATGTGAGATTAGAGGTCAGCAGAGAGATTGGGCAAGAAAGGTAGACCTGAGAAACATCAGCATAGCAAGCTTGTATTTGTATTCACAGCCTTAGCACAGTGCCTGAAACTTAGTAACTGCTTAATAAATATTTATTGATTTCTCTTGAAAATATATTGGGGGGGATTAACTATTTAAAGACTAGCACACTAGCACTGTTGACAGACCTATGAATTTGTCCAAATATTTAGGAATATAATTTGAAGTTACATACACTCCCCCCAAAAAAGTCTAAACTATACTTAGCCTTTGAACTAGTGATAACACTAGGCATATTCCCAATCAAGCTCGTCAAAGACATTGGGAAAGATTCCATATATATGAAAATATCTATAACAGTACTTTTTTTATAGTAGCAAAGAAATGGAAGGAAAGTGAATGTCCACAGATGGGAGAAAAGTTGGAACAAATTGTGGCATATGATCTTAATGGCATGTTACCGTGCTACAAAACGGTGAATACGAAGAACGCTGAGAAACCGGGCAAGATGAACTGCTAAAGCATGACATCAGCACTGCTTCTTTACAATAAGGAGCACGATAATGCAAAAGAAAACCGTCAACAGACTTCAGGACTCCAAGCAATGCAACGCCTATCTGTGACTTCAGAGCACGGGGGTGACCTGTGCTTTCTGCCTCTCAGAAGAGAAGTGGTGCACCACAGGCATGGAGCAGGGCCACACAGCGTCAGATACAGCCTAGCGGTTTTTGTTTTGTCTGACTGCACTTATTCATTAAAAGGGAAGTTTTTATTGAGATGGTGGGAGGGAAGTAATTGGGAAGTGACAGTATTATTTTAAATGTATCAATAGAACACTACAAAAATATTCTTTGTTAAAATGGAAGGTTATTTGGGGAGAGATTATTGGGAAGTAACAGCAGTGTAGAAAAGAATCTGTGAAACTTCTTTTTAAAAGGAATATACCATTTTTTCTAAGGTTGGGGGAAAAAAACCCAAATACTTATAATTTGCTACATATCAAAAGAACAAGATAACTAACACTTCTCTGTTTAGAGAAAAGTTGGGAAAACCCAAACCAAATGGATTTTTTTTTTTGCAAAAAACAAAAAACAAAAAAACAAGAGTGTCATACTTATAAGAATATAAGCTGCTTGAAGTTAGGAATTATTTTTCACTTTTTCTTCACATGCTTAGTTCTTTGAAGAATATCTTACTAACCACAGAGGCTTAATAAATAAATGCATGTTAAATTTAGTTCTGGTTTCCTCAGAATTAGATAGAAATAAACTTACCAACCAAAACAACCAGTCTGTATTTCTCATTATTTTGTCTCCTATATGGTGAAACTTCCTCATACGTTGGGACATCTGCTGTATCATACTGATCACTCTTCTTGCATTCATACATAGACTTGTTTGTCTTCTTATCTTTTCTACTAAGACGGAAGCTTCTTCTAAAACCAGCTGGAATTTTAAAAAATTATTTGTATTTAAAAGCACAGAAAAAAACTTCAGATCCAGAAAAGAACCAATAACTACATTGTTACAAATGTGTCTGATAAGAAAAAGCAACATTTTAAATAATTTCATCCAAAGGATATTTTGGAGGAGAATCAGACTTCATGTATTTACGTAGTTTATATAGGCACTCCAATATTATAATAGTCTTAAGCCACAGAACATCTTTTTAAGTAAATCAATGCAGGTAACTACACAACTTAATGAACCAAAATAAAGAAAGAATACTTTAATAAGTACATCAGCCCAATTATTCATGACTCCGATGCTGAATACATCTGATTAAAAAAAAAAGTATATATAAAGAAAAGAACTTCAAATATTAACAGGCACATAACCTCTTTTCCATAAATCCTAGATTACTTTATAGCACATGTACAATAGTAATGACATCCTTGTGGAACAGGTATAATGGATAATTTCACAGAGAAGAGAAGAGTCACGGAAGCTAAAGTCACAGCATGTGCCTATGGCTGCAAGAGACTGAAGTTATCCAAGCCCAGTGAGCCTTAAAAACCCGTTTAGACTGTGCATTCATCATTAGGAAGATTAACTTTAAAGTACCTAAGGGAATGGTTACCAGAGTCAATTAAAAGGACTCTACTATACATCTACTACAATATGGATATTTAGAACCTTTATGATGAAATTCACTGAATCAGAAGGATGTAGAGAATAGAGGGCTGACCTTAGCAGAAGACCTGCCTCAGTTACTTGCTACCTTGGTGATCGTGACATGTCACTAAACCTATTGCATCCTCAATCTCCTCATCTATAACATGGAGATAGCAGCAGTACATGCATCACAGGGTTGTGAGGATCGAATGATATAATATGTAAAGTGCTATGCAAACTTTAAAGGTTTATAGAAACAAATCAAACATCAGATCAACTTTAGAACATATGAAATATGTACTTTTGTGGAACTAATGTTACTATACTGATCAGAAAACAAAGTGAATTTTCTTTTTGAATGCACGCATACTTGGTAGTAAAACTGAAGAATCTTTTACTGGTTGGCATGAATTTAAATTTATATAAAGGGAAGATAATAATGCTTAATATCATGCTTAAGTCATTAGCTAAGACTCAAAACAAAAAAAAGCTTTATGTGTATTTTTAATTATTGATGACTAAAAGCAAAAATCAGAATTCGAGCAAGGAATTACAATCTAATACATTTAAACAGAATGGTTAAAATAAATATAATTTTTAAAAAGATGACTGATTCATTTAGGCATGGCACAAAGATTTTAATTTGGGGCCACAAAGACTCATTTTTGCTTCTATGGAGATAACCAGGTAGTTTGGGGCAAAGATTTATGCATGAAACAATCACCAAAGAAATCTTTTCAAGACAGGGATCTCAGTTTGGTAAGGTGATTCAGGAAAACAGCTTTAGTGACACAGACATTTGGGAAGATGTCATAGAGCTGGGATGGAAGTGGCATGTTAGAAAGTTTCTCTGTATACCGACTTTGCCTACTGGAGGAAATGCAGAGCAGTTTAAAAAATAGGAGAAAATGAATGTGGGGTTTGATGGGAAAGATTATACTGGAAAAACTAAGAGGAAAAAATGATTATCAGACAAAAGTATTCTAAACAAAAAGCAAGACAGCAAAAAGGGAAAGTAGTAAAAGGCAGTTTCTCATTTTGAAGTCGGTGAAAGCACTCTGGACACAAAGAAATGAGATTCTGGAGATGTAAACAGGCATATGAAAGAACAGTGATAATATGGACATAAGACAGGAAATCATACAGAGAATGAAAATGGGAAGAAAAAAGGAAAATATGAATTCAAACCTCTCTTTAAAATGATTAAGTGTTGTACAAAACATACTCTGTCCCTTTCTCTTGTGCCAGTATTTTAGTTCCTTGAATGATGCCTATTCTTGTAGACATTCTACTGATGCTCAAAATAAATATAGCTTTGGCAGCCATGTATCATGGAGCCCCCAACAGTTTACCCAGAAGGCATTCTTCACTTTATAGAATCAGGGCATTTAAATCTGGAAGGGCCTTTGTAGATCCATTTAGTCCTATTCTTTCATTTTAATATGAGTCAGAGGTTTTAAGCGACACACCTATAGCAGGGCCTCAGTGATAGAGAAGGGACTGGAACGTTGAGCTCTTGATCCCAGTTCCAGTACTCCTTTTACATTTCCCTTGTAGAATTTTCACTGGAGGCAGCAGGGAGTCAGCTACCCTCCTTATTGTATGGTAGTTCCGGACAGCAAGAGTGAGTACCAAATGCAGGGTTCCCAATGTCCAGTACCATTACGACTCTAGGGGAAAACTAAGGATGAAGGAATGGAATTATAACTACTTTTACAGTTAGAATTTGGGGAAATAATGTACAACATGATGATAAAATCAGACAGTTTTAAAAATTTACTTCCATGGTGATAATAATTTAATTATTTCTAACTCATTTTATTTTTGCTTTTCTAAGAGGCAAAAAGAAGTTAGCTGGGGAAAGAGAAACAATTTAATTTAAAAGTAAGTGTTTTGGGGTTTTTTAAAAAGGCTGCATTATGTTCTATATATGGCAGAAGTCTTATGAAGCTATTTGTTATCTGGCATATTTCAGGTATTCATTAATTGTTATCAATTTATAAAATGGAAATTTATTTGTTTTATACATTTATGTTCATTTTAAAAGCACCTTGACAAATGTAATATGAGATGAAAATTAGTCTTTTAAGTGGTTATTCTACATCCTTCTACAGCAGAAGTTAAAACCTCAAAAGATGCACAGGTCATGCCAACAAATAGCACTTTGGTTCTACTCCCAAGTAGCACAAAGAATTAAACATTTCTTGTTAGAGTCAGTTGAGTTCTGTGATTAAAGAAAACAATTTTAAGAATTATGTCCATACTCTGAAAATGAGTACAGTTCTCTGTAGATGACCCTGAGTACATAACCCAAGAACCACATAATCCTATTTCATCTCAAGTAAGGAATTCTTAGTGGCATCTGGCTTGAAGAAAAAAGGGAGTTCAGTGTAAGAATGCAGTTTTACATAAAATACATTTTCCTTATATTTCCTTCACATTTTTGTAATTTATAATTGGCTCAACATTTTTATGGACAGTATTTTTCCATAGTGCTTACCCACAGCTGCTAGAAATTTCCATTTTTTGGAGAAAAAAAGGAATGGCACATTTATTTTATTACAATAGGAGAGTGATATTGCAGCACCACCTCGGCTGTGGATCAGCACCATTAATCCCAAGCAGACACAAGAGACTTCTCTTTCCTAAAATGTTTTTCCATTAAGAATAATTTATGATAAATGTTAATTATTTTCATGGGTTTTGATTTTGTCATACAATGTTCTTGCTCACTTAAGAATTACTTTAAAAATTCACAGAGAAGGAAGGACAGAACAAGGTGATTGAATGCTTTGAGTTGAGTTCCTTAATCATAGTAATTAGTAACAGGAATCAGAGCCCATCCTGGAGGCAAAATAAAACAAAGTTATTTAGTTCAAGAGGAAGGCTATGTCAGACAGATCCTGTGCTATGATTATGGCACTAAAAGAACAAAGTCTAAGAATAATCAAATGTCACACTAGAATATTCATAACAGCAGGAAGAGCTGATGAGGTCCTTAGCTCTTCTACTTTGAACTACCATTGTAACATAACTTTTCAGAGTGGCATTATAATTGTCTGAGACTAAAACCTATAGTTTTATGGCAGGACTTTCATTACTTAAATTACTTACCAATTTGTTCAATCAATCATGCATTCATTCATTCATTCAATACATTTATTGAAAGCTTATTACATTTAAAAGACAACGCAAGATACAAAGTCATAAAGAATATAAGAAAAATGTATGTTCACAAGAATCTATGATACAAGGAAGTTATCTACTGAACGCTATCTCTAGGTCCTGAAAATTTTCTTAAGTACTGTTGTCAAAAGGTACACATAGTTTAGTCTTTTTTATTAATAGTCTCATTAAAAAAATACTTCTATAATATTTTCAATCTAAAAATCAAATCAATTAGGCAGATTTTAAATCTGGGGATTCTCAAAAAAAGCTAGATTATTTGCATTTATGTAAAATTTTTCTTCTAAATATTAAATTTTACACTTAGGTTTAAGTAATTACAAATTCTTGCTACCACAGTAAGTTTTAAACCAAATGTAAATGTATGGTAGTGCTGATGTTTATGTAACTTCAAAAGTTGGTACTATGTCTCTACTAACATCTTATTCCCATGTCCTTTCATAACGTGGAGGTGCCACATTATGAAAACATGAAACAAACGGTGCCAGTTAAATACAAACCATGACAGCTAGGCAATGCAGTAGACAGAGGGCTGTGCCTGGGGTCAGTAAGACCCGAGTTCAAATATAACTTCAGACACTTACCGTATGTGTGACTCTGGGCGAGTTACTAAATCTTTATCTGCCTCAGTTTTTTTATCTGTAAAATAGGGATCATAATAGTACCTACTTCCCAGAGTTGGTGTTTAATATAGTGCCTTGCACACGGTAGGTGATTAGTAAGTGTTTGTGCCCTGGCTCTCTCACTCCCCTGCCCAGTTAGAAAGGCGTGGAGGGCAACTTCTGCAACGGACTACACGTCCGCTAATCTGAGGCGTCACCTAGCGAGGTTTGGATTGGCTCATTACCTGAAAGTTGGTCATGTGGGGATCACGTTCTTTTTAGTCATAGCGAATCAAGACTATTAAGGACATGAGGATTTGCTACTTGTGTCAGTTAAGGCAGCACTCAGGCTAACAAATGCAGATCTTTTTTTAACTACTGAAGGAAGTGATATCTTAGTGACTGCTAAGACCAATACAATTGAGCACTAGGGATTCTGAGATCCCAGGTCCTGTAGTTGTAACATGTACTATAGTAGCATGGTACAGTGAATGAAGATGCAGGTCTGGTGGCAAAGGTCAGGGGTTCAAATTCTACCTCAGGGAGTTGGACAAGATGGCTCCCGGGGTCATTTCCAGCCCCAGCTCTATGATACCATGGTCTGAGAACGCACAGACAAGCGTTTTTAACGCCACTCAAAAGAGACATGATTCTATATTTCCATATGCTGAGACCATCGTGGCGAGAAACTAGGTTTTGGGAGTCGTAGCATTGATTAAACATAAGGTCTAAGTAATAGCTAGCATTGACACAGTGCTTTAGCGTTTGTGAAGTGCTTTACGTAGATTGCTTTCATTTGGCCCTCAAAGCAACTCGGTGAGGCTGGTTCTGTAATCATCACTCTTTTAACAGATGAGGAAACTGAGGCTGAAAGACTGCACAGGGTCACATTCGTTAGCAGGAATCTGAGGCAGGATTTGAATTCATACGTTCCTGAGTTTTCCTGGCACTGTCTACTTTGATGACTAGCTGCCTAAAAATAAACAGTAAAAGCAAAATAAGCACAATGGGACTGAGCCAAGAATTATACTATAGTGAGGGAAAAGAAGTTTACCAAGTTGATGGGAAAAAATAAGTTCCACAAGTTAATAACGGAACTTAAGATTGGAGTACAATGAATGCAATGGAGAATAGCTAGGGAATGAAGAAAAAAGAGGAAAACGGCCAGGATTTTGGGATTTAAAATGGTCTCATTGTTGTTAAAACCTTAATTAAACCTGAGAAATTATATTATTTAATAACATTGTACTCTTCTAATTCCATCTGCTAATAGCTTAAAGATAATAAAAAGTTATTATATTTTATATTTAATTTTAAAGGGGACATGTCTTATTTCTTATATATTATTTATAATTCAAATGGGCTATTTTGTAAAAATAAAATATGAAATAATTCAAGACCACCCCCTGTCCTACAAAAGCCAAGGGAATCTAAAACTAAGTAGTCTCTGGAAGCACATATTGATATAAACACATACTGTTTGGGGGAGAATTTTCTTTGTTTTCTATTCACAAAAAAGAAAATGAACACATTTTTAATTTTAAGATTTTAAAAATAAGTTACTTCCTAAGTCTGGTTATATTTCCTATAGCTATCTAACCTTTTAAAATAAATCTCAGGCACAATTGAAAGGAATGCCATCGTTAGGCTTCTAATGTTTAAATATCATATATATTTAAGCATTATGTAGGATGCATGACCAAAAATAAAACTCAGATCACAGCAACTTGGATAGTAATTCATGTTATAAATGGGTATTTTTAAACATATAAAGTAAGACTCCACAGTCTATTCCCTTAGACTGCATGACTCCTGAAGAAATAAAAATCATAAAAATTTTCAAATTCCTTTTTCATTTCCAATACCTTTCCAAGCCAATTTTCTGTTTTATTTTGCAGTGGAAGATCTTAACTGTGATCAAAACACAGCTGCCAAAAATGCTATGTAAAAAAATTATTCATCTCTAAAATAATTTGATTCTTTTGGTGAAATAGTAAGCATACTCTAGTTTTAAACTGCCTAGTGGCTGTCATGAAAACTGGAAAACTCAAAAAGTATTCATGAAAACTCCCATTTAAAAATATTTACACAAATTTATCTGGGCACTGGTAACAAAAAAATCCAAACAGCTTTAAGTTATTATGAAACTTTTCCTCACAGTAAAAAACTTAAAGTTTCAATTTAAAAACATTCTTGTTGCATTTCTTATGCTATCACAATAACAAAGTCCTAAAACACACAAAAAGAAACTGTGCAATCCAAAACAAGTTACAAGGAAGCTTACGAAATAGAAGATAATGCTATTTGAGAAATGCAGCTTCTATGATGGTCAGCTTCTATGCTGAAACTACTCCATAGACACAGAGGAAATTTGAAGTGAAAAGAGAAGTACTAGTAGCTGCAGCAGGAGGAATAAAACTTGTAAAGAGAGTTTAATGCCGTAAGGCTGATGGAAGAAAGTGTCAGGTGCGGGTCTGAAAAAACTAGACACATCTGAAGAGACTAATCAACTTCATTACTACCTATATGCTCACTATAAAAATACACAAAATATAAAAATATATGGAACACCAACATAACATAATATTTTGACATAAACTAAATAACTTCTCATTCACTTATTGATTTCATACACCCAAAGAAAAATATCTGAACATATGACACAAAAATCATCCTCAAAATATCAGCTGATTCAAAAGGGCTAGTATGGAAATGTAAAGAACAAGTATTCATATACTACAAATACCTTAAAATCTTATTAATTTTGCTCTCAAACTAGCAACAAAAACAGAAACTCAGGGGACCAAATGAAATTTTGGAAGCTACTATATCAACTGGCCATTTCAGGAAAAAAAGAGAAACAGATGCAAATATATACATGCATGCACACACACGCACGCACGCACGCGCGCACACACACACACACACACACACACTCTCAAGTTCTGATCATGATGGCAAAACTGTCTTCACTGTATAGCAGAGTGCCATCACATATCCATGACAAACCTTAGGAAAAGTCAATCAGTTGAAAAAGTCAAAAAAGCAGTGGCTTCCAACTTAAAACTTTGAAATGGTGGGAAAAAAATCATAGTGTGTTCACACAAAATTAAAATTTTAGTAAATTAGTTTAAAAGCACACTGGTTTTTAAATATACATTTTCTTCAAATGAAAATTTGCTAGACAAATGCTGTGCCTTACTGTCAGAGGAAAAAAATTCCACATAGTATGCCAGACTTGCTGGAATTATCCAAAGGAGCCTTGCTAGCCCAAGACAGCCAATATGTTGGTGAAAGATTTCCTCTACATTTTTCTGAATAAATTCTCTTTTTAAAAGTAACATAATATCTACTCAAAGGTAAACAAAAAATGCATTAAGGAAAAGATTAAATGTTGTGGCAAAATAGGATAATCATTTATTATAGTTCTTCGATGATTATAAGCTAAACAATTTGACTTCTGACTCTGCATATACTATAGAACAAAATTATACCTATCAAAGCAGTCTTAAACTCTGGAAAACAATAAATAAAAATATTTTAGAAGGAATAACAAGACAAACACTTTCTTATCTGTACACATACATGGTAAAAATAAAGCAGCAAAACACAATGAATTTAAAGCTTTTAAAACTGAACTTGTATTAAAAGATACAAAAGCACTTCCAGTGGGGATGGAATTGGGGAAAAGTTTATATAAGAGTAAATTTCAGGACATGGTTTTACAAGGTGGTATTTATCTATCAGATTAAAATTAGTCTAAGTACAGGAAAGAGAAAGTACCATTAGAGAAAATGCTACGTAAATATAGCAAAACTGGCTCCAGGACAATCCTGGATTCAAAGAAAGTATGGTTAACAAAGTTTTACAAAAGCAACGTCACTGTTATCATATATTTTCTATTCAGTCTAACAGGAGTGGGGAATCTGAGGCCTTGAAGCCACATATGGCCCTCAAGGTCCTCAAGCAAGGCCCTTTGGCTGAATTCAAATTTCACAGAACAAATTCTCTTACTAAAATGATTTGTTTTGTAAAACTTGGACTCAGTCAAAGGCCGTACCAAAGGACCTAAAAGGCCACAAGTTCGTCACTGCTGGAACTCACTGCTGAAAAAAAAAAATCCCTTCTTCAGTACTGGACAAGTGAACACCCGGTTTTTGCTTGGAGAATTCCAAACCATTATTTCCCAAAACAGCCCATTCCATTTTAGGATCAATCTAATCATTAGGAAGTTTTTCCTTAAATTAAACCTAAATCTGCCTTTTAGACGATGTTTATCTAATGCTCCTACTTATACCCTATGGCCTCAAATGGAACAAGCCTAATCCCTCTCCCACTTGACATTCTCTCACACACTTGAGGTCACTTGTCCTCTCTAAAGTAAACAGCAATAGTCCCCTCAACTGATAGGGCATGAACTTGAGGCCCTTCACCACTGTTTCTAATAAAATTATAACTGAACTTTAGGAACACACATTTCATACTGAAGTTTGCCTGTAGTCTTTTAAATTTTTATTGCATCAAACTATTGACTTGGTTCAAGAACTGTCCTTGTCGGGTCTGGTGTCCTGATTTTTGGTTTAAAAACTGACATTGACTGTAGTCATTTCCTAGGAGACAGGACTGCTCATTGGTTAAATTTTTTGCAATGAACAATCCTGAAGGGCAAATTCTTTCTGTAAATGTTGGTCATGTAAAAACTACTCTAAATTCAAAAGATCTTGATAGTGGGGGAGAGAAGGGATCTTAACAGTTCTACTGTTCTGTCATCACAAAATAATTACTTTCTAACTCTTCACCAACTATATTAGAGAAAAAATAAAACAATTTTACAACAACTCATGGGGGGGGGGGAATAAAACACAACAAAAATAAAGTACAGGGCAACTTAGGCCAGGAAATAAAGTATGGAGAAAAGGGCCTAAACAGAAATCTTCCCTACAACATTCCTAAAAAGTGTTCATCCAGCTTCCTTTTATCAATTAATCTATTATAATTAAAGAAACATTTCCAGTGAAGGTAGGAAATTCCACATTTGGGGAACTATAATAATTAGTTATAAAAAGGTAGCTGTGGTTAGTAGATTAAGCGGTGGGATTGGAGTCAGGTAGACTTGGGTTAAAATCTGGCCTCTGATACTTGTTAGTTATATGGGTTAACTTTCATGTTCCCAAGGCAACTTTCTAGACATTCACTGAGTCACAGACCTTCACATAGATCAACAAGCATTTATTAAGTGCCTACTATGTGCCGGGAAGACACTAGCGTTAAGTGGGATCAGCAAAGACTTCTTGTAGAAGGTAAGATTTAGCTGGGACTTGAAGGATGTCAGGGAAATGATGCTGAAATGGAGATGAAGAGTGAGAGAGTTCCAAGCATGGAGGAACTGACTGTGCTAGTACTACTTTCTGATGCCAATCAAAGGAAACCTACTCTCTCCTCTCCATGACAGAACTTCAAGGACATGATGATGGCTATCACACATCTCCAAAGTTTTCTTTTCCTCAAGAGAAACATCCCCATTTCCTTCAAATGAACCTGTCTGGTGTGGTTTCTGGTCCTCTCACAATTCTGCTTGACTTCTTCTGCAACATATCAATGTATTGCCTACAATGGGACACCTAGGAGTGAACAGAAGACTCCTAAGAGAATCTGATCAGGGAAGCCAAGTAGGCCAGTCACCTTCCTTCTTTTTGGACACTGTGCCTCTAGTTAGGCTGCCTGAAAGCCTACTAGCTTTCTTTTATTGACACCAAGTTGCACTGTTGATTCATTGTGTACTTGCAATCAACAAAAACTCTCAGACCTTGCTGACATTGACAATGCCTCCTTCATCCTATACTTGTACTACTGATTTTTTTCTTGACATATTCAATTTCAAACAAAACTAATATAATTAGGAAAATAAGGGAAGCAGTTAACTGGGAAAAATCTTTGTATTAAATACCTCTAATAGTCAAGATATATAGAAAACTTACATATATATATATATATGACCAAAAACCAATTCCCAATACATAAGTGGTCAAAGGACATGAATAAATAGTTCTCAAGAAGAACTCCAAATTAATAACACCAATGTGAAAGAATATTCTAAATCAATAACATTAAGAGAAATGCAAATCAAAACAACTCTGAGGTTTAACCTCACTCCCAATAAATTGGCAATAAAGACAAAAGATAAGAGCACCTAATCTTGGGAGGGGGTTGTGGACAGATGGTAACATTTATGCACTTTTCGTGGAACTCTGAATTGGTCCACCCATTCTGGAAAATATTTGGGAATTATGCTAAGCAAGTAACTAAAATATCCATACTTATTGACAAAGAGATCCCATTTTTAGGCCCCCAAGAGGTCAATTATAAAAAGATAGCCCCCTCTGCCCCTGCAGAAAACCAAAATATTTATAGCAGCAAAGATATGTAAGCAAAACAGATGGCCACTGAAGAAAGACTAAACAAGTTAGATATGTGAATGAATGGACTATAACTATGCAATTAAGAAAAAAGACCTCCCTCCATCCTTCGCAAAGGTGGGTGACTATAGGTATAGAACCCTACCTATAACATCAGACTTTTGGGATAGATGATTACTTCTGCTGAACTGTTTTTTCCCCACTTTTTATTTTCTATATAAGGGATGGCTTCCTAGGTGGGGTAGTGGGGGGAAAAGATACACTGGAGAATACAGGCACCTGGTAGAACAGTGGATAGAGTGCTAGGCGGGGAGGCAGGGAGACTTCAGTTCAAATCTGTCCTCAGACACTTACTAGTTGTGTGACCCTGGTGCAGGTCACTGAACTTCTGGTTGCCTCAATTAATAGTAAAGTGGAGACGGTACTTATCTCACAGGGTTGTTGTGAGGATCAAATGAGATAAGATTTGTAAAAAGTGCTTAGTACAATGCTAGGCATATAATAGAGAGTATATAAATGCTTATTCCCTTCCCTACAGGTAAGGTAAAAATAGAAGACATCATTTTTTTCTTAAAGGAAAAGTTAGTCATTAAGCTGTTTTTGAAGTCCTTTCCCATTAGCACCTTCACCCCCATGGCCTTAACTACTCATGTTCTCTATGCAGATGTCTCTATACCCAGCTCCTCTTCTCTCTCATTACCCTGAATATTCCACCAGCACCTCAAATTCAGTATGCAAAAAAAATGGAGTTTATTACTATCTTTTCCTTCCCCACTTAAATCTCTACTTTTGAAGAAAGTCTGGGGGTAGAGCTGAGGAGAAAGAGAATTCCAAGCATGGGGGACAGTCAGTGAAAATTCCCAGAGTAAGGGAGTGTCTTGTGCAAGGCACAACAAGGAGGTTAGCGTCACTGGGTCAGAGTCATGTAGGTTAAATAAAGTGTAGGAAGACTAGAAGGGCTGGAGGGGGTGCCAGGATAAAAAGAAGATTTCATGTTTGGAAATTATAGAGAGCCACTGGAGTTTACTGAATAGAGGGGATGACAAAGTCAGATCTGAACTTATTTAGGAAGATCAATTTGACAGCTGAGAAGAAGATGGGCTGGAGAGGGGAGAGACTTGAGGCAGGGAGACCAGCCAGCAGACTACTGCAATAATCATCACCAGGGTGATGGCAGAATCAAAGGGGAAAGGGGAGTATGTGAGAAATACTGTGAAGGTAAAAATGGTAAGACTTGATAAGCATATGGATATGAAGGATAAGGGTGAGTGAGGCATTGACATCAAGATTGCAAGCCTAGGTGACTGCGAAGACTGTGTGTACTTGATATTAAGACAAAAGTCTAGAAGAGAGGAGGCTTTGGCAGCAGGGTAGGAGATTGGAGGTGGGAGAGGAGGAGAGAAAATGAGTACAGTTTTGGGCATGCTGAGTCTGAAATGCCTACAGAAAATCTAGTTTGAGATGTCTAAAAGCCTTCACAAATCTTAAAGTGCTATATAAACAATGGCTATTACTATTACTATATTAGGGAGCCAGCAAGATGGAATGGAAACAGTTATTAGAATTCCATCCCTAACATTCTTAGAATCTTTGTACCTTCAGGCATATACCCTTTCTGGGCCTCTGTTTCCTCATGAGTAAAATAAAGAGGATTAGACTTGACTTCCAATATCCCTTAAAGGTCTAAGTCAAATATCCTGTAATCTCTTATCCCCTGTCAGCTTCTGAGAATTACCTCCTAGATTAGTTCTTAGGCTTCTAAAAATTAATGTTCGGAGGCAGAATTGATGACAATGAATAAATGAACAGAAAAGCATTTGTTAAGCTCTGTGCCAAACATTGTACTAAACGCTGGAGATACAAATACAAAAACAGAGTCCCTGCTCTCAGAAAGCTTACATACCAAAGGGAGAAATAACACCCATAGCAGGGTGGTGGTCAGGAAGGGGTACTTTGGTCCTGAAAGTTACCGAAATTATGAGTGAGGCCATAGGGAAGTATACTGATTCACCTCATCCAGAAAAAATGGCAGAACTGTTTGGTATGAGAGGTCAGTAGAAGAAGTCAAGATACCATAATCTGGAACATGAAGGACTGTCCCGCTGGTAGTACCACTTGATAAAAACCTGGCCTATTGCAATAGCCTTTTGAATGTCCTCCCTGCCTTCTTATTAATCATCCTCCATGCCTGGAATATGCTCTCTTTATTTTCTTCTACTGCCTGACTTCCTAGGCCAGAGGTGAGGAACCTGAGGTCTTGAGGCCACATGTGGCCCTCTAGGTTCTCAAATGTAGCTGTCTGAGTCCAAACTTCACAGAACAAATCCCCTTAAATAAAAGGATTTGTTCTATAAAACTTGGACTCAGTTAAAAGGCTTCACCCAAGGAGTTATTCCCAACTAAAAATTTTTTTGCCATTAATATATATTGAAAGTGACATAACAAGTATGATTCTAGTCTTTTGGTCCAAAGTACTGCTTAGCATTGTGATAAAACTAGTTTGGTTCTTGTGGAGTCAACCTATCAATAGCAGTATCCTTTGGATGCTATTTTTTTTTATTATAATGATTATAGCATGTTTTCTGTTCATAATCAGGATACTATACATCACTTTATGTTGTTTTAAAAAGGACACCTCTCTAAATTTGAAAAACATTAAGTAACCTGGAATTGTTTTGTCTGGTTCAGCTTTGAGAGAGAAGTATTAGTGTCTACACTTTTCCTTTACAAATAAGAATTGTCTATATCAATTCCCTTATAATCCTTTTAAAAATATTTTTATTAGCACTTTAATAATTATAAATGACTGTCAAAGTTAAACTATGGAAACCCATCCCAGGCTTTTTTCAAGACTCAGCTCAAATCCCACTTACTGACCCTGGTCTTTTATGGCCCTTTCCCAGTCCCATGATAATGCCTTTCCTCTGAGATTACTGGCCACTTTCCAAACTGTTTAACAGTCAAAGAATGAGTATTTAAAGTTGGATCTGAACTCAAGTCTTCCTGACTCCAGATCCAGTGCCCTACTACTGCACCACCTAGCTGCCTCAAAACATACTCAAAATCCTTCAGTGTTTCCTTATCATCTCTACTATAAAATACACACTCCTCAAATAGGCATTTAAGCCCCTGCCTACAATATGGCTCCTGCCCACTTTGACAGCCTTATTCTACACTTCTCCTTTTCAAATATCCTATACTCTAGCCTAGCAGTGTCAAACTCAAATAGAAACAAGTGCCACCAATTCATATAAAAGTATCTCTCTGGGCCACTAATGACTTAGTTTTAAAATACATTATTAGCTATGTTTTATTGCATTTTATTCATTCATTTTGTTCATTGTTTCCAAATTACATTTTGATCTGGTTTGGGTCACAGTCAAGTGTGCTAGGAGGCCATCTCCGCTCCAGTCAAACAAGGTTTTAACCCAACATTTCGTCGTGCACCTCTGTGCATTTACCCAAGCCCTGGGCCCGTGCCTGAGAACCACTCATCCCTTACTCTGCCTCTCAGAATCTTTATCTTGCTTCATGACTCTGATCATGTATCATTCTGAAGTTATCACTGATGCCCATGGTAATGATGTCTCTCTCCCTCCTCAAATTATTTTACATTTTTTGAGTATATATTACAATTCTCCTTCCCCCAGGTGAACGCAAATTCCGTGAAGGCAGAAATTGTTTTATTTGTGCTTTTGCATCCTCGGCACATAGGATAAGTCCTTGCACATATTAATCAATTTGTAGATATTTATTGAATCGATACCATTTTTACTATCTTCATTACTTTTAATCTATCCACATTTAGCTAGACCTAAGAAAAACAGAAACCTGAAGTTTCCCATGAACACTAATATAAAAATAACCAAATTTGCTAAATTAACAACAATTTTAGGGCCAATACTGAGTCAAAAGAAAGTTAATTTATCTTCTATCGAGTTAAGGTACAAGGGATTTATGATGTTCATTTTTCTTGCTGCTTATGACTTTATTTTTTCTTACTTGTAGGTAACTGCATCGTTAGTTACCAGACGTCTATTTTCTAAATGTAGTGTTACCAGGATGTTGGTCCATCAGTTTTTACCTTCTCTCTCTTGTTTCTTCAACATCCTTTTGTTGAGCTCCCTCCCCTTACTCTATAAGTGTGCTCAATTTTCACTTAAGCAAACAAAACAAAAAGATTTTACTGGGCCCAATTTTCTCAGCCAAATTGTTATTCCCTTGCTTTCTCCTTCCTTGAAACACTGAATATCTTAAAGTATACCCTTTACAAAATCATAGAATCAAGGATCTGCTACGGCTCTCAGAGACCATCTAATCCAGTCGATCCCTGAGCAACAATCCCCTCCCCCAAACTACTGAATCATTCATCTTGCTTGTGCTTGCACCCTCCAGTTGAGGGGAAATTCACTAATTAAGAAAGCCCATTTTATTATTATGAACTAGCCTAATTATTATGAAATTCCTCCTTATGTCCAGACTAAAGCTCTCTGCAACTTCCACTGGCCACTCATAAGTTAGCTGTTCAGGGCCCAACTCTTTTTATACATGATAACTCTTGAAATGACTGAAGATAGCTGACATATTCCCTGTAAACATTCTCTTCTCTAGGCAAACATATCCAGTTCTTTTGCCAGATCCTCACACAGCACTGTCTTTAGTTCTTTCATGATCTTGGTTTCTCGCCTCTGAATATTTTTTCACTTTGTCTTTATCCCTTCTAAAATGTGGCCCTTAGAATTTAATACTGGTTGTTTATATTTACTTTTTAAAAATATCTAATGGCGAAGCTGGAGTGTTTTCTCATTATTATCATTTGTTCTCAGAGAGCCTCTGGTGAGTTTCTATCATTTTTTAAAATTAAGAGCATAGAGTAGGTAAGTCATTGATTATCTGAGGAGAAAAAAAAAAAAGCCACATAAACTATTAGAGGCCTTAAAAAATCTCAGTATTTCAATGTTAACCCTGTAATTTTGAAAACTTTTATCTGAACTCAAGGTATTAGAGATACAGCAAAACTTCCTGGCACAAATATATATATTTCTTCAATCTACCTTTTACTATTATTTAGTTCTTTTGTACTCTAAGAATCATATGTATTAACTAAAATATGGTGAATATACAGCTTCTAGAATAGTACAATTGTAACTGTTAAAATCCTTTATGTCAAATCCACTGAGCCTGTTTGTGTATAAAGTTCCATGCTCTTTCATTCAACATAAAGACATGCTGATGTGTTTTTTTAGCTCCACCCCCAAAATAAAACAAAAACAAATATACTAGTAGTTCTAGAAAAAAGCAGCTGAAAGAAAACAAACTGTCTTTCATATCCATTTGCTCACCTATATAGGTTCCACTGTTGTTACCAGCACATTCAGCATCTTCTGGAGTGTAAAAGCATACAGAATAAAAGCCAAGAAATAAAGCAGAACAGTTAGATGCCCAGCCACAGATGCAAATAAAATTTTTTTTAAATAAAATAAAATAAGTTTCTTAAAATAATCATGTAAAGCACAGCATAGAAAAGCCCTTACGAAGCAGCACTGTGTAAGCATAAAAGATGTTTTATGATATCAATTGGAGAAACTTTAAAATTTATCATGCAAACTGATGTCTTCCAATTATCCATAGTGTTTCTCTGAAAGCATCCCTATTGATTTTAAATAATTGTTTTCCTTTTCACATTTAAGAAAATTCTGCCATTTAAAAAAAGTCGCTTTCATAAATAAGGTTTGTTTGTTTTTTAAAATGAGACAGCAATTTTATATTGGCTCATTGGATTAGACAGAAAGGTTATGATTATAAACATTCTTTCAATTAATATTACATGTATTCAATAAAAAACAAAAATATACTATATTAAAAAGGGACTATTTTACTGAATTTATAGGAAAGATGAAATAACCTACAAAAACCCTGCACTAATATTCAAGTGAATAGGGACAGAAAAAATAAAACTGCTTAACACATTAAGTTTATTATTTCAGCTTTTAAAAAAAAATGTTCCTGATGACGACATCAGTGCAAAGAAATTAAATATTCCTACTGCACTGACTAACATTTATCTGTGAATACCAAAGTAAAATATCCAGCAGTATTTCATATTGTTTTCTCTCATATGCAGGACAAAAGATTAGATAGAAAAATTTTTTCTAATTCTTTTAAAAAACATAAGGGTCTACCTCAATATGCTTGGTGTTATAAAGTCAATATAAAAGTTTTGTATATATAACATAATAATCTCCTATAAACTTTGAACCATATTCAGTTTAATCCCAAACACATGTTCACCAAATAAAATTACTGAGCTATGCAGGGGAAACTTTTATACATGTACCTTCAATTTCCTCTGAGAAGCACAAAAAGAAAGGGGAAGGAAATGATTAAATGTGCTGAAATACAATTAAAGAATGAAGACATTATATCTAGCAAGAAAAAAATGCACCTACCACACTCAACAGTTTCCTCATCTTAGAAGAGCCAAAAAGGAAAACAAATGTTTTAAAATTTTCAAATTATCCAGCAAATAGATAGAGTTTATATAAATGTAGCAAAAAGAAAAAATTTTAAACAATCTAAAAAGACTGTAGGGCTTCATAATAAGAACACAATAGGTCTAGTGGAATCAGCTAAAGTGAAATGAAAGGAAATGAAATAAAATAATGAGATGCACTCACAAGGCTTCTTCAGAGTATTTATCAATGAAAGGGGATATAGGATTCCATTCATTGCTATAGGGCAACTTTGGTTACAAGGAATTTCAGGTAGTAAAATTATGATATATTTATAGATAAAAATAGTGAGAAGCATTATAGGAGTTGAAAGGCTAATCACCTCATTTTACATATGACAGAAATGAGGCCCTTGGTGGTTAAGTGACTTGGCTAAGGTCATAAAAGATATTGAGTAACAAAGCCAGTGTTCTTTCTACTATTCCATGCCACAAACACACACACACACACACACACACACACACACACACACAGAACCTGAAATTCTTAATATTTCTGAGTATCCCAACATATAACAAAATACTTTTTAAAAAAAGTTATTCCACAGATCAAAAAACAAATAAATTATTTTTACTGTTAACAGTCTGATTTTGTATATTGGTAACTAGAAGACAAATAGTAGCCTAAACCAATTCCCAAATTACTAATAGTAGAACTAAATAAATAACACAATTAAGTAATCAAATTTGACTTCTGACTTGCCTGCAATAGTTGCAGCATCTAATAAATAGGGGGTCACACATGAGTTGGACAGGAGTCAAATCTGATCATTAAATAGCACATTGTAGGGCATGTGGGGACATAAGAGTAGACGTCAGATTAGCAATTCTCTCTTTTTTTGCCTGACAATTGTACTGTCATGTAATGGACAGAAGAAAAAAGAACTATTTAAGAAAATGAAATAAATGGTAATTCCTAGTGAGACTGTATATGTGCCTCATTAGTCAGTTAAAGATTCAGATGCATCAAACTAGCATAAATGAATTACCAATTATTACTTCATATCACACAATGGGGTACCTAAAACCACTGGATTATTTCTTTACCTTTTAGACAGCACTAAGATACCACATCAGAGTAAAAATTAGCCATTGGGACAAAGTGGAATTGGATTTTGAAGGTTAGGAACTCAAGATACAAAGGCAAGAAGAAAATGCATGTTCAACAAAGTAAGTTAAGCACTTTTTATTTTTAGGTATTCCTGGAAATTGTGCCAAAATGAAGACTGTGATAAAATAGATCTTATTTTCTCTTAGGAGCAGTGTTATATTCAAATGCTATATTTTGTATCAAAGATTTAACATCAAATAAATTATGGACATCCTCAACTATTACATCATAAAAAAGATGTAGCAACTAGAAAACTGTATTTTAATAGTATGTTTCAACAGACACAAATACATCCCATGCATCGCACACTTCCCAATGTATGTAAAATATGCTATGCCACATAAAAACAAGAAACTCTACTGTATCACAAGTTTTACAATTAAATTAATGCTCTACGTAATACACTAGAATTTTTATCTCTTTCTTAGTATTTCTTCTCTTTTAAATCTCAGGATTTAACAGCTGTCTGTGGGGAATAATATGGATGGCCTAGATCAGTTAAAGAAGTTGCCCATGGATCTCAAACGTTTCTAAACCCATAAAAGGACAAGGATATAAACAGTTCTCAAAAGAGAAAACACAAATGTCTAATAATGGAAAAATTGGAGGTCTCACATTAACCTCTTAAAAACAGTTAACAAAAAAAAAACCAACCCAAAATAAAAATATAAAGAAAACCCCAAGTGGGTTTACAAAGTCAATTTTAACTGTGCTTGAACATAGTGTTCACTGTGTACCTGGACCTTTCCAGCTTAACAGACCTATGAAGCTTTTGTCTAATGTCTTTAATATAATCCTCTTGTTTCCACTCACTAATTTTATAAATTCCTATGATGACACATTTTATGTCCTCAGGTAAACAATTTTAAACACTGTTTAAAATTATGCTGGCTACTGATTCACTATCATATAGGAAAATTTATATTACTCTGACATAATTAATAACTATATAACACTTATATTACTATAATTTATATTACTACTGTGTTGACAATTAAAACAAAGAAATTGACAGCATCATTTCATTTCTTGGACACTATCACAGCCCTGTGGGTCAGTCAATGTCCATGATAGCAAAAATGGAAAAAGCCATTTATCTATGGAATCTACTGCAATGGTTGTAGTGTTTACATTCCATGTTGAAAGATACATTTGGTGTTATTGGCCAGTGGAGTGATTATTTCCTCTAAAGTGTCTATCATCTGTCTGTGCATATAATATTACTCATTTCAACATAGATCACACTAGTCAGTGTCCTGCTAAACAGGTCAAGGTTAAAGTTTCAATTTCCATATGAGTCAATTAGTTTCTCAAAGCGCAAAACAAATTAAAATAATAAAAAATTAAATTAAATTAAAAATCCAAGCATTTCATGGCTACAGAAAATACAGTTAGCCCTGATAAACTATTTCATATGTATATGGCATTGGTCACAAATAGGACTTTGCCAGAGAGTGTATGGCTCAAATTAAACCACTGAAACTGGGGAAATATCATAATGTATATACCCTGATAGTGGCTCAGAAGCAGCATCTTCAAACTTTAAGGACAACACTGAGACTTTACACGTAATGAGGGAAATCTTTCCTTTTGCACTCAACTAGTAGAAACAGTGAACTTAATTATTCTACTGCCCATCTCCTCCCACCCTCAAATGTTTTCTCAGAATGCATTTCAGTTGGTTTGACAAGGGGAAAAAAAACTTAATTGAGGTTATTGCTTCTCAAAGAAAAACATACACATACACACACACACACACAAAGAAATAAATACACAGCAAAACAAGAACAAAATACTGAGTAGACAAACTTGACACTATATTCTAAATGGTCTAATTTATTTGTGAATTAATGATATGCGTGAGGGTACAAATGAACTTAAGCTAACATGCTGGCAGCAAGGAGCTGACTACACTTGAAAAACCTTATTTCAACAAGCTGTAAGGTCCTGCTTTATATTATTCTTAAATGCTTGGCCTTCCAAAAAATTGGTAACATGCACAATACATTCATTCTTTGACTAAATGTTTAAATTCTTTTGTTGGCAGAACGTGGTCTTCAACCCACAAAATGCTTGTCTTTGGATAAACTGGGTTACATCTTGTTTGAATGAACACCATTTGGCTGCAGTTAAATATTTCCTCTTACCCATGTGGTGCCGATCACATATGGTTAAATCAAAACTAGAATAAGATATATTTTATGTTTTTGCTTTTGAATACTCATAAAGTGAATAAAGTGATGCTTTTGTTATAATAGTTCCATAAGAACTACATTTAGCAACAGCAACTCACAATGAATGTGTTTTAAGGGGTCATGTTTATAAATTTCTTTCTAATTATTTATATTTTGATAGTTTCCTTTAGCTAAAGCAAGTTAAGAGCTGTAAATAAATCCACAGCAGAATCTTCTGATGTAAAATACACCATATGAAAATGGTATTTTTTTTTTCTTCTTGGAGACCACACATATTGGAGTTTAAACACAAAGTATATACTATTAAAGTAAAAGAAAAATTAATATTTGTGACATAAGAAGGCTAAGTTTCATCTGATATACATACAATTCAACATGGAGAAACAAAATAATACTTTAAGAATTTTCTAAATAACCAAAGAAAATAATGCTTCTTTCTTTAAAAAAAAAAAAGGATAGATGATATGTTGCTTTATATACATAAGTGAACTGTAAAAACTAATAAGCTTTAGAAAGGCAATCATACACAATGTATTTTAAATTATATAAATCCCAGGAACATAAGCTGTCAAGTTTCCATCTTGAAGGATTTCTACAGGCTACTTGAGACACAGAATATGCTTTTACTCATTTGCAGAAGACAAGTCATATCTCTTATGTAATAAACCACAAGCTGGTCCTATCAAAAATATTATTACATCACTGTCTTCAAGCCCAGAAATAGCTAAACTCTTTAGTGAATTTATCATTAAATTGCTAGAATAAAATCTGAGCAAAAATGTGTCTGAAAATACTTTTCTTTTTGAACAGGCAATGTTTACTTTCTCCAAAAACTTGATTGTTCTGGAATACCAAAGAGTAAGTTTCTAAGATTTAGGCTTATTTTAATGTTAAGAGTTAATGATAAATTGCAAGTAAGAGTCTTTTGGGTGAACAAACTACTTTCTAGGTACAAATGAGTAATTCCATGATTACACTCATTCTCATTGCACAAAGGCAAAAAGGAGCAACAGTAATCGATTTTATACTTGAATGACTTTGTACTCTTGTCCAGCTCCAGCTCTAGTTAGACTACAGAGTTGCTAATGACATCCTTGCATTTAAACATTTGGAAGGTAAGCCTCCAAATTAATCATAGCAGAGATGATAATACCTGGAAATAGGACAACACTGTAACAAGCTGATTAGTCATTCCCTATTCTTTACTTAGATGTTGATACTAATTGGACCCTTCTAAGTCACATTTTAATTAGCCAGTTTGTATATAATTTAGCATAGCATTAAACTTTAGTGAAAACATATTCAAAACAATGTATTTTATAATCTTACTCATTATTGGCACTTCAGTTTAATGTCATTGGCTAATCTGAACATACCCACACATGTGTAAGTATAATAACATACATATAAATATACATACACACAGGTAAAGCCAGACTTCAATTTATACATGCGAAATATATAAAAATATTTAAGTATGGTTATCATTACAAACTTACTTCTCAAAAACTTCTAGACATAAACATTCTAGAATCATATTCCTGCAAACAACTGTACAGTGCAGACCTTGAAGGATGCCTTAAATTCTAATAAATTTTCAAACATAATAAAAATATTCCATGAACAATGGGCACATTTTTCTATCAATATACCAATTATAAAGTAGGAATAAAAGAAGGTACAGTATTGTGTGAAATAAGGGCATGATAATAATAATTACTGCTAAAAGCCGATACTTCAAAAAATTCACAGTCAAAGATATGAGAATATTTCATAAGAGAGGATTTAAGGGAAGGTCACTAGTTGAATGAAGGCACAATACCAATTGCAAAAGTTTCATGATAAAGTGCTTTCAAACACCACTATTCCAACCAGGGCAGAGATTTCAGCAGCAGTTATTTTGTTAATTTGTTTTTAATTACAAGGGAGTTTGGTATATAGCAAACACCTTGCTGTATTCTGTTCCAGATGGATTGTCCTGTTGACTTTCATAGAAAATCACTAAGATTACCAGCTCTTTAAGGAAAAAGATAATTTTTCTTACATATTCATTATTGTTAATTAGATATATTTTCTGTGTTCTGCATAAACTGGACAATCAACAAATGCTGACAGACTTATTTTTGGTCATCCTGACTGCAAATGATTAAACAAAAATAAGACCTATACTCAATAACAAATGAGCCCTCCAGGGGAAGATCATTAGGGAAAAAATATAAATGACATTCAAGAAGGACGTATAAGAACATTAGAGGCAGCAAGGTACCAAGAATGAGGCAGAGCAGTAACACTCGGAGCAGTAAATAAGATGAAACTCTGAATAAAACCATATTTAAAAGGCCTTCATTACCCACTCTTTTCTTTCCCAAATAAATATACTTCAGATTTTATTTATAAACTGAAGATTAAGTCTATACTTTCTTCATAATGATTTCAACAAATGAATACATTATCAAAAGCTACAGATAAAGTTAGGAAAAAAATCTGTCTTAATTTCAAGATTTCATGCTATTTTAGTTCTAGATGTAAATGGGTATAAAAAAACAAGCTCATTTGTCTAATTAAAATATGTATCATAACTCAGATATCAAAAATAATTTACCATTTGACATGCCCTGCCCCCATTAAAATTTCTTGAGGATAAAATCTTAAGAAATCTTCTGGCTATTTGATTAAAATTGGTGCCAAGTATGCCAAAACAGCTTTCCAATGTGACTCAAAAGGTAAACAAAATTGGGGCCCTGAAAGGAAGAGAATTCCAGACATGATAATTATGTTAAAAATTCTCTATTTTGTTAGAAGGGGGGTTGCATGATGACCAATTTTGTGGAAAACTACTTAAGAAGTTATATCTAAAATTTAAGTTTTCTTTCAGTAGATAAGCAGATTTGAATCAAAAGTAGTAGGAAACTTTTTCAACTAAATTTTAAATATTTCTGATGTTAAAATATATGTGGCAATGGATGATAGGTGCTTTTCTGTTTGGGTTTAGAGAAGCAGGAACAAGTAGACTTTCAAATCAGTGCATTCAATTTGTAAGCATTTTTTTACTTGGGAGATTTATATTCTAAGGCAGGTAGTTTAATTCTGTCTAATCCTGAGCTCCCTTTCTTATACATCTCTATAAATGACAGAAGATAATAGGAGATACGAAAAATGCAACAATACTTAACAGGCAATGCTTACTTTCTCCAAAAACTTGATTGTTCTGGAATACCAAAGAGTAAGTTTCTAAGATTTAGGCTTATTTTAATGTTAAGAGTTAATGATAAATTGCAAGTAAGAGTCTTTTGGGTGAACAAACTACTTTCTAGGTACAAATGAGTAATTCCATGATTACACTCATTCTCATTGCACAAAGGCAAAAAGGAGCAACAGTAATCGATTTTATACTTGAATGACTTTGTACTTTTGTCCAGCTCCAGCTCTAGTTAGACTACAGAGTTGCTAATGACATCCTTGCGTTTAAACATTCGGAAGGTAAACCTCCAAATTAATCATAGCAGAGATGATAATACCTGGAAATAGGACAACACTGTAACAAGCTGATTAGTCATTCCCTATTCTTTACTTAGATGTTGGTGCAAAATTTCTGGGCAAAGAATATACTTATCTATATTTCTTTATTCATTTCACCTCAAAGTGAATTTCACCTCAAACTCCTAAACTGAAACACAGATCCAGGGCTTGAGGTCAGGGCAGGGAAGTATAGGAGGGATGAAGAGAAACACATTCTATACCTTTCAGCAGCCACTTTCACTGATTCCAAGATTATAAGATAGTAGATTTGGGTTTGGAAGCGGCCTAGAGATCAAGTCTAAACTTCTCAATTTATGGATGGTGACACTGAAGCTCCAAAAGGAGACTGACTCAAGGACATATAGGTAGTATGACACAGGACTAGAATCCAATTACCTTGGACTCCAAATACAGCACTCTCTACCACATTATCATGATTTCTAATTATTTTACTATTTTCTTTATGGGTGCTAGCTGGATGTGATGGAATGAATGCTCAGCATAATTGGGAATAGGAAAGTAGTTGGACAAGATTAGTAAGAAAAAGTAGGTGTAAAAAATATTTTCTAAAGAACCCTAGGGCTTTAAAATTTTTTCTAACATTATCAGGGAATGTTATATTTAACATTTATAAAAAATTACATTTTTAAAACATCAAAATTCAGACTATAAGTAATTTTGAAAAATTTATTTAAATGAAAACTCTACCACTGTGAGTTATTCTGAAAGGCATGTCCTTTCTTGATCAATTTCTCTCCCTTACCACTATTATCACGACAATACTTCAACTGGTTAAAATAAACATTCTCAAAGAGTGAAGTTCACAATTGAAAATGGATCACTCAAAAGCTCTTCAAAAGGTATAGAAGCTTGTGGTTTGTTACAAGGACTTATTTTAAAAGTAAGAAATAAACAGCAGGGTCTAGTCTCCCAACAAACTTACATGATTTCCGGTTAGAAACTTTCAGGGGCTGAACTAATACTTCCGGTCGCCTTAGTGCAAATCTCCTGGAAATGGGGACAGAAATATAAATGAACCCATTCATTTTCTTTCTTTTTTTATTAACAGTTTTAATTTTTATTATACTTCCAGACAATAAAGGAGTAATGAGCTCATTCCACTCCAATGTTCTATACCTTAATATTTCCTACCCTGATTGCTTAGTGATTGCAACTTGTGTTCATGGACAAATTATTGGTTTTGAATGAATCTTGACCCACAAAATCCAGCAGAATCCCCCTTTTTTTTTTTCATTTTTATTCCACCTCCCTCCCCAGCCCTTACTTTCTAGAAAGTACCTATCCATTTTAGCCAATGCCAAGTGTGAGGCAGAGAGAGGGTAGGACAAGAAAGTAATCTACCTTCACAAGCATAACTGATATATTACTCCTGTCTCAAAGCACGGGGGGAGGAAGAAATAGAATTTGGAAGTCAAAACTTTCAAAAAATAAATGCTATTTTTTATGCATAATTGATAAATGGCTAAGAAAAATAAATAAAAATATATTAAAAAGAGAAGTAGTCTAAGCCTATAAGCAAATGTTATTAATATTTGTTATTAACTTCCTGAAGAAACTAATCAAGGGGAGTCAAATAGAGGCTTGGAATCAAGTGATGAAACTGGCTCTGACTTGTAGGCTATCATTATAGATTATCCCTGCTGTCTATGTCTTCCATCTCTTTCCCTAGAGTTAAAAGAGAGAACGGAAGGCTGGATGGCGCCCAAGAGTCACAGAATTTTATAATAATCATGGTTGGAAAGTCTTTTAATTTTAAGAATTTTTTTTTTTAATTTTAAAATACTTTTAAAGTATTGAGTTCCAAATTCTATACCTATCTCCCTCCCCTCCCATTTCCCTAAAACAGTAAGCAATCAAATAACAGGTTATACATGGCCAATCATATAAAACATTTCCATGTCAATCATTTTGCACAAGAAGACTAAAATAAAAGAAAAAAAGAAAGGAAAAAAGTGAGAAATAGCATGATTTAGTTTTCAATCAATATTAGTTCTTTGTTTGGAGGTGGATAGCAGCAGTCCTTTGGGATTGTCTTGGATCATTGTATGGCTGAGAATAGTTAAGTTGTTCACAGTTTTTCATTTAACAACATTGCTGTTACTGTGTACAATGTTCTGGTTCTGTTCACTTCACTATGTATCAGTTCATGTAAGTCTTTTCAGGTTTTTCTGAAATCATCCTGCTTGTCATTTCTTACAGCACAATAATATTCCATTACAATCACAGCTTATTTAGCCATTCCTCAATTGATGGGCATCCCTTTGATTTCCAATTCTCAGCCACCACAAAATATATATATATGTATATATATGTGTGTGTATATATGTATATATATGTGTGTGTGTATATATATATATATGTATATATATGTTCTTAGCCACCACAAAAATATATATAAATATTTTTATACAATTAGGTCCTTTCCCCTTTTTTGGATGTTTTTGGGATATGGACTTAGCAGTGGTATTACTGGATCAAAGGGTATGCACAGTTTTATAGTCCTTTGGGTAGAGTTCCAAATGACTCTCCAGAATGGTTCAATCAATTCACAACTCCATCAACTGTGCATTAGTGTCCCAGTTTGCCACATCCCCTTCAACATCTAACATTTCCTTTTTTGTCATATTAGCCACTCTGATAGGTGTGAAGCGGTACCTCAGAGTTGTTTTAATAGTGATTTAGAGCATTTTTTCATATGACTATAGGTAACTTATTTTTTTGTCTGAAAACTGCCCATCCATATCCTTTGACCATTTATCATTTGGGAAATGACTTGTACTTTCATAAATCTGATTCTATATTTGAGAAATGAAGCCTTTATCAGAGATACCTGTTGCAAAATTTCCCCCCCCAATTTTCAGCTTTCCTTATAATTTTGCTTGCCATTGGTTTTGTTTGTGCAAAAACTTAATTCTAAATGATCAAAATTATCTATTTTACATTTTGTAATGCTATCTGTATCTTCTTTGATCCTAAATTTTTCCTTTACCCATAAATCTGACAGATAAACAATTCCATGCTCTTTAATTTGCTCATGGTATCATCCTTTAGGTATAAATCATGTATTCATTTTGACCTTATCTTGGTATACAGTATGAGATGCTAGTCTATACACAGTTTCTCTGCCATATGGTTACCCAATTTTCCCAGCAATTTTTGTCAAATAATGAATTTTGTTCCAAAAGCTTGGATCTTTGGGTTTATCATGTACTAGCTACTATGGTCATTTACTATAATATATTTTGTACCTAACCTATTCCATTGATCCACCACTCTATTTCTTTGTCAGTACCGATTGTTTTGATAATTACTGCTTTATAATACAGTTTGAGATCTGGTATGGCTAGACCACCTTCTTTCACACTTTTTTTCATTAATTCCCTTGACATCCTTGAGCTTCAGTTCTTCCAGATGAATTGTGTTATTATTTTTTCTAGCTCTATAAAATAATTTTTGGATAGTGTGATTGGTATGGCACTGAATAAATAGATTAATTTAGGTAGAATTGTCATTTTTATTATATTGATTTGGACTACCTATGAGAAATTAATATTTTTCAATTGCTTAAATCTGACTTTATTTTGGCAAAATGTGTTCTATAGTTGTATTTATACAATTCCTGGGTTTCTGTTGGCAGGTAGATTCACAAGTATTTTATATTGTCTATAGTCATTTTAAATGGAATTTCTCTTTCTATCTCTTGCTGCTGGACTTTGATGGTAATATATAGAGATGTTGATGATTTATGTGGGTTTGTTTTGTATACTGCAGCTTTGCTAAGTTGTTAATAATTTCAAGTAGTGTTTTTTAGTTGATTCTCTAGGATTTTCTAAGTATAACATATCATCTCAAAGTGATATTTTTGGTTCCTCTTTGCTTATTCTAATTCCTGTAATTTCTTTTTCTTCTCCTATTGATATAGATAACATTTCTAGTACAATATTAAATAACAGATGTAATAATGGACATCCTTGCTTCACCCCTGATTGTATTGGTTAAGGCTTCTAGCTTATCCCCATTACAGATAATGGTTGCTGATGGTTTTAGATAAATATTACTTATCATTTTAAAGTAAGCTCCATTTATTCCTATGCTCTCTAATGTTTTCAATAGGAATGAGTGCTGTATTTTGTCAAAGGCTTTTTCTGCATCTATTGAGATAATCATAGATATCTGTTGCTTTTGTTATTGATATGGTCAATTATGCTGACAATTTTCCTAATATTGAACTAGCCCTGCATTTCTGGTATAAATACCACCTGGTCATAGTGTATGATCCTTGTGATATACTGCTATAATTTCTTTGCTAGTATTTTATTTAATTTTTTGCATCACTATTCATTAGGAAAATTGGTCTATAATTTTTTTCTCTGTTTTGGCTCTTCCTGGTTTGGAGATCAGCACCATATTTGTGTCATAAAAGGAATTTGGTAAGACTCCTTCTTTGCCTATTTTTCCAAATAGTTCATATAGTGTTGGGATTAACTGTTCTTTAAATGTTTGATAGAATTTGCTTGTAAATCCATCTGGTCCTGGGGACTTCTTCTTAGGAAGTTCATTAATGGCTTGTTCAGTTTCTTTTTCTAAGATTGGGTTATTTAAGTATTTTATTTCTTCTTCTGTTAATCTAGGTAATTTATATTTTTGTAGATTTTCATTTAGATTTTCAAATTTATTGGCATGTATTTGGGCAAAATAGCTTGTAATAATTGTCTTAATTTCCTCTTCATTAGTGGTGAATTCACCCCTTTCATTTTTGATACTAGTCATTTGGTTTTCTTCTTTCTTTTTTTTTAAACAAAATTAATCAATGATTTATCTATTTTATTGGGTTTTTCATAAAACTAGCTTCTAGTTTTATTTATTAGTTCAATGGTTTCCTTACTTTCAATTTTATTCATCTATCCTTTGATTTTCAGGATTTCCAGTTTGGTGCTTAATTTGGGATTTTTAATTTGTTCTTTTTCTAGTTTTGTTACTTGCATGCCCAATTCACTGATCTGCGTTTTCTCTATTTTACTGATATAAGCAATTAAGAGACATAAAACTTCCCCTAAGTACTGCTTCGGCTGTATCTCATAAATTTTGGTATGTTGTCTCACTGTTGTCATTTTCTTAAGTGAAATTATCGATTGTTTCTATGATTTGTTCTTTGACCAACTTTTTTTTAGGATTAGATTATTTAATTTCCAAGTAATTTTTTCATCTCTCTTTCCATTGTCCATTATTGAATGTAATTTTTATTGCATTATGATCTGAAAAGAATGCATTTACTATTTTTGCTTTTCTGCATTTGGTTGTGAGGTTTTTATGTCCTAATACATAGTCAATTTTTGTGAAGATGCCATGTAGTGCTGAGAAAAAGGTATATTCCATTCTATTCCCATTCAGTTTTCTTCAGAGATCTATCATATCTAACTTTTCCAGAATTTTATTCACCCCCTTAACTTTTTTCTTATTTACTTTTTGGTTAGATTTATCTAGTTCTGAGAGGGAAAAATTGAGATCCCCTACTAGTATACTTTTATTATCTATTTCCTCCTGTAACTCATTCAATTTCTTCAAAAATTTAGATACTATACCATTTGGTGTATACATGTTTAGAACCAATATGACTTCTTTATGGTACCTTTCAGTAATATACAGTTTCCTTCTTTATCTCTTTTAATTAGATCTGGTCTTGCTTTTGCTTTGTCTAAGATCATACCCCTGCTTTCTTTATTTCAGCTGAAGCATAATACATTCTGCTCAAGTCCCTTACCTTTACATTGTGTGTATCTCTCTGCTTCAAATGTGTTTCTTGTAAACAATATATTACAGGATTCCGGTTTTTAATCTATTCTGCTATCTGCTTCTGTTTCATGGGTGAGTTTATCACATTCACTTTTATAGTTATGACAACTAACTTTGTATTTCCCTCCATGGTGTTTTTTGCTATACCCTCCCTTTTATCAGTCCTCCCTATTATTATCCCTGTCCCCATTTATTTCTTATAGAGTAAATTAGATTGCTATATCCAACTGAGTGTACATTATTCTCTCTTTGAGCTAATTTTGATGAGAGTAAGATTTAAGCTTTGCCTGCTACCCCCCCATCTTCCCCTCCATTATAATAGCTCTTTCATGCCTCTCTTAGTTGGCATAGTTTACCCATTCAATCCCCCCCCCCCTTCTTCCAGTGCAATTTTCTTTCTCACCCTTTTATTTTGTTTTCTTGGGATATCACCCCATCAAAGTAACTTTATACCCACACTCTCTGTCTACATATACTCCTTCTAATTGCTCTTATAGTAATAAAATGGTTAAGAATTATAACGATTATTTTGCCATATAGAAATGAAAATAGTTTAACCTTATTGAATTTCTTATGTTTATCTCTTTCTTGTTTCTTTTTTACCTTTTTATGTTTCCCTTGAGCCTTGTATGGAGGTCAAATTTTTTCTGGTTTCTAAATTTAGAAATGCTTAAAAGTCCTCTATTTCATTAAATGTCCATTTTCCCCCCTGTAAGATTATATTCAATTTTGCTGGATAGGTGATTCTTGGTTGCAATCCTGACTCCTTTGTCTTCTGGTATGTCATATTCCAAGCCCTCTGGTTCTTGAATGTGGAAGCTGCCAAATCCTGTGTAATCCTAACTATAGCTTCATGATATCTGAATTGTTTCTTTTTGGCTGCTTGCAATACTTTCTCCTTGATCTCTGAGCTGTGGAATTTAGTCATGATGTTCCTGGGAGTTTTCATTTTGGGATTGCTTTCAGGCAGTGATCAGTGGATTCTTTCAATTTCTATTTTGCCTTCTGGTTCTAATATATCAAAGCAGTTTTTTTTGGTAATTTCTTATATTATCAAGGTTTTTTTTTTTTAAAATTACGGCTTCTGGGTAGTCCAATAATTCTTGTATTATCTCTCCTGGATCTATTTTCTAGGTCAGTTGTTTTTCCAATGAGAAATTTCACATTTTCTTCTGTTTTTTTTTTTTACTTTCTTGATTTTGTTTTATTATATCTTGATATCTCATAGAGTCACTGATTTCTACTTTTTCAATTACAATTTTTAAGGAATTATTTTCTTTTTTTTGTACTTCCTTTTTGATTTGGCCAGTTCTATTTTTTTTTAGGGAGTTATTTCCCTCAGTAAATTTTTCCATGCTATTGACCCTTTTTTCATGATTCTCTTGCATTACTATTATTTCTTTACCCATGTTTTTCTTTTACTTCTCTAATTTGCTTTTTAAAATCCTTTTAAAGTTATTTCAGGAATTCTTTTTGGGCCTGAAACCAAATTACATTTTTCTCTGAGGCTTCACATGTAGCCATATTGTCCTCTTCTAAGTTTATGCCTTGATTCTCCCTATCACCATAATAACTTTCCATAGTCAAGCTTTTTTTTGTTTTGTTTTTTTGTTTCTACTAATTTTTTCTGCCCTTTCACTTGGTATTTTTATGTGAGAGTTGGGCTCTGGTCCTGTACTGTCCCAAGCTTTTTGTACAGGGGTCCTGGGTCTTACTGCTGGCTTTCACTGGCGTTCAGGAATTAGCTGCTTGCTTTCTCTGGAGGGCAGACTTCCCTTCTGTTTTGTATTGAGGTATGTGTGGGGCCTCCCTGTCGGCCTTCCCTGGGGTGTGGGGTTTAGGTGCTGGCCTGCTCCAGGGGTGAGGTCCTGCTGCTAGTTCGCTGTGGAAACAGGGTCTCTCTGCTGGTAGGCCCCAGGGGTGGGGTCTCACTGTTGGTCAGCTCTGGGGAGGGGCTTCACTCTGGTCAGCAATGGATCAAAGCCTAGCTGGTGGCTTGTGCTGGGGGTGGGATCATTTGGGTGGGGCCTTGCTGTGCTGCACAGATTGTTCACTTGCCTAGGAATCTGCTGATTTGCAGAAAGGGGAGGCCTCACTGGTGGATTGCCCTAGGCCTGGCCCTCTGCTGCAGGTCCCCTGCTGTGAGGCTGGCTGCTGCTGCGGCTGCTCTTGGCTCCCCTCCCATCCCAGTGAGACAGACCTTTCCTGGTGGGCTGGTAAGCTGCTTCCCTTCTCCTAGACCAATTCTGAGGAGGTTTTCTAGTTGTCTGGAGGGGAATTTGGGAGGGCTTCAGAGGGTTCCTTCCTCATGGCACCATCTTGGCACCCCATTAATTTCTGTAGATCACAGATCAATAAAAATAATACCAGAATATGGATTTTTTAAAAACAAACCACTAGTAGTTACAAGCAATAAAAATAATAGAAATTATTCAAGTTGAAAAATGAAGCCACCAGATTACAATTTTGCTGAATAGGACAGAAAAAGGCTGCAGCATTTACTTTTACCTAGTATGTCACTATAGTTCTCACAATGATGTGTTATTTTCCATATTCTTCTGTATACTTCCAAAAGCAAAAGTGTCCAAATTAAGCAACTAAGATCCTAGAAATGGTTTCTCACCTTAGAATAAAAACTCTGACGAGTTAACAAGTTGTTCCAATGATAACAAAATAATATATTTCAGAGAATAAAACAGGACTTAGTATAAGAAAAACAATAGGGTTCCTCAGTAGCTCACCTTTCCTGGAAATGTTTTGAAGGGATCAAGCCTGCTCGAGGATTGGCATCACCTTCATGTTTGGCTTGCCACCAGGTTGCATCATCTTGGCTCATAATCTGAAGGATATCTCCCTTTTTGAAAGAAAGCCCAGCTTCTTTACATGGAATTGCTTTATCCTCATAAGGATCATAGTCAAATAGGGCTTTGATATACATCTGTAAAAGGCAGAATATTTCAGTTGAATGTTGTATGAAATAAATATAAATATTACATGCATTAAATTGGTCCACTGTTCTTACTCTGATATTGAAGCCAGAATAAACTAAGAAAAATATAAGCAAATCATAATGCTGATTTGCTACTCAAATCAAGTAACATGCCATATGGAATATAATGCTGTTAATAAGGAAAAAAAAAACCCAGCTATAAGTAGTGATTACCTTGCCTTCTTTAGATGGTACATCCTCTTTGATGCTTGGTATAATTTTAAATGTAATTGCTCCCTGAGATTGAGCCTAATAAAAAAAAAGAATGAAACAAAAAGGTATTATACAAATAGATCTAAGATCTAATAACTTTGGGGCTTTATACTCAGTTATGCCATAATAAGGAAACCATTTCTATAAAAGCCTTTATAACTAGAAAAGATATTAAAGATTTCAAAAAAGTAAAAAAAACCCAAAACATTAAGCATATCACCTTATGTATTTTTACTGTTCATTGTGTGAACTAGTGTTTATGTCTGAATACTTTTTAGTCCTTAAAATATTTATAAACCACAAAATATTCTCAACATGTAAGAGACAGTGAATACTGAAGGTAGGTAAACACTGAATATATCTGGTATTATTGAATGGAATAGGAAAGTTACATAAAAGCTAGTTACCATGAGCATATGAAAATAGCCTGTAAAATAAAGCAAAGAGGCTCACTATAGTTGAATAGAATCCACAAAAGCTTATTGACAAGTATCAGCTGTATTTCTCATAATGAAAAATCTACGTATTTCCTGTGATTACATTTCATTGAATTAAAAGTGCTCATACCATCAATAGTGAGAATTTAGCCAAAGTGATTTTCCAAAGGGAAAAAAACCCACAAACTGGACAGGTTTCTTAGAGTACTTATATAATAGGACTTTAAAGACTCATTTGATTCACAGAATTTTCATAATTGATGAAAAAGTGTTTGGATTTCATGAAACTTCTAAATGAGTCTTCACAGGTTTAGATAAAGATTAAAATCACAAATTATAGTATGTCCTTGCATAATACCACACCATTAAATACATCAAGTGATCTAATTTCAATCAAAAGGCATTTCTTTTCACTATGAATTTCCACTGAAATTTTAAAATAATTTTGCTACTTACTAAAATCTGTATTATTTCCTCAGGTCTCTTATCTTCTACTGGAATTCCATTCACTTCCCTGAGTTCATCACCAACATGAATAAGACCTAGAAATTACCAACTTTGTTATAATAAAATGTATAGTAAAATGGATAAGGAAATGAAAAAGTACCTAAGCCATTAAGGAACAATCAGAATCCTCTGTACTAAATTAGATTCAAAAAAGGTACATCTGGGGGATCATAGCCAAGATGGTAGAGCACAGGCTGGGACCCAGTTGAACTTTCCCAATATTCCCCCCTAAACAACTTTAAAATAACACTTCAAATCAAATTTTGGAGTGACAGATCCAACAAAAGATCAGAGGGAGACATTCTTACAGCCTAAGACAATTCGAGAGGTCCAAAGGACAGGTTTATAACATCAGGGTGGGTGTGGATTCAGAGCATGGCAGGAGCACCAGCAATGGGCTTTGGAGGTGACTATAATAGCTTCGGGAGCTCTCCGTCCAGCGGGGCAGAAGGGTCAAACAACTGAACAAACTGGGGACCCTTGCTGGCACTGGATACAGCTGGTGCTGATTGGCAATTCTATTGCTCATAAAAAGTTCTGGGTTATAATTCCGGGGTGGAGAGGAGCACTAGCACTTGTGGCTGCAGGGGAACAAGAACCCTTCCTAGGTAAAAACCAGAGTACAGACCAGGAAAGCAGTGACCACATCTCTCCTGGGATAATACCACCTTGGAAGCACCAAAAACTTTTAACTCCCAGAAATAGATCTGAAAACAGTAGCACAAAAAAGCCTGAAACTTGAGGCAGTGCCTCCCCAACCTCAGGTGAGCAGAGCTCAACTTTAATGTAAAGTTCAAAGTGAAGAAACAGGTTGGGAAAATGAAAGAACAAAAAAATAATTTGACCATAAAAAGCTACCATGATGGTTGGGAAGTCCAAGACATAATCTTAAAAGAAGACAACTATGTAAAAATAGCTGCAACCAAAGCTTCTAAGAATAATGCTAACTGAACCCAAGGCCAGGAAGAATTCTGAGAAGAGTTAAAGAGATAAAAGTGGTAGAGGAAAAACTGGGAAAAGAAATGACAGCAAAGTAAGAAAATTATGAAAAGGGGAATTAATAGCTTGGTAAAAGAGGCACAAAGAAAAGTGAAGAAAATATAGTAGCTCGAAAAACAGAACTGGTCTAATAGTAAAAGAGGCACAAAAATTCATTGAAGAAAAGAACCCCTTTAAAAAGCAGAACAGACCAAATGGAAAAGGAGGTACAAAAATACAATGAAGAAAAGAATTCCTTTAAAAGCAGAATAGACCAAATGGAAGGCACAAAAGCTCACTGAAAAAAATAATTACTTAAAAGTCAGAATTGGGCAAGTGGAAGCTAATGACTCCCTGAGACATCAAGAAACAATAAAACAAAGTCAAAAGAACGAAAAAATTGAGGCAAATTTGAAATATTTCATCAGAAAAACAACTGACGTGAAAAACAGATTGAGGAGAGGTAATTTAAAAATTACTGAACTACATAAAAGTCATGATCAAAAAAAGAGCCTAGATGTCATCCTTCAAGAAACCATCAAGGAAAACTGCTAAAATATCTTAGTTCCAGAGGGTAAAATAGAAATGGAAAGAATCCTCTGATCACACCCTGAAAGAGATCTCAAAATGAAAACCAGGAATTTTACAACCAAATTCCAGAACTCCCACATTAAGGAGAAAATATTGCAAGCAACCAGAAAGAAACAGTTCAAATATCACAGAGCCACAGTCAGATTCACACAAGATTTAGGAGCTACCATTTTAGAAGAGCAAAAGATTTGGAATATGACATTCTGGAGAGTAAAGGAACTAGGATTAGAAGCAAGAATCATGTACCCAGCAAAATTGAGTATAATCCTTCAGGAGGAAAAACATTTAATGAAACAGATGACTTCCAAGCATTCCTGATAAAAAGAAAAGAGCTGAAAAGAAAATTCGACATTCAAAAAGAAAACTCAAGAGAAGAATAAAAAGGTAAACATGAAAGAGTAATAATTAGGGACTCAATAAAGTTAAACTATTTACATTCCTAGATAGGAAAATGATACTTGTAACTCCTGTAAGAACTTTATTATTATTAGGGCAGTTAAGAGGAGTCTACCTAGACAGAAAGCATAGGTGTGAGTAGATTATATTGGGTTGATCTCCCCACCCCCCAAAAAAAGGATGGGTGAGAAAGAAAGACATCCTGGGAGAGGAGGGAAGGGAAAGGAAGAATGGGGAAAATTATCTCACATAAAACAGGTGTGTAAGTAAGAACTTTTATAGTGTTTGGAGAAATGGGGTAAGGTACATAGGCATGAGCGGTGGCAGGCAATATTTGAACTTCAGTTTGATCAGAATTGTTCAAAAAAGGAAGACTATACATACACACACACACATACATATATACACATATAGATATGTGTGCATACATACATATAAACATATAAAAATATACAGGTATACATACACACATGTACATACACATATATGCATGCATTCAGTTGGATACAGAAATCTATCTTACCCAATATGGAAATAGGAGGGTATGGGGTTAAGAGATTGGGAGGGAGAATAACAAAAAATGTGGATTAAGGGAAGCAGTGGTCAAAAGTAAAACAGACTTTTGAGGAGGGACAGGATAAAAAGAAAGAGAGAAGGATAATCAGAAGAAAATAAGATGGAGAGGAATTTATAAAGTTAGTAATCATAATTGTGAATTTCAATGTGAATGGGAGGAGCTCACCCATAAAATGGTAACAGAGAGTAAAGGATTAGAAACCATAATCTAACAAAATGTTGTATACAAAAGACACACTTGAAACACAAAGGCACACAGAGAGTTAAAATAAAGAGCTGTAGCAGAATCTAGTGTGTTTCAACTGAAGTAAAAAACAAAAAAACAATCATGATCTCGGACAAAGCAAAAGCAAGAACAGACCTAATTAAAAAAGATAAGCAGGAAAACTACATGTTACTAATACGTACCACAAACAATTAAGTAATATAAAAAAATTTTACAGCAAATTTCTTGGATAAAGGCCTCATTTCTCAAATATATAGGGAACTTAGTCAAATGTATAAAAATAGGAGCCATTACCCAATTAATAAATGATTAAAGGATATGAACAGTGTTCAGAAGTAGAAATCAAAGCTTTCTATAGTCATGAAAAAATGCTCTAAATCACTACTGATTAGAGAAAAGCAAATTAAAACAGTTCTGAGATACCACCTCACTCTTATCAGAAATGACAAATGCTGGAAGGGATAAGGAAAAAATAGGTATATTAAAAAATTCTAGATCAAGGAGTGAATTGGTCCAGCCATTCTGGAGAATAATTGAGAACTACACCCAAAGGGTCATAAAACTGTGCATATCCTTTGACCCAGTAATGCTACTATAAGATTTGTACCCCAAAGATTAAAGAAAAGGAAAAGAACCTAATTATACAAAAATAGTTATAGCAGCTCTTTTTGTGATGACAACGAATTAGAAACGGAGGGGATGCTTATCAACTGGGGAGCAGCTGAACAAGTTGTGGCATATAGTAGTGATGGAGTAGTACTGTGCCATAAGAAATGATGAGGGGTATGGTTTCAGAAAAACATGGCAAGAACTATATGAACTGATGTAAACTGACTGAGCAGAATCAGATCACTGTGCACAGTAACAGCAATTTTGTAATCTTGATCAATTGTGAAAGACTTGGCTACTCTGATCAATACAATGATCCAAGGCAATTTCAAAGGATACATGATGCTATTCACCTCCAGAGAGAGAATTGAGGTACTCTGAGGGCAAAGTGAAGTACAATTTTCTCACTTCATTTTTTCTTGGTAATATGGCTAATACAGAAATATGTTTTGCATGATTTTACACATGCATAATTGATATGTTATTTGCCTTTTCAGTGGATGGGAGAGAGGCAGGGAGGAGAGAGAGAATCTGGAACTCAAAATTTAAAAAGAAAAGAATGCTTTAAAATAAATAAATAAAACATTTTGAAAAGAGAGAGAGAGAGACAATGGTACACCTTAAGTTGACAATATGTCGGAAGTAAGACCAGACCAGAAAAACAGTCAGTAGCAGAAATAATAAAAATTACACCATGGCCTTCAGTCAAGTAAAGCTCATTACAATTTCCTCCCTTCCTCTCTCCCTCTTTTAAAGGATTTAAAGAAACTGTATTCTTCAGATATTTGATTTTGTAAAAAAAGTAATTTTCAGAAACACTGAAATATTTAAAGGATTAGAGAATGTTAGAGCATGTTGCATAGCACCATCATTTTAGAGACAAAAAAACAGACTGAGTTAAAACACCTCAAACAAGGCTAGAGAGATAAGAGGCAGTCTCAAGATTTGACCCCAAGGTTTCTTCCTAGCAGCAAAGCATGCTGCCTTACAGACTTGGGATGATTTCACAAAGAAAGAACTTTAAGCATTGTGAAGGTTGATCATCCTTTATTTATATTCAGTTTGGGAATAAGCAATGGAAGAAAAAAATGACACTAAAATAATCTGGTTCAAATGATTCCTAAATCATTTCCACATTTCAGTTGTCATTTCCTTGATTATCTATGCTGATAACACAGGTACATTATGTAAATACTACACCTAAAACAATACACTTTATCTTAGTTTCACTTATGTGAAATCTTACCACTTCTGTCTGCAGCTCCTCCTCTCATAATTCTAGCCACAACAATTGCTCCAGTATTCTCATCCTTCTTAATTGTGGCTCCCTAAAGACAACCCAAAAATATGGGGAAGGGAAAGATACAGGGTAAGTCCATTTGTATAGAAAAAACTAAATGAATGTAAAGAAAAATTATAGTCTTAGTCAAAAATAAGAATGTTACCTGTTATTAATAGTTTAATAACTATGACATTAATTTGATCTATCATGATTACTAACACTGAAAACCTGCATCTCTTAAATCCATCTTCTAGATTTATAAAAGCAATTTGTACACATTCTTTTTTTTATGGTAATTTTTATTTATTTTTAGTTTTCATCATTTACTTCCATAAGATTCTGAATTCCAAATTTTCACCCCATCTTGCCCCTCCCCCACCCCAAGATGGCATACATTCTAAATACCCCTTCCCCTAGTCTGCCTTCCCTTCTATCTCTCCCCCTCTTCTCTTATCCCCTCCCCCTTCAGTTTTCCTGTAGGCCAGGATGGATTTCTGTACCCCATTTCCTGTATTTCTTATTTCCCAGTTGCATGTGAAAACATTTTTTTTAAACATGTGGTTTTTTAAATTTTTTTTTAATTTTTAGTTTTCAACATTTACTTCCATAAGATTTTGAGTTCCAAATTTTCACCCCATCTCGCCCCTCCCCCACCCCAAGATGGCATGCATTCTGAATACCCCTTCCCCTAGTCTGCTTTCCCTGCTATCTCTCCCCCCCCTTCCCCTTCTATTTTCCTGTAGGGCAGGATAGATTTCTGTACCCCATTTCCCATATTTCTCATTTCTCAGTTGCATGTGAAAACATTTTTTTTAAACATGTGTTTATTTAAACTTTGGGTTCCAAATTTTCTCCCTTCTTCCCTCCCCACCCACCCTCATTGAAAAGGCAAGCAACTCAATATAGGCTATACTTGTGCAGTTATGCAAAACACTTCCATAGTAGACATGCTGTGAAAAACTAACTCTATTTCCCTTGATCCTATCCCACCCACCCATTTATTCTATTCTTTCTTTTGACCCTGTCCCTCCTCAGAAGTATTTGCTTCTGATTACTCCCTTTCCCAATCTGCCTTCCTCTCTATCATTCCCCTACTCTCTTGTCCCCTTCCCCCACTATTTTCCTGTAGGGTAAGACAGATTTCCACACCCAATTGACTGTGTATGTTATTCCCTCCTTAAGTCAAATCCTATGAGAATAAGATTCACTCATTTCCTCTCACCTTCTCCTGTTTCCCCTCCACTGTAAGAGCCTTTTCTTTTCTGTTTTGTTTTTTTTTTTCTGTGGGATAATTTACCCCATTCTACCTCTCCACTTCTCCTTCTCCTAGTATATTCCTCTCTCACCCCTTACTTTTATTCTCCAGATATGACCCCTGCATTTTCAACTCACCCTGTGTCCTCTATCTATCTATATCTATATCTATATATACATACATATAACTTTTTCCCCTCCAACTACCCCAATACTGACAAAGGTCTCATGAGTTACAAATATCATCTTTCCATGCAGGAATGTAAACAGTTCAACCTTAATAAATCTCTTATGATTTTCTCTTTCCTGTTTACCTCTTCATGTTCCACTCGAGTCTTGTATTTGAAAATCAAATTTTCTATTCAACTCTGTTCTTTTCATCAAGAATGCTTGAAGTCCTCTACTTCACTGAATGACAATTTTTTCCCCTGAAGGATTATACTCAGTTTTGCTGGGTAGGTGATTCTTGGTTGTAATCCTATCTCCTTTGCCCTCTAGAATATTATATTCCATGCCCTGTAGTCCCTTAATGTAGAAGCTGCTAAATCTTGTGTTATCCTGATTGTGTTTCCACAATATTTGAATTGTTTCTTCCTAGCTGCTTGCAATATTTTCTCCTTGACCTGGGAACTCTGGAATTTGACTACAATATTCCTAGGAGTTTTCCTTTGGGGATCTCTTTCAGGAGGAGATCAGTGGATTCTTTCAATTTCTAGTTTGCCCTCTGGTTCTAAAATATCAGGGCAGTTTTCCTTGATAATTTCTTGAAAGATGATGTCTAGGTTCTTTTTTTGATCATGGCTTTCAGATAGTCCAATAATTTTTAAATTCTCTCTCCTGGATCTATTTTCCAGGTCAGTTGTTTTTCCAATGAGCTGTTTCACATTGTTTTCTAGTTTTTCATTCTTCTAGATTTGTTTTACAGTGTCTTGATTTCTCATAAAGTCACTAGCTTCCAATTGCTCTATTCTAATTTTTAAGAAAGTATTTTCTTCAGTAATCTTTTGGACTTCCTTTTCCATTTGGCCAATTTTGCTTTTTAGGGTATTCTTCTCATTGGCTTTTTGAACCTCTTTTGCCATTTGGGTTAGGCTATTTTTTAAGGTGTTATTTTCTTCAGTATTTTTTTGGGTCTCCTTTAGCAAGCTGTTGACTTGTTTTTCATGATTTTCTTGCATCACTCTCATTTCTCTTCTCAGTTTTTCCTCTCCTTCTCTTACTTGCTTCTCAAAATCTCTTTTGAGCTCTTCCAAGGCCTGGGACTGATTCATATTTTTCTTGGAGGCTTTGGATGTAGGAGGTTTGGCTTTGTTGTCTTCTTCTGGTTGTATGTTTTGATCTTCTTTGTCACCAAAGTAAGATATAGTCTGACTCTTTTTGCACTGTTTACTCATGATCCCGGCCAATTACTTGAGTTTTAAACTCTTTGTTAAGGTAAAAATCTGCTTCCAATGTGAAGAGTGTACTGTCCCAAACTCCGGGGGTTTGTACAGCTGTTTTCAGAGGTACTTCTAGGGACCTGTAAATTTTCAGTTCTTCCAAGGTGGTACAATTAAGGACAAGGTGTTTACTCCTTTCCTGGCCTGGGCTCTGGTCTTTCAGTGACCACAAGCACACTTTTCTGCCTTGGAACTCTGAGGAGGATTCCCTCTCCACTGCGGCCACAAGCTCCACCATGCCAAAGTTCCTCCTCGCCCCAGGACCCCCACCCAGAACTGTGACCCAGATCCAAGCATGAGCAAAGCAATAGAGTCCTGCCTCAGTGCCAGCAAAGAGATCCCTGCAATCCCCCTCTGATCAGCCACTTGATTCCCCCTCCGTCTATGGGCCGACAGCTCCAGAAGCAGGTGCGCTAGGACTGGGGCTGGAACTGCACTTCTCTCTCACCGAGGTCTGACAGACGTTTCCTACTGATCTTCTAAGTTCTCTTTAATGTTTGTGGGTTGAGAAGTCTGGAAACTGCCATAGCTGCCTGTGATTCAGTCCCCTGAGGCGTATTTCAGGTTTGCTGTGGCCTTGTCTTTGCCTGTGTGCCCATGCTGAACTGCGCTCCTCTCTCAGCCTGGTGCAATAAACCTTTCCAATCAACCATCCAGGTTGTCTTGGGCTGGAAATTTGTTTCACTCTGCATTTTTGTGGGTTCTGCTAGTCTAGAATTTGTTTAGAGCCATTTTTACAGGTATTTGGAGGGGTTTGGGGGAGAGCTCAATCAAGTCACTGCTTTTATACCACCTCCAATGAGTAATAATTTTTTTTAAATAAAAATATTCCTTTAAAATTTCATCTTATTAAAATTTACCAAATTTCTTGTCTTCTAAGATCTCCCTGAAACCAGATATAAGCATTCAATGTATTAATTATGTACGTTTTGCCTTATCTGTACATTTGAAAAGCACGTTCTCTCTTCCTTTATCCGGATCATTAACAAAAGTTATAAACAATACAAACAGCAATACAGATTCCTGGGGAACTTTACTGGAGACTTGTTTCCAAGTTGACATGGAACTATCAATGATTTAATCTTTGGGTTTAGACTAAAACTTGTTCTGAATTCATGTAACTGAATTATCATTTAGTTCAAATCTCTGCATCTTGTCTATATTAATGGTATTAGATATTCCATCAAACACTTTGCCTAAATATAAGCAGACTATACCTATGGTATTCCCCCTGCTCTATTGCTATAGTAGCACTGTAAAAAAAAGAAACAAAATTAGATTGGCATTATCTATTCTTGATGATGCCATGCTGGCCTTAATGATTATCAATTAAAAAGTATTAAATGCTTACTCTGTGTCAGCTAGATGCTAGGAATACAAAAACAAAAGTGAAACAATCCTTGCCCTCAGGGAGCTAAAATTCTTTTAGGTGAAATGACATGATATTCATGTAGCCATGGGGACAGTATATATAAGGACATGGAGATAGGATGTGTTGCACAAGGAACAAGCAATGTGTAATCAACTGGGAAAGGTAGGTAGGAGTCAGACTGTGAAGAATTTAAATTGACAAAAATAGGATTTTGTAGTTTATCCTGGAGGCAATGTAGCTTTCTGAACAGTGGAGTGATGAATTCAGGACTTGTACTTTAGGAATATCACTATGACAACTATTTGAAGGATGAACTTGAGAGGAGAGACTTGAAGCAAGAAGCTCCTGCCATAGTGCAGGTGACAGGCAATGCAGACTTGGACTAATGTGGTGGCTATACAAGATCAGGGCTTCCTTTTCATAATAATTACCTTAAATTTTTACCTTCAAGATGTTCTCATGGCATTAGTAGAGTGGGTGATGTTATTCCTATCCCTATCCACAAAACAGTTTACAGATAAGGATACTGGATGTTTAAGGGAGGTTAAATGAATTGACTGAAACCACACAATAAATTAATGGCAAAGTCAGGACTAGTACCATGTACTTGACTCCTTTAGCCTGGGGCTTTTAACATAACAGTATGCTGCGGTCCATTTTGGAGAAGATTCTTAAATTCAGAAAATAATAAAATAGGCCTGACAGGTGGGTTACTTAAGTGTCTTTTCTTAGGCAACATACCCAAGTGGCAATAGTATCTACTATCCTTATGCTTTAGGATCAGGTAGCTTCCTACTGGGCACAGAAATATTCTAATTTTCTGGTCTGAGGTAGGGAAAGAATCGTAAAGCAGGTTTTTCAACATTCTTGTTTTATGGAGCAAAGGCAAAGTCTGCATGCTCACAGGCTAACAAATGGAACTACTGGGCTGCAAGAATAACACACACTAGCAGTTATGTTTTGGCAAGGAAATCTTGAAAAGGCATCCAAGAAATCAGTGAGAGTTTGGAAAAGTCATCCCACATTGCATCACAGTTCTGAAATACTGCCCTTTAGGTGGGGTAAAATTCACACCACAGTAGAAAGTGGGATTTTTCTAGAATTTGCCAATAATAACATTCCTATAATTAAAAAACAGATATAATGAAACATAAAAGAACTAGCACGACTGCTCTAGTAGACACATTTGTGTATGTGGAATGCGTTTCTGTGGAATGCATTTCTGGCATAAGTCTACATTTGGCTACATTAATGCTAAGATAACAAGTTGGCAGGCACCCTATTATTATGGCACAGAGGACAGATCACTGGACTTGCAGTCTGCAAGACCTGAATTCAAATCCTGCCTCAGTCACTTACTAGTTATGTGACCTTAGACAAGTCCTTCAACTTCTCTCAGTCTCAGTTTTCTCATCTGTAATTTGGAGATAATTATAGTGTCTACAGGATTGTTGTGAAGATTAAAAGTACTTTGCAAACCTTAAGGTGCTATATCAATGTTAGCTATTATTATTTATCCCATAATCAAATAAACCAAAGATCTAAATGAACATCAAAACCAAATTTAAAAAAGCAAATGAGATGCTTTTCCTTAGATCAGCAATTTAAACTGTGCTCAAATCAGTATAAAATAAAAAACTCTACTACTCTGATGTAGATAGTCCAGTGGATTTAAATCTAAAGTGACTTACAGAGATCTCTAACAAGTATAATCACTGTCTATTAATGGTGTGTCACCATCCGAGACATAAAAGCTAATCTGTTAGATGACTATGAAGCTCTAAAAGGATCCTGACAAACTAGAACATTCTCTCACCATCTTCAATGCGTTGAGTACCTGCCTCATGGTCTCTCCTCTTCCACTCTGGCCCTCATACTTAGGGATTTCAACATACTTACTGATACTTCCTCAAACACCGAACCTCCCAGTTCCTTAACTAATTGACTGAACATGTCCTATTCCTCCACCCCACCCCAAGCCACAAAATGATCATACCTTTGATCCTGCTATCACCCCACAAATGCACCATTTCCATATGCATGAATCTAAAATTCTATTTTGTGATCACAATCTATTGTTATTCCAACTCTCTCTCTGCCTTGCAACCCCAAACCCTATTTTTCACCCTCACTGTGACCTCCAATCCTGTGACCTTCAGTTCCTTCCCAGGCCATCACTCCTACACTGGCTAGACTCTCTTCCCTTCATGATCATGCCCTTTTGGTGAGTCAGTTCAACTCTACACTGGCTTCTTGTCTCGAGTTTCTTGCCTTCTTATATCTTGCACTGCCAAGCCTCAGCCCTGCATTATTCCCACCATCTGCTGCCTCTGCTCCTCTTCTCATGCTGCTGAAAGTTGCTGGAGAAGATTATAAAATTGTGTTGACTAGGTCCGCTACAAATTTGTGTTTATGACATAATCTCAACTGAGCCCTCACTGAAGTAAAACAAGTCTTTTATAGATCCCTAATTAACTCACTATCCCACTCACCACAGTAGTTTTTCCAAATCTTTTCATTTTCAAACTTCCTATGGCTCGCCCCCGCTTAAAGTATTTCATTTCACTGAAAAAATGGATTCCAGTTGCTCAGAGTTCTCTCTTATCCCTTCCTCCCCATCTCATCACTCAGATACCTTCTGTCACTATCTCCTTCTTCATCCCTGTTTCTAATAAAGAGGTGGCTCTTTCTTTGCCAAGGCAAACTCCTCTATCTGCACATTCCCTCCTGCCTTCTCCAGCAGATAGATCCTAACCATACCCATTCTCTCACTTACCTTAAACTGCCCCCTGTCTATTGGATGCTTCTCTACTGCTTAAAGTATGCCTATGTCTCCCTCATCCTCAAAATCTCCTCATTTCATCTGTCAATACCATATCGCTCCTCCCTTTTGTGGCTAAATGTTTGGAGGTCTTTAACAATTGGTGCCACTACTTCCTTTCCTCTCATTCTCTTCCTAACTCTCTACGGTTTGGCTTCCAGCCTCACTATCAATTCAAACCACTCTTTCCAAAGTTACCCCCAATCTCTTAACTGCCAAATCTAATGACCTTTTCTCAATTTTCATCTTTCTCACTTTCTCTGCAGCCTTTGGCACTGTTAATCACTTTCTTCTCTCTAGATTTCCATAATACTACTCCATACTACTTCCCCTCTTACCTGTCTGACCACTCCTTCTTAGTCTCCTTTCTGAATTTTCATCCAAGTTATTTGCACCAAATAACTAGGTGGGTATCTTGCAGGGCTCTGTCCTGAGCCATCTTTTTCCTCTACACTGTTTCTCTTGGTAATCTCATCTGCTCCCATGGACTCAATCTCTATGCTAATGATTCTTAAATCTACTTATACAGCCATACCTTCTCTCCTAACCTCCAAACTTGCATCTTTAATTGCCTAACGGACATCTCAAACTGGATGGCCCACAGACATTTTATACTTAACATGTCCAAAACTGAACTCATTATCTTTTCCCCTAAACTTTCCTTTCTTCCAAATTTCCTTTTAGTGTGGAGATATTTCCATCCTCCCAGTCACCTAGATTTATCCTCAATTTCTCACTCTCTCTTATCCCCCCAATTTCTAAAATGTTGCTAAGTCCTGTTGAAGAGTACCTTTGTAGCATCTTTCATATGTACCTTCTCGTCTCCTCTCCTATGAACCTATTGCAGGTCCTCACCACTTCATGCTTGGACTATTGTAATAGCATTCAAGTTGGTCTCCCTGCCTCAAGCATCTCCCCACTCTAGTCTATCCTCCACCCATCTGTCAAATTCTTCTTCCTAAAGCTCAGGTCTGATCATGTCACCCCCTTCCTCACCCTATTCAATAAACTCTAGTAGCTACCTATTACCTTTGGAAACAAATACAAAATCTTCTTTTTGTCGTTCAAAGCCCTTCATATCCCCTCCTACTTTTCCAGTCTTGTTACACTTTACTCAGCTTCATGTACTCTGTAATCAAGTGACATTGGCAAGTGTCCCATGCTGGGAATTCTCTTCCTCCTTATCTCTGCCATTTGACTTCCTTCAAATACCAGCAAAAACCCATTTTCTTTTTTTTCTTTTTATATATCTTATTTCCCCCCAATTACATGTTAAAACAATTTTTAACATTTTTAAACTTTTTTTTTAAGTTTAGAGTTACAAATTCTATTCTTCCCTCCCTGCCTTCCCCTCGAGACAGTAAGCAAGCAGATACAGGTTATATATGTGCAATCACGTAAAACATTTCCATGTTAGCTATTTTGTACAAGAAGACGAGAATAAAAGAAAAAGAATGAAAGAAACAAAGTGAAAAACAGCATGCTTCAGTCTATATTCAAACAACACCGGTCCTTTCTCTGGAGGTAAATGGTGTGCTTCATCAGTAGTCCTTTGGAATTGTCTTGGATCATTGTATTGCTAAGAATAGCTAAGTCATTCATAGTTATTCATAGAACAATATTGCTGTTACTATGTATAATGTTCTCTTGTTCTGTTCACTTCACTTTGTATCAGCTCATCTTTCCAGGAAAAATCCATTTTCTACAAGAAGCCTTTCCTAAATCCCTTTAATGCTAATGCTTTCCATTTGTTGATTATCTCCAATTAATCCTGAACATATCTTGTTCATACATAGTAGCTTTCATATGTCTCCCCCATTAGACTATGAGCTCCTTGAAAGTAGTAACTGTCTTCTGTCTTCCTTTGTATATCCAGTACTAAACACAGTGCCTGGAACATAGTAGACACAACAAATATTACTTCTTGACAGACTGAATAATGGAATATTACTGCCACATAATAAATTCCAAACATGATAAACATAGAGAAGCACAGAAAGACTGACATGAACTGATGCAAAGTGAAGCAAGCAGAGCCAGGAAAACAATATAAAATGTCGCAACAATGTAAATGAACAACTATCAACAAACAATTGAAAATGAAATTTCAAAATTACATAGAAACATAGCTCCAAAGACTCAATATGAGAAGACACCGCACCACATTACTTTGCTGAGGTGCGGGGGGCAAGGACATGTATTATGACAAACTTTTAAATTTACTGATATTTTACTGATTTTTTCCTCTTCTTTGTCTTAAAAAGTTCTTTGTGATGAAGGTTGGCTTTCCAGGAAAGTGAAAGGGGAATCACATGGGAGAAATTTAGGTAATATGAAAATAAAATATACCAAAAGCATGTATTTAAAAGGCATATGACTTCTACTTTGTCATAGAGGACAGATGTAGCACCAATGAGTAAAAGTTGTAAACAAGTTTATTCAGGTTTAAAGTAAGGAAAAAATTCCTAACATTCAGAGAGGTTCCAAAGTAAGTGAGACAGTGGTTTTCCCCTCTTTGGAGTTCTTGAGGCAAAGGTGGGTTTACTCTTGTTGAGTACATGGCTTCTGAGATTCCTTATAATTCTGATATTCTGTGAAAGCCTAACACTGACTCAATCAATAAATAGTAACTGAGTACTAAACTATGTGCTCAGCATTTTGTCAATCACTGAGAGAAATACAGAAGACAAAGCCCTTGGTGTCAGCGATTTTATAGTCTAGAGTTGACAGGAGAGGTCAAGTTCAATGAATTAGACGTTTAACCTCTCTACTTTTTATATATAGTCACAAATCTTTTGTTTTGCAAAAAAAAAAAAAAAGCAAAATAGAAGACGGACATATAAAATGAAATGCAAGTATTAAAATTTGCCTCAAATACTCAAAATAGGATTGCTTTGGATTTCTGTACTGCAGCAGACCATGAACATGCAATCTGAAATTGCAAATAAGTTTTAAAATACTTTTTCTGGGATTCTGTTTTAATCATTTCAATCAGGGGTGTCTAAATATTTTAATGAAAATAATACTAGCTTAGAAAACAGGAGACTTGGATTCTAGGCCCAGTCCTGCCATTAACCAGCTGTATGTCCCTGGGCAAGTCCCTTACCTTCTTTATCCTGTTACTCAGCTATAAAATGGGGGAATTGGACCAGAAGACCTTTAAGACCCTTCTGTAATTCAGTTATTTACACAGCGTGGGTAGCTGAATAAAAAGTACTATAACATAATAGAAAGAATTATATCTTTTGAGTCAAAAGAACTATATCCTCCTTAGAGGCCTGAGTTCTAGACAGGTAAATCACTTAACCTCACTGGACCTGTTTCCTCATTTGTAAAACAAGAAAGAGTTGAATTAGATAATATGTAAGGTCCACTTTAGATTTAGTTATGAACTCATACTCATGTGCTATTAAGATGGACAAATCAACTGCTATGTAATTGTTTTAAGGTGTAGTGCCAAATGCAGTGAACCATTTGATAGCTGAGTAATTCTCACAGGTCAAAACTGGATTAGTAATAATAAAGTTCAAGTATCAGGACTCTCCCCTGTAAGCATGAATAGTTAAAGTATAGCTTTTGATCACTGCATAAGCCTTTTTTTGATACCCTCAGATGGTAGTGCCATTCCTTCCAAACTATCACAGATGTATTTTATACATGTACATTCTATATATATTCTCTACATACACACACACACACACACACACGCACACACACAGAGGCTCAATCCCCTGATAGAAAGTGAACAACCCAAGAATAGGGACTGTTAGAGCAGCTAGGTGGTGCAGTGGATAGAGCTCTGGCCTTGGAGTAAGGAGGACCTGAGTTCAAATCCAGCCTCAGACACATGACACTTATTAGTTGTGTGACCCTGAGCAAGTCACTTAACCCCAACTGCCCCACAAAAAAGCAAAAAATAAAAGGAATAGAGACTTTCACTTTTGTCTTTGAATACTTAGTACTCACCCCAAAATGTCTGGTATATAGTAACATTTAATAAATGTTTGTTTGATTGCTTACTAATACCACTGGACTAAAAGGTAAAGACTGAAAACAATGGGGTAGGATCCTTAATGAGAATTTTGCTCAGAGAACGCGAAATTTGTATTTTCATAATCATGAGAACAAAATAGTATTTTCGCAACAATTTTGATATAATTCTTTCTATAATTGGAATATCCATATCAGAGAAAGTTTGGAGGACAGAAGGCAAGTACAGTGAGCTTAATCGAAGTGGCTATTCCAACCTAAAATAAATGCAAGAATGGTTAGACCTATAGATGATAAAAGCTTCCCTAGGACTGTGACAAAGGAATGAGGCACTGGATTAGTCTGAAATTTTCACTATATAATGCCAACTACTGTTAATTTTCTTTTGGTACATTTTACACAGTATATCATAAGAGACGGAAATTGGTGTATATGTTTTGAGTTATCCAATAACATTTCTGACCTGAGTAACACTTATTTTAAAAATATTCAGAAATTTTACATTTGTATACTTCCCAAATAACATGCAACATTAAATTAGAATCCAAAATCCTTTGTGTCCAAAATTTTACTGTATAAATTACGGTTCCAAGGAATGAAATATCAACATATTATCTAGTTTTTTAAAAACTAATTATAATGTTGCCAGTTTATATCTCTGGTATCTTATTATGGCCCTGTAAAAATGGCCAAAAGATAAGAATTTATAAGACCATGTGAAATTAATGGGGAATGGCAAATTAAAGTATACCAATGTAATGCTATATTATTGTGCTGTATGAAATGACTAGTCAGAAAAATTCAGAGAAACCTGGGAGGACTTAAATGATTTCATGTAGAATGAAATAAGCAAAACCTGAAAAATATATACAATGACTACAATGATATAATACAACATTAAAAGACTTAAAAACTCTGACCAATGCAATGACAAACCACTACTTCAAAGAAATGACGGCCATTTTCAGACAGTCTATATAAATTTGTTTTGCTTGTTATGAGGGCAGAATTGGTAGGTAGTGACAGTGAGGAAAAATTCAGAAGAAATAAAAGATCATTGATGAAACACACACACACACAAAGCAGAGAATCAAGGAAGTTCAGAAGGTGACACAGATGAACAGGGCAGTTTTATTACTATTATGTTAGATTTACCATACACTTTTTAAAAAATGTACAAAGCTTTTGTACACAGCAGAAGTTCATAGTTTAACTTCCAATCGTCTTTTTCTATTGTTTGTATACTGAAATGTCCATTCTTTTTGGATGTCTGTCAATTTCATAGTAAAAAGAAAATTCACTGGAGACTAGGTTATAAAAACCCCAACAATCACTGTTCCTGAAAAAAAAAAAAGTTCAACCACAACAAAAAGATGGTACATTTAAGAACCTGGTAATGTGGGTCATGATCTAAATTCTTCAATTAAGATACACTTTTGGTTTTAAGCTTTTTTGAAAACTAATTTATTAGTATACAAACATAGATGTTCTATGTCAATTAAAAACTAGGGAAAAAAAGTTTCCCCATTGATATAATTTTACTTAATATGTGCTAACGTGTTATTTTTGATAATTTAAAAATATTTTTAAACTATTTTTTCTTGAGTAATGAAATCAGGGTGATTTTCCATTACCTCAATGGCTGTGGCCCCCAATTTTTTTTTTTGAAGGAAGGATATTTTACCCAATCTGAAGACTGGCAATTCAGGTTTGCTAACTAGCTGTTTAAAATAATATCTAGTATGTATTTCAAATTTCTCCCTACTCCTTTACTCCTTCTGGGGCCAAGAGACCATCATTCAGCAATAAAGCCAAAACACTCAATTGAGAGTTTAACTGACAATCATCAGGAGGCTACCTACTGCAAGATGAGAAGCTACTGTGACCTTGTATTTGAATTCTCTTTTCATAAAGTCATTTGAATAAGTGACCACATAGCTCTGGTGGAGGATCAGGTTTAATTCTGTTCCTCTTTGTATCACTAAAAGAACAGGACAGTAACCCAGATGGGTTGATACCAGGAGCTTCACTCCCTAAGCCACCTAATATATCTGCTGCTACAACTAGCGGTAGCAGATTCATCTTTCCCATTTTATAGGGGGGAAGTTGGGGCTCAATACTGACTTTCTGGGGAAGGTGTCACCATATCTTAGTGTCTTTTTAAATTGTTCTGTCCAAGAGTTTGAAGACTCTCTTGGGGACCACATTATTCTTAGGATGGAATGGATACGGGGTAAAATAAAGTATTTTCTATATCTATTTTCTGCAAAGGAGCCAATTTAGACTTATCTACAAAGTCTAAGTCTGTAGTCATATTAGCTATCATATCCTTGGCAGAATTTCAGTGTGGAACCCCACATGGGGATTCCAAGATAAGAACAGGTATTTCCCTCACTGAGACTCCCTGATTATGTAATTGGAATTATATGGGGAGTACCTCTTCCAGTCATCAATCAACAAAGACACATATTTGGTCCTGTTAAAGTGTAGTCCTGCCCACGTGGCAACTAGTATTTTGGTTAGGTAACCAGGGATGTGAGCGACTATGACCAAATCACCTGTGCAGGCTGGGACATTACTTTCCTGTTATACAAATACACTCTAGTTTCGTCCTTGTCAGGGCACATATTATCAGTTCTAGTGTTGTTAAAAATTATTGGGCTAAGAGGAAAGCCCTGCCTCATTCCTGCCTGGATGTTAATGTCTGGTAGAAGGCTATCTCTGGTATGGGTATGTGTCATGCTGTGCTGGTAGTCTTTTTATAACACTAATTACCTCTTTGTGAAAACCGGCCCATTTTAGTGCTTACCATACTGCTCTGGCCACCCTACACATTTTCTTTTTAGGTCTGGTTTCATCTGAGACAGATTGGAATAAGAAGTGATGCTTATTGTTGCTGTCAATAAGCATGAAGACCTTTGGATTCCTGCTGATGCATCCATTTCTTATACACCAACTGATGAGTATTTTAGACAAGACAGAGGCATAGACCTTACCCATGGTGTTACCCAGGGAAATGGGCCTCCAACTGGAGGGGAGGTTCCTATCACCTTTTCTGTAAGTTAAAATAGTTGTAGATGACTGATACTCCTTTGGGACATAACTGTTCTTATGTAATATATTAAAAATACTAATTAAAATATGTCCCTCTGGACTGATCCAATATTTAATGCTGTCCAGTCCTGGCACTGTTTTAATCAGTCCCATACATTGACTGGGGTAACAGATCACAGAATGGGTTCCTTGAGTCAACAGGAATGTCATGCTTCAGTATTAAAGTATGCATGACTGTAGAAGGTATGGCACAGGGCCAGAATAGCTTTTTAAAATATTCATACAATGTGACTATGTGAATCTGGCATATTGAGAAGTTCTCATTAGTTACCTTCTCATAAGGACATGGGCGATTAGCTCTATACAGTTTCTGCAACTGGGAAGTTTCTCCTGCATTGAATATGGCCCAAATTATATTTAAAATCCTTTTTAACTCTTTTGATAAAATGTATTAAGATGGCCTGAAAATCTAATCTACTATTACAACAGTTAAAAGCTGTAGTCTACTCATTCTGAACCGTGGTTAATCATGGATTGATGGAATTACTAGGGAGTGCTCTATAATTTGAAGTATTACTATTAATTCCTTATTTACATGCTTCATTTCCAGTTATTTCAATTTCAATAATTACATCATCAGTCATACTTATTTTTAGTCTTGAAAAACTGACTTTCTTTTTAGCTTCTTCTGTACACCTACCTTTGTTAGACAGTTTGCCTGTTCTAATATTAGATCACTGGATTTTAAATGCTAACTTTCCTAGGCTACCTATGACTCTTCTTGAGTGGGCAAGAAGAGAGATAGAGAGATAGAGTTTGCCTTGTTAACAAAGGAGATAATACAAGATCTTTTGACTAAATGTGCAGTGAGTGCAGGTATCTTTGGAATCATAGACTCCATTACTAGTTGCAAGGGAGAGTATATATCTGTGTTTCCTTGATGCTTTCAGCATCCCTAAATCATACAAAGTATTACCTGAATCCACTGCAGTAAAAGTCAATCTACATCTATGGTACTTTCTTAAATGTCTGAATAAACCTCTATGCATTTTATAAAATTTTGGAGCTGGGTCACAGATTTGGCAGTTTAAATCTATAGCCAGTGATAAGCTTATCACATAATTTTCTTTATTAATATCATCTTCATTTGAGGTCATTCGCTCAAAGCTGGTCTTAATATATTTTCTAAGTTTATAAGAGGATAAAAACTAATTTTATAATTGGCTAATAACTCCTAATTTAATCCTACTAGTTTAAATTCTCTTAATATCTTTACCTAATATTCCTCATTCTAACCCTAACCATGTCCCTAATAAAAAACAATCAATTATCCCTACTCACTAACTTATCCTTCACCCTATTCTATCTCTTACTGACTACCCCTACATATTCTTTCATGACTACTTTCCAGGTCTTCCAAAATTCTGTAATTCTTAGTCTATAGTAAAATCCATAATAAAATATGACATTTTAAAAATACTAAACTCAGTAATATTAAAAAAGAATAATCTAATTGGTGACATCAAATATCATAGTAAGAGGAAAAAAGATAATCAAATCTTTAAAACATAGCTGTAGATCTATCAAAAATAGATCAATAGACTATAAAAACTGCCAGTAAACACAGACAATGATATAGATATCATCTTATTTAGCCTGATTTTCTAAAATCACAATCACAAAAATAAGTGACTGGTTTTAGCCTAAAGGAAAAGGACATGTCTCTAGGAATGTAGAGATGCCTAGGATTCCAGGGCTCCTTTTCAAGCTTCTTAGCTGAGTGGCCCAGGGGAAGTCATATACACTTCTGAGCCTGTTTCTTCATCAATAAGAATGGGAACAACACAACTTGTACCATTTATCTCATAAAGTGGTTGTGAGGAAAGTGTTTTGCAACCTTTGAAGAGGTATAGAAATGTGAACGATGACTGTTTATTATGAATTATATAGTTCTAAAGAAAACACAGCAATGCAGCATTAAAATGGGGAAAAAACCACCACCTTCAAAGCTGACTTCTCCATGAGCTCTGTTTATATCTTATTAAATAAATTCTGAGTAAGAATAATTGTGATAAACTTACCAATGGTTCTCTGTTTTTGACCAGTCTAATTATTTTTACAGAATCTTCCTCATCATCAATATCATCAGGCATAGGAGGTAAAACGGGATCATAATTCTTTTGGGCCACAGTGTCATGTACAGAGAGTAATGCCTATAAAAAAATTTTTTTAATTATTAAAATGTTAGCCAAATGTTATCTTCCAACATGGAAAAAAGGCTCATCAAAGCAAACTCCACAAGAAACAAAATAATTTGAAAAGAAGTTTTATTGTAATAAAAAGTCCTAAAAAATACACCACAAAGGGGACCTGTTCTTAAGGAAATAGGGTTTTGGAGGTTGGGTTCCCTATAGTGTTCACAGGATCATAAATCTAGTGGAGGGGACTTCAGAAGTCATCTATTCTAACAGTATGGTAAATATTTTTTCATCATTATTATTCACTCTTTTAATCCAAAGGTTCAGTAACTAGCCCTAAATACACAGGTGGCAAGGATAATCTGGTTTCAGAACCACTGCTTTTTCTATTGGAGCACACTATAGTATCAAAAGGAACCAAGTGTCCCTCCTGAAGCACCACTAGCTATAAATTTGTAAGAACTAGAAGTAAAAAAAATTCTGACCAGATCATATTTTCTTACCTAATTTATCCTAGCAAGAGGCCCTCTTTCTTTGTTTTTTGATTGGTCATTTGATAGCATGAGAGGGAGAATAGTTTATATCCTCTGCGACCAACTGGTAGTCTAAGTATGAAATTCTTGTTTCCTGTTTTTAACAAGAGTCATGTCACAAGGCAACCATTATGATCACCTTATGTCTTTACCTATCCCTTTCAATTTGTGGGAGGGACCTACAGAGGACATAAAAAGCACTTTTCAACCAAATCACTAAGTTACAAGTCATAGATGTGGGGCATTTTATAGATATGGACAAAAGTTAGGGTGAGAGGGGGACTAGAAAACCCCTGTATTAAAATATTGTAGTAAAGACTTTAGAGATTAAATTCCATTTCCCACTCCCCAAATCCAACAAATCACCAATGATATAGATCAAGCTAAGATTTGGAAATACCCCAAGAACCTGATATTTAGTATTATATGAATAAATCTTAGATCCTATTCAAGAATGTTTAGTTAATAAAACACCAAAAGATAAACCACAAAATGAGGTCCTTGGCTGAAAAGGCCAAGGTGTTATGGGAGGTGTTATGGGAGACTTGAAAAAAGATTAGGTTTGGAGTAGGTATTATAGTGAGTGGTACAGAGAATTAATTAGGAAGGAGTGAGAGGATTTCATTCCTATTGCGAGGAATGCCTATTGAGATTAGACAACATAAAATTTTCATGAATCTAGTCAACACAGTTTCATGATTTCCTTCATCTCCATTCAACAGCACATAGGTAGGAGTGAAAGAAGATGATGATGAGAATACTGCAGAATTGGTGTTCGGCAAATCAGCATCAGAAATACATCAAGGCAACCAGGCATTTGAGAGTAGAGCATAGTATAGAACTGACTGGTTTGCCAATGAGTCCAATTTGGGAAGGGGGGTGAGTATAGCCATAGCAGGGATGATAGCCTGGGAAAGTATGGGTTGAGGGATTGGTGGTCAAGTGGAGACGAAGAATGAGCTTAGCAGCAGTTAAGTGTATGAAGAGATGGAATAATAAACATTACTATAGGATCAAAGAATTTTGGAGTTCTGGAACATGGATCTGAAACACTGGTGGGTTATGACAAGACGAAAGGTTTGACCTTCTCTATGTATAGTTTAGGTAGAGTGGAGGAGTAGGGCTTGAGTAGATTGAGGAACTGCAAATTTAGGATATTTTAGTCACGTTTAGCATATGTACTGAAATGCCTGAGTATAGAAGTCGGAGTGAATAGGAATACTGTAAGCCAGAAACTGACCTCAGTGAAGAGGAGAGAGAATGCCCTGGAAGTCAGTAGATAACAGCCACTAGAATTACAAGATGAATTTGGGTTGCGTGGATTTTAAAGGAGGAAGGTTCCTGAATGACAGCAATAAGAGGGTGGTTCTAGAAGAGGTAATGAGAAGCAGTATTCTGACCCCCCTCCCTATGTTATCACCCCTGTTGGGGCTATATTTACTTCCTTTTTCAATCCTGACCTAACTTATAAAAACAGTTGCCCTTGACACTCTTAACTCTTGACTCTCCTACTCCTTTGTCCTATTGCTGCTGGTATTTTGCCAAGGTACCCTCTAAATCTACCTATCCCTCTAATCGACTGTCTGTCCTCACCTAACAGTTTGTTTCCCGTTGCCTATGAACATGCCCAAGCGCGTACCATCATTAAAACACCTTTGCTCTGATTATCCCTGCTAGCTATGCTTTGTTACTTCTGAGATTCCTACTCCAATAGGCTACAGTAATTTAGAGACTTGGAACATACCACAAGGTAAAAGATCTAAAGTTGGTCATCTATATTTCTAATGAAAAATGGTTTTCCTTAAGAGCTACACTGTGTTGTACAATGACTGGACATAAACATGACTTGTATTAAGAACTCCAAATACTACGTTTCAAATTTCTAACTTATTCTGTTAGTGTAGAACACAATTTTTAGTTTCTAGATGTAAATTATCAGTTTAAAATACTTAACAAATGTTCTGCATTTGTTATATTTAAATTTGCCATTATTGTATTCATTTAGGTTATACTTATGTATTTATTTTAAACACTAATTACAATATTAAGTAGAGGGTGAAGGCACTTAGCTTACTTTATGTATTTAAAAGGATGGATGCATATATTTATCACATTAAATATTTTTGTGCACAATTCTATTGTATAGTCTAAATTTATTTACTTCAGTCTATACATGGTAATAGTAGTACTGCTGTCCACAAACATGTATAGTTTCATTCATTTAGTTTTTTCTGCGGACATTGGAATTGTCAGCTCCTTCTAATATTGGCAGAGAAGCCACCTAAAATGGGTGACTTTTTCAAGTAAGATGGCCTTTCAAGCAAATACTTTAGGGAAAGCAACAGATTAATTACATAGGATATCATGCAACTCAGAGTTAGGAAGGGCCTCCGATATCACTCATTTCAATTTAACAAACATTTATTAAGCACCTACAACATACTTTTGCTAAGATTGGAGAAATGTATTAAAATAATATAGGAGTTTCAGCAGTCAAGAATTTATATTCTACTTGGGGAATACAGCACAGACTAAATGGATAATAAGACAAGCTGAAACAGAAATAAGCATTAACTGCTATTTGGGTCAAAGAAAGGGTTCTAAATTAGAGCTGGTAATTGATCTGAGCCTGAAAGGAAGGTAAGGATATTAGAAGGCAAAGGAGAGAAACGCAAGCTCTGTCACTGCAATACAACGAGACAGAGACAGAATTGATGAGTCAAAGAATAGAAAAGTAGGAGAGATGGCCTGGAACACAGTGAAGGGGAATTACTACAAACAAGTCTGGAAAGCAAGATGGAAGGTACATTATGAAGAAGTCTTAATTAAATAGCACGCTGAGTTTTTATTTTACTCTAGAGGCAAAAGGGAAATTCTAAAGAATAACAAGGTAAGAGCTGTGTCTTATTAAGTATCTATATGCATACCAAAGATACAAAGAACTCCCCCTCCCCCAAAAAAGCTTATATTCTACTGAAGAGAAATAAAATAAACAGATCAAACTATAAGAATTCATTAAACTTCTATGTTCCAGATGTATTAGTTTCAAGGAAGACCATGACAAAAACAAAATAGTCCCTGCACTGTGCTTAAATTCCATCAAGAGAAACAACTTATACATATATCAGTCAGTCAATTAGTTAGTCAATAATCACTTCTTAAGCACCTACTATACTCCAGAGGCAAAAAAAAACAGTCCCTGCCCTCAAGGAGCTCAAACTCAAAAGGGGGAGAACAATATGCAAACAGATCCATACAAACAAGCCATATACAGGACAAATTGGAAATAATTAAGAGAAGGAAAGCACTAGAGTTAAGAAGGGTTAGAAGAGGTGTCCCTACAAAAGATAGTATTAAGATATAAGCAGATGTAATTTAAAAAATAGATACAAGATAAATACTATGTAATGGGAGGACTATGGGGGGGATGCATTAGTAGCTGGGGAAATCAAGAAAAGTCTCATATGGGGCAAGGGAAGGGAACAAGCATTTATTTAGTGTTTACTATGTGCCAGATGCTGCACTAAGTGCTTTTACAAATATTTTCTCATGTGATCTTCACAACATATCCGGAAGATAGGTACTATCATAATTCCCATTTTACAACTGAGGAAATTGAGGCAGACAGAGTGATTTCTTTGCCAAGGGTCACACAGTTAGTGAGTGTCTGAGGCCACATCTGAACTCAGATCTTCCTGACTCCAGGCCCAGTGCTCTGACCACTATTTGCTTCTATAGCAAGTAACATTTGACCTCAACTTTTGGGGAAGTCAGGCATTCTAAGAAAAAAGGTTAGGAAGGTTAGTGCTTTAAAGACATGGGGGATAGTCAGTACAAAATCATGTGTCAGGAGACGGAATGTAGTATAAGTAGTCCAATGTGTAGCTCAGACATAGAATGTGTGGAAAGAAGCAATATATAATAAGCTTGAACAGTTAGGCAGAAGCCAGATAGTGTAGAGTTATAAGTGCTTCTATTTTAGTTATGTGTTTCTATTTTAAACCAGAGGTATTGAGGTACCAATGCGGATTTTTATCAGAGGAATAAAATAGTTGGAGAACCATGATTTAGCAATATCAATTCGGCATCTATGTGGATGATAAATTGGAGAGGGGAGAGACTTGAGGTAGGGAGATCAATTATGAGGAGATGAGGGCCTTAACAAGAGTGATACCCATGTGAACGAAGACAGAGATACATATAAGGCAGATTTTCTGGGGGAAGAATCAACAAATTGACAATTGTTCAGCTCTTTAGGGGTGAGGGATGGTGAAGATTTGAGGATGACTTCAAAATTATGAATCTATGTTACTGGAAGGAATACGGCACTCATAAGTCAAGAAGAGGGTAAGGGTTTGGGGGAAAAGATAATGAGTTCTCTTTCAGACATGATGAATCTGAGGAGTCTAAAGGACATACAGTGAGAAATATCTAATGAGCCATTGATAAAGATGGAATGAAACTTAGGAGAGAAACGAGGGCTGGATATCTAGATCTGTGACTCATCAGTATAGAGAAAATGGAACCCTTGGGCACTGATGAGATCATCAAAAGAGAGGGCAGGAAGAGGGGAAAAAGAAAGAATCAGGAAAGAACATTAGGGGACGCCCAAAATATGAAAGAGTGGGGCTAGTAGAGGAGACAATCTGCTGGAGGAGACAGGATGGTAGAAGATCACTTGTACATGTAGAGGGGTTGACCTTGGCAAAGAAAAAGGCTACTTCGTTATGTGGGACAAAGGTGAAAGAGGAGATAATATCAGAAGGCATCTGGATGATGTGAAATATGGAGGAAGGGAGAAAAGGAAACTTCAGCAAATGGTCTCAATTTTTCTAATAAAACACGAGGCCAGGTTCTCATCTATGACGGTAGGGGCACGCACTGGAGGTATGAGGAGGGATGAAAAGGTTTGGAAGAACAACCATAGTGAGTGTGATGGTGTGCTAACTATGGAGGTGCAAAAGGACTGAACAGCAGCAGCAGACACTTAGTTGAGGTTACATAACATAAATTTGCAGTACACCGAGTTAGGATGGTTGTGTGATTTTTCTCCACCTTCATTCGGTAGCATAAGAGTGAAGATGAGAGGGGTCTAAGAATGAGGCTTCACAAGGCACAATCAGTGATGGGGGCAAGGGACTCAAGAGAAGACAACACTATAGAGTTTAAGTGGTTCACCAAGGGATCAAGGTGGCAATAGATGAGTGTGGCCAGTGCAGGGTTGACAGCCTGAGACAGAGTTGAGGGGCTGAGTAATTAGAGATGATAGTTGGAAAAAGAGCAAGGTTTGATTTTGGAAGCTAAGGGAGAGGTGGAAATCCAGTAAACTGTGATCAGATAAGGAAATGACTTTATGGCATGTGCTTGCTGTGTTAAGGCAAAGTAAATCTTTTGTTAAATGTTCAATGACTTGCAAGTACATAATTTCATTTAAACTTTGCATCTAAACTAAGAGAGCTACCTCCAACACTTACTTATGACAATTTTTATTTGTACTAGATGCTTTACTCATGCTCAGACTTAATACAGGAGAAGACAAAAGGTTAAGAATGATGTTTAAATTATTTTATTGTGAAGGGCCACCCCAAGGGAAACACTAACAACTAGGTGGCGGGATTAGGGGGAAATCAGGAAAGGACTTGTGCTCAGAAGTGAGATGACTTCTGAGGTGAGCCTTAAAATTCAGCAGGGCCATCCTAAGAGGTAGAAGTGACAACAGACATGGAGGTGACAGGGGGTATGTCATGTATAAGGAAGAGCTAGTAGGCTGAAAGGTGGAATACATGAAGGGTAGTAACTTGAACTCAATCTCTTAAGGGAGGCTAGAGAAAACTGTGGAAGGTTTTAAGTCCCAAAGAGAGGAGTAGGATTTGAGACTGAGTCTTGAAGAAAGCAAAAGAAGCCAGGAGGTAGAAATCTGGAGACCACATTATAGGCAAGGGGGACAACCAACGAAAAGGCATGGAGTTGGAAGATGGAACACCGTGAATAAGATCGACTGACAGCAAGTGGGTCAGTGAACTGGATCAAAGAGTAGGTGGAGGGGAGTCAAGTATAAGAAGACTGAAAAGTTAAAAAGGGACCAGGTTGTAAAGGGCTTTAAAAACTAAACAGAGAATTTTGTTTTTTATTCTGAAGGTAATTGAGAGTCACTGACATTTACTGAGTAGGGGGAGAGTTGACCTGAACAACCTTGTGCTTAAGTAAGATCACTGATGGCTGAATGAAGGATGAAGGGGAGCAGGAGAGACTGGAAGCCAAGAAGCCAACTAGAATGCTACTGCAACATCAGGATGATATAAAGACGGTCTGCACCAGTGGGGTGGCTGTGTGAATGGAAAGAAGGGGACCTATAGGAGAGATGTCACGTAAGCAGAAATAACAAGACTCGGCCACAGATTGGATATCTGGCGTGAAGAAAAATGCAGAGTCAGCCAACGTGACTGAGAAGATGCTGCGGCCCTCAATATTAATAGGAAATTTGGAAGAGTGGAGGGTTTTGAAGGATAACTGGTTCAATTTTAGACATGGTGAGTTTGAGATGTCTTAGAGGACATCCAAGATGTCCAAGAGGCAGTTGATGTGAGAACAGAGGCCAGGAGAGAGGTTATGGCTGACCATTAACGTTCCATTCCAGTCATTTCAGTCATAATACAGAGTCCCAAAAGTCTTAGTACAGTTTTAAATTACTGAAGTGTTAACAATTAAGCTGTTTAATCCCTTACTGTTTATTCTTGGGCAGAAGTGGGTGGCGAGGGTCTCTCACTTGTGGTCCTGGCTGCCATCATATCCCAAATCCCAATCTGCTTTACCTATGGGAGTCACTAAGTGTATGATTAGGTCAGAGGACAGGGCAGGGCTGAGTTTCTAAGGGGGTAACCCCCTGAGGCCAGGTAAGTGCCTAGTGTGACTAGGGCTGAAAAATATGGACTGCTTCACAAATTTGCACATCATTCCAGGGCAAAAGCCATCTATATCATTCTAATTTCAGTGTATATGCTACTGAAGCAAACACATAATTAAGTTTTAGTAGCTTAAAAGTGCACCAAGACTTCTGGGATTCCCTGGATAAACAATTTAGATATCCAGATTCTAGAGATAAGGATTTTAACAATATATTTTGTTCAGAGGCTATCACAATCCCATACAAAAAATTAACACTGTAAAAACATCGTAAATGACTTAATGACAATATAATGATACTTGGGTTTTTTCCTCATTTTACTGGGACTATGATTACTGGAGATTCAGAGATCTTGAGGGAACTGACACTGATGAGAATGTTAAAATGGAGTGATGCTTTGTGACAACAGTCAAAGTAAAAGAGCTTAAAAACATCTAAGAACTCATGGTCAGGGGAAGTTTTCCCTCACTGGTGGGTAAGGGCATAACTTGTATGTGGCTGTTTCCTAAAATATGGAACATGTCCAGGAAACTGGAGGAGAAAAATGGAAATTTATATAAATGTTCTAACATAGTTTTCCAATATACTAGCAAATTAAGTGAAAACACACTTTAAAGCATTCAATTCAGAGACCTAACTTCAAAGAGTATGCTCTAAGCTATATTTTACATTTTATTTTTTAAAAATTCAGACTGTGCTGCTTCCTTTAACTGCTTATATCTTTAATGTCCTGCTTCTTAAGTAACACTGAGTAAATACGTCTTCAAATAGGTTACCAAATCAAGAAAATCCTTTGGAAAATATAGAACAATGAATGCTAATGAGTAATTTGACAATTTTAAAAATTGAATAAAATTAACAAATAGGCATTGATTTTTCACAAATTAAAAGCAATGAGATTAATAATAATAGGGAGCATTAATATAGAGGTTTATGAAGTACATTACAAATATTATCTCATTTTATCATTGCAACAACCCTGGGAGGTAGATGCTATTATTATTCCCATTTTATAGATGAGGAAACTGAGGGAGACAGAGATAACGTGACTGGACCAGAGTCACATAGCTGGAAAGTATCTGAAGCAAGATATGAACTCAGGTCTTCCATACTCTAGGCCTATTACTTCCCTAGTTGCCTCATACCTAGGTTTTGAGTTCAAATCTAGCATTCTTTCCACTGAATCTTACACTCTATGCTACATGGTATTTGAGGTACAAAGATACAGAATTACAAAATTTGAGAGTAATGGTAGTAGCTCAAAGTAGCTCATTTCATGAGACAGCTCTAAGTATTAGTAATTTTTCTCCTTATATCAAGGCAAAATATACTTCTCTACAACATCCATCCATTCCTGATTCTACCCTTAGGGGCCTCTACCCTCTCTGCTAAATGAAGGCCCTTTGTCATATCATCCCTTCCCCCACCTCCAGAAAACCCAACTCACAAAGAGTTTATATTCTAGTTAGGAAGTCAAGGCAAAAACAGGAAAAGGCTTAAGCAATATTTTAAATAAAAAAGTTCAACAAAATAATAGATGAGTTATCTCAATGCAGTAGATGACTGCCAAATGAATAATGTAAGTAATTATTACAGCACACATAAAATAAAGCTCTGGATAAATATTCATATTCAATATTCCTGACTAAATATAATTACATACTGTTATGTATTTTTCCTACTTGGCCATGGAACCACTTTTACAACTTAAAAATACAAAAATATTTTAAAACGTATACATATGTAGTTCTATATTAGTCTCTACTGTACTAACGCTCCTGGCAGGCAACACTTTTAAGTTAGTTAATATTATTCATCTTACAGTCTATTTTCCTGTTTTGACTAGAATAAATTTTAATCCCTCAATATACATACTTCCTTTAAAAAAAAAAAGTAATTCCTTGACGGAAATCTCATGTCCACTGACTTCAAGTGATGGATTTACCTGTTGTACTGAGGAATTTGCAGGAAACAGAAAACAAGATGCTGTGCGTCATCAGGTTCACACAGTCTCATAACTTAGAAACCCCTAGGGTCAATTCCATATTGTAGCTGTTCTTCAGGTCCACAGAACATAAGCATCCAGCTTATAACACTGGATACAGTCAATCTATTTCTCCAGATGGAAAGTATAAGAAAGTATAAGAAGACTGGCCATGTTTTGAAGGGTTGTAACTGTAAAACAGAGATGATCAATCCTTATCTTTCTCCTAAATTCTCCCAATAGATTGTAGTATCAAAAACTTACAGCAGGAAGGGATATCAGAGGTTATCTATTCTAATCCTATCATTTTACAGATAACAAACCAATAGTGGAATTTTAACCCAGGTCCTCTGATGCCTGAACCAGTGCTTACTCTATAGTTCCAGACTACGTGCAGTATATTTTCGACTGACTATCCCATTGGCACTCAAATTCAACATGTCTAAAACAGATATAATATTTTTCCTCATAAAGCAGCTTTTTCTTCTGACTTCATCATTTCTGTCAGCAGCACCAATATACCCCCAATCTCCAAAGTTCAAAATGTTGGAGTTATCTTTGATTCTTCCCTTTCTCTCTCAAATTGAATCATTTAACAAGTTTAATCAGTTCCTCCTTATTCTCACTTCTACTATTCTAATAAAGGTCTTCATGACCAATCGTGAACTATTACAATTATCTCTTCTTGATCCTCCCCCTACCATCTTCTTTTCAACTCCAGTTTATTTTTCAAATAGTAACCACTCACAGGAATAGACTTGATCATGTAATTTCTTTGCCTAGCATTCAAACCCCTAAACAATCTAGGATATATATTCACTGACATGGTATCAATAAGCCAGTATTTATTCAATACCTTCTATGTAGGAAGTATTGTGCTAGGTTCTGGGGATAAAAATACAAAGAATGAAACAATCCCCAATACTCAGGGGGCCTTACATTTCATCAAGAGAGAAAAAATGCTGAAGAAAATAATGCCTTAAAAAATAGACTAGACCAAATGGCAAAAGAGATCCAAAAAGCCAATCCCTTCAAAAGCAGAACTGGCCAAAAGGAAAAGGAGGGCTAAAAGCTCACTGAAGAAAATAATTCCTTAAAAATTAGAATGGAGCAAATGGAAGCTAATGACTGTATGAGAAATCAAGAAATTATGAAACAAAACCAAAAGAATGAAAAAATGTGAAATATCTCATTGGAAAAACAACTGATCTGGAAAATAGATCCAAGGGAGATAACTTAAAAATTATTGGACTACCTGAAAGCCATGATCAAAAAAAGAGCCTAGACATCATCTTTCAAGAAATTATCAAGGAAAACTGCCTTGATATTCTAAAACCAAAGGGTAAAATAGAAATGAAAAGAATCCACCAATCACATCCTGAAAGAGATTCCCAAAGAAAAACTGCCAGGAATATTATAGCCAAATTCCAGAGTTCCCAGGTCAAGGAGAAAATATTGCAAGCAGCTAGAAAGAAACAGTTCAAGTATTGTGGAAACACAATCAGGATAACAATATTTAGCAGCTTCTACATTAAGGGATCAGAAGGCTTGGAATATGATATTCTTGAGGTCAAAGGAGTTAGGATTAAAACCAAGAATCACCTACCCAGCCAAACTGAGTGTAATCAATGAGGGGAAAAAATTCACATTCAATGATGTAGAGGACTTTCAAGCATTCTTGAGAAGCCAGAGCTAAATAAAAAAAGTAACTTTCAAATACAAGACTCAAAAGAAGCATGAAAAGGTAAACAGGAAAGAGAAATCACAAGGGACTTATTAAAGTTGAACTGTTTACATTCCTACATGGAAAGATGATATTTGTAACTCATGAGACCTTTCTCAATATTAGGGCAGTAGGAGGGAATATATATACATACACATATATTTTTATACATATATATATAGAGAGAGACAGAGACAGAGACAGAGATGAAGGCAGAGAGACAGAGAGAGAGAGGGAGGGCACAGGGTGAGTTGACTATGAAGGGATGCCATCTAAAAAAAGAAAATTAAAGGGTGAGAGGGGAATGTAATGGGAGAAGGAGAAAGGGAGAGGTAGACTGGGGTAAATTATCTCACATGAAAGAGGCAAGAAAAAGCTTTTACAGTGGAAGGGAAGATGGGGGAGGTGAGAAGGGATGAGTGAACTTTACTCTAATCAGATTTGGCTTAAGGAGGGAATAACACACACACCCAATTGGGCATGGAAATCTATTTTACACTACAGGAAAGTAGGGGGGAAGGGGTAAGAGAGGGAGGGGTGATAGAAGGGAGAGCAGATTGGGGGAGGGGGTAATCAGAAGCAAACCCTTTTGAGGAGGGACAGGTCAAAGGAGAGAATAGAACAAATGGGGGCCAGAATAGGATGGAGGGAAATATAGTTAGTCTTTCACAAGATGACAATTATGGAAGGGTTTTGCATGACTGCACATATGTAGCCTATGTGGAATTGCTTGCCTTCTCAATGAGGGTGGGTAGGGAGGGAGGAGAGGAGAGAATTTGGAACTCAAAGTTTTAGAAACAAATGTCAGAAATTGTTTCTGCATGCTACTGGGAAATAAGATACACAGGCAAAGGGGTATAGAAATGTATCTGATCCTACGGGAAAATATAAGGGGAATGGGATAAGAGAAGGGGGGAGGGGTGTATTAGAAGGGAGAACAGATTGGATGAAGGGGGAATCAGAATGCAGGCCATCATGGGGATGGGGGAGGGGAGGGATGGGGAAAAAATCCGGAACTCAGAATCTTGTGGAAGTGAATGTTGAAAACTAAAAATACATAAATAACCTGGGGGAAAAAAAGAAAGAAAGAAAACACAGACCAAAAAACAAAAAAACCCAAGCAAAATAAAGCAAAAAAAAAAAGTATGCTTCAAAAAAAATTTAAAAAGAGAGAGAGAAAACGCATGTTTACAAGTTTAAGGAAAATAAAAAGTAGCTAAATATAAAAAAATAAGGGAGGGTGAGCATCAGTAGCTGGGGGGTCAAGAAAGGCTTTGAATAGAAAGTGGTAGATAAGCTGTGTAATGAAGGAAGAATATGATTGAATGAGACAGAGGTAAACAGGGAGACAATTCCAGGCATGGAGGACAGCCAGGACAAAGGCGCAGAGATAGGGGACTGAGTGTCATGTATGAGGAAAAAAAAGAAGCCAGTTTGTCTGGATCACAGTGCACAGGAGACAGAGCGACATACAATGAGGATAGCTTGGGTCCAGGTTGTAAAGGGCTTCCAAAGCTAAACAGAAATTTATATTTTATCCTAGAGGCAACAAGGAGCCACTGGAATTTATTGAGTAAATAGCACACTAAAAATACACTATGATCTCACATCTCTCTGAATTTAACCCATTTCCTGAGAGTAAAATGCCAACTCTCTTTCTTTGCTTATTAAATTCTTACCTATTCCTTAATGTATAGTTCAAATGCCACCATCTCTAGGCAGCCTTTCCTGATATATCCTGATACCTGTTGGTAAGGATTTTCCCTCTTGTACCTTCCACAGTAGCACGTGGTTTATTTTGTTTTGTTCTCTGAACTTAATCATTCCTGTACTAGACCACGAGTTCCATGAAGTCCTTTTACTTTCCTCAGGTATAAGCAGAGCTTTATACAACGTAAGAGATTGATACATGTTTGGAACAAGTTAATAAATAATAGTATCCATAAAAATTATTAACAAAAATCACAGTACTTGCTTTAGAAAAATGTTTAAATTATAATTATGCAACTCTATAAAGAACAAGAAATTACAAAGTTTAAAAGCAAATGCTTTGAAAAGAAAAAACTTACATAGAAATTTCTCCATTTTTATAAAAGCAGAAAACCTAAGGGTAAAGCAAGGATCAGTCACAGACCAATATGAATTAAAACGCAGGTGATGAATTATACCTAGACAAAGGCTTTGAAGGAAGATGTTTCATGACCTGTTGCATCTGATACTTCATTTAGGAAGATGAGTTTTGCATACATGACAGATCATTGTTATCATCAAGTAAAATTTATTCAGTATGCATATAAAAAAGTATTCAAATTAAAAAGCACTATCTCTATAAACTAGTTTATATTCTAAAACATCAAAGACTAAGATCCTATGACATAATATAGTGCTTCTTTACATGTATCTATATGTACAGATATAAAAAAATCAATACATTATAACTGACATAAAAGAGAAAGAGAAATGGGCTAAGATTAATAGCAAAGCAAATGGCTTAATGGCTAAGAAAACAGATTTATTAAGTAATACTAGGGGAATTATTCTTTATATTTTCCTCTGACTCCTCCTTTTCCTAGCTCCAAGAGTTCTCTCTGCTGAAAGGTGACACAACTTTTTGGACAGATCTATACCAAGTTGCTATGTTTCCTAATAGTCAATGACTTTATACAATGTTGTTATTTATATTGTGATCACTCTCTTTACTAATACTGTCAAAAACCTCTTCAGGATACAAGAAATTCTGCAACTACTGCAGCAACTTCATTGATCTCTTTACTTTTCCAAAAGTATAGCTAAGACACAGACTTTTCCTAGATAAAATCATATGCACTTTGTTTCAGTTTCAAAAGAAGTCAAGGTCACGGCCATGGATTTTTCTCATTTGTAACATAGTAGAAAGAATACTTTACTTAGAATTAGGAGACCTGCATTCAAATACAGGATAATTAGAATGTAAGCAGCTTGAGGGAAGAAAATATTTTTTTTTCCTGCTTGTATCTATATTCCCAGTGCTTAGCTAAGCACCTAGAATGTTCTAAGTGCTTAAGATATGCTTGCTGATTTGACTTAATCAGAGCTTTACTAACTATATAACTATGGGCAAGTTGCTTACCCTCTCTGCGACTCAATTTCTTTCTCTGTAAAATGGTGATACTACGAACTGAACCACCCTTCCTCACAAGGTCGTTATGGGTCATAAGTCATTGGACCCGGAGCTATAAAGGGACCCTTAGGAATCAAGAGATGGTGGGTCCCCCCACCCCTGGAGGTTTTCAAGCAGATGTTGGACAAGCACTTGCTTGGTAAAAAGAGCTGTTTTTTGTGGGTTAGACCAGATTGGCTACTGAGGTAACTTCCAATCCCCAAATTCTATGATTCCAACATCTAATCCAAATGCTTTGTTTTACAGAAGAGCAAACTGACACACTTAATAAGTAACTATGCTAGGTGTCAAACTCAGATCCCTCTGATTCCTGTTGCAGTGCTTTTTCAACTATACATGTTGATATCAAGAAAAGTTTTCCATAAACCTTAATACTGTATGAATATAAGCTGCCACTAATAGTAGTACATCAAATAAAGCACTGGTATATGATCTCCTCAGGGAAGGTAATAATAACAAGAATTGCCATTACAAAAATCAGCTCATCTGATCCTCACAATTCTATGACATAGATGAAACTGACTCTCAGAGAGATTAAGCGACATGGTCTTACCGACTCCAAGACTAGTATCCTACTCATCGTAACAAGATGGAAGTAACAGAAGTAAAGCAAGCTGAAGAAACACCAACAACAAACACTACAAGAAATGCCGAGAGAAAAGCTTGATTGAATTACTGATACCCTAAAGACATTAAGGGGAGATAAGTCAAGCTTCTAAAAACCTCATGGAAAAATGGGGGAAAAAACCTATCAAAATTGAAAATGACACAGACACAAGGCAAAAACATTGCTGGAAGAAGCAAAAAACAAAATTAATGCAGTAAAGAATGACAGAAGTAGAAGAACATCCAAGAAGATAAAAGAACTAAAAGGACAATTGGAAGCAATACAGGAAAAAGTGCCTGATCTAGAGGATACAGGATCAAATGTTAGAATAACTGGCGATCCAAAATACATTAAAAAAGAGAAGAATATGAACGCTATGTTATAAGAAATAGTCCAGGAAAGCTTCATGGAATTATCAAGAACAAAAAGCACTCTTTAAATAGAAAGAACTCACGGAGTTCCAACAAGGAGAAATCCAAAATGCAGCTCACCAAGACACATAATCTCCAAGTGTCAAAAATACAAAGAAAAAGAAAAAATCCTTTAAGCCACAAAAGAGATTATATATCAAAAAGAACTGGTCATGATCCAAGCATACTTCTCAGTAAAAACTGAGGAAGAGAAAACTTGAAGAATGACATACATAATTAAAAGGCATGAATCCTAGAGTAACTCAGAAAACTTACGTGTTAACAGGCTCACGGGATTAAGATAGAAGATGCATACTTAAAAACTAACAAGGATCAAATAATTTGTTTTAACAAATTCATGTAAAATATTTCATTTATAACTGGAGAAAAATAAGACCAGTGAAGATACTTAAAAGAAAAGGATTTGCTAAAACTTACTAATAGTTGAAGTTAAAAATAGAACATAAAAAATACCAAAATACTCCTTTGGTATTTTTTTCACTACTCTCTCTGTGATATTCATTCTCAAACTGAGATAGTCCATGTCTCACTGTCATACAACACTAATAAAATGTGGTTATTAATGGGGCAGCTAGGTGGTGCAGTGGATAGAGCACCAGCCCTGAAGTCAGGAGGACCGAGTTCAAATCCGGCCTCAGACACATAATACTTCCTCGCTGTGTGACTCTAGGCAAGTCACTTAACCCCAACTGCCTCACTAAAAAACAAACAAATAAAAAAAAATGTTATTGAATAGGTGAATTGTGCAAAGAGCTGAAAATAAAAGGGTGACTACCAACAACCTGCTGTATGTAAATGGAATGCAATATTACTCTACTGCAAGAAATTATGATTATTATTAATACAGAGAGGCACTGAAGATATGAAATGATCCAAAGCAAAATAAGCAGAACCAGGAAAACAATATATACAATGACTTCAACTATGTAAATAATAACATCAATAACAAAATAGGAACTGAATGCTATGAAATTATAGTGAACAAACTTGGACACAAAGAAGAGGTCTCCCTAACTTTACACATGAAGCTGAATTTTTTGTATCCAAATGCAAGACTTCACACTGATCCTTAATGAATTTCAAATCATTAGTTCCAATAAAATGCTCTAGCCACCAACATGACTGGCATCCAGAGGGTTAGCTAACCCCTAAGTTTGGTATCCTCAGCAAATCTGATGAACTTACCTATGAATGACAGTGTCCAGGTCATTGATAAAAATGCTAAGCAGCTTTGTTCAAGGTTATATGACCAGTAAGACAGAAGACTAGACATTTTCTCCTCTTTTCACTAATCCTCAGAAATTCAAAAAATGAATTAGGTGCAAGAGTTAAACAGCTGTTCCTGCAGGACATGACACAAAGAATCCTTGCATGGTAGCAGCCTTATTAATTAAAAGTAGAAAACACTAATCCCTACTGTACTCACTCATTAGCCCCCATGCTCTGGCAGGTGCACAACTAGCGACCTATTGGGTGGGTGGGTGTATGTATGTGAAATTTATTACAGAAACCTGTTGGAAAGATTTTTTTTTCCCAGTTACCAACTTCCCTTGTAATTTCAGCTGCATTAGTTTTGTTTGTTCAGAAACTTATTAATTTTATGTAATCAAAACTGTTCATTTTATCTTCTGGATATTCTCTATCCCTTCTTTGGTTGTGATTTCTTCTCCTATCTATAGATCTGAAAAGTAATTTCTTGCTTATTACTCTAATTTGTTTACTATGTTACCTTTTGCGCTACGTATCTCTCTGAAGTTATCTTAGCATTGGAGGTGATATGTTGGTCTATACTATGTTTTCTGCCTCAATGGTTTCCAGTTTAACAGTTTTTGTCGAATAATGAATGAGTTCTTAGCCTAGTAGCTGAGGTCTTTGGTTTTGCCAAACTGTACACTAGTGTGCTCACTTGCTTTGGTATGTTATATACCTGATCCGTCCCAATGATTGACCTCTCCCTTTTTTAAATCAGAACCAGATCTTTTTTTAATGATAAATGCTCTGAAGTATTGTTTAAGATCTGGTACTGCTAGGTCCTCCATCTTACTTTTTTTTTTCCCATGATGTCGTTTAAGATTCTTGATCATTTGTTTCTCTAGATAAATCTCATTAGTATTATTTCTAACTCAATAAAGTAATACTTTGGTAATGTGAGTAACACAGCACTAAATTTCTGCTATACTTGCTTTACTTACCCATGAGCAATAAATATTTCTCCAATAATTTAGGTCTGTCGCTTCTATAAAAAGTTTTGTAATGGTATTCATATAGTTGTTGTGTATATCTGCAATCTATATATTCTATTCTGAATTATTTAGATTTTTTTTTTTTTTGGCAAGGCAATTGGGGTTAAGTGACTTGCCCAGGGTCACACAGCTAGTGAGTGTCATGTGTCTGAGACCTGATTTGAACTCAGGTTCTTCCGACTCCTCTATCCACTGCGTCACTTAGCTGCCCCTTATTTAGATATTCTCTATCTTTTTGTGCTAGGTTTTGTTGATAATATACAGAAAAGCTGATAGGTTGTGTGAATATATTTTATATCCTGCTGCTACTTTGCTAAAGTTATTGATTCAATTAATTGCTCATCAACACTCTAGGGTCCTAAGTAAAATATATCATCTGCAAAAATGGTAATTTTCTTTTTTTCTATGATTATTCCCTCAATTTCATTTTCTTGTCTTATTGCAATAACTAGCATTCATACCAAATTACAGTGGCGATAACGGACATCATTGTTTTATGCCTGATCTCACTAGAAATGCCTCTAGTTCATCTGTATTACATAAAATTCTGGTTCTGGTTTTAGATATATACCACTTACATTCAGAATGGTCAATGTATTCCCACATTTTCTAGAGCTTTTAAGAGGAATGAATGTTATAGTATTTTCAAAAGCTTTTTCTTTTTAAAAAAAATTACTTAAGTAAACATTTTATTGATTTGTTTTTACATTACCAGAATTTTTCCTAGTATCCCTTACCCACTTACCACCCAGAGAGTCATCCCTAATAATAAATAGTATTTTTAAAGGAAAAAAGAAAAAGAAGAAAATGCATGCTTCAATATTCATCATATTCATACTTTCTAACATCACAGTAATATTCCATTACATTCATGTCCTATAATTTATCCATTCCCCAATTGATGGGCATCTATTTTGTTTCCAGTTCTTTGCTACCACACCACAAAGAACATTTTATAAATATTTTATTGTATATAAGGACTTTATTCTTGTCAAAGTTCTCCATGCTGTATATGCCTTGGGTAAAAGGGAATGGGTATTTTATCCACATTATTTGCATAATTACAAATTGTTTTCCAAAACTGTTTTTATTGATTCATGGCTCCACCAACAATGAACTAGTGTGCCAATCTTCTCATAACCCTTTCAACACTGACTATTTCTACCTTTTATCATTTTTGACAATTTGTTCATTGTGATATAAAATCTTAGGGCCCTTTTGATTTGCATTTTTCTTATTATTAGTGATTTAGATCATTATTTATAATCCTCCAAGATTCCCCTTGTTCCTTTTATGTCCTCCTTAATTGTATTTGATCATTCAACTCTGAACTAAGAACTAAATAACTATCTGGGCCTGGAGATTGTTGTTTTTCAAATTTCCCTCAATTTCTTCCCAATTTTTCCAAATTTCTCCCATTTGGCTTATGTCTCCTCTTTTCTTTTCCTTCTCCTACGACTTTCTCTCATGGAACCCAGAAGTAGGACTTTATCCATTAGGTTTTTCCTTTGTAGATAATCAGATCAAACCCTTTTGAGCTGTTAATAATCTTCTAGGAGGCACTATAATGTTTTGTATATTTGCAGAGTATTATCTAATGGAAAATCTCATGATCAACAGGGAATTCCCCTTCAATTTAGACTCTCCCTGATTTATACTGCAATAGATGTTCGTGATCACAGAGTCAGTTGTGGATTCATATGTTTCACAGAATATTGCATAATATGAAATATGGATGGGAACACTGTGCGTGAGAGCCTTTAAAGCAGTATTGTCTTTTATTGAATCAAATGCTTTCTCAAAATCAACCAACAATGAAATCCTATAACATGTAGGTCATCAAGGATTCCTGCAATTCAAATATAACGAGTCTCACAAAGATTTTGTATAGATGAGGAAACCAACACATATATCAATTGATGTAAATCTTTAATACTAAGGTTACATAACCAGTTAGAATGCATTGCGGAATAACATATAAGGATTTGATCTAAATCTAATTTTGTGACAGATACTTTCCAGTTTTCCCAACGGTTTTTTTTTAATCAAATACGGAGTTCTTTCCTAAGTAATTTATGTTTTCCAGTTTATTGAACACTGGGTTATTTAGTTCTACTGTTCCTGTCCTCTGTCTAAGTAATTCAATAGATCTACCTTTTTATTTTTTAACCAATAACAGAGAGGTTTTTTTATGATTGCTGCTTTATAATATAGTTTGAGGTCTGGAAATACTATTTCCCCTTGTCTCTACTTCTTTTCATTATGTTCCTAGATAGTCTACATCTTTTATTTCTCCAGGTTAATTCTGTTATTTTATCTATTTCTATAAAGTACCATCTTGATAATTTGACTGGTATTGTATTAAAAGTATAATTTAGTTTTGGCAGTATTGTCATTTTTATTATATTGGCATGGGGCATTGAATATTCTTCCAGTTTTTAAGTTCTTTTTTTTTATTTCTGTAAGGAACAGTCTGTAATTGAATCTATACAAGTGTTTTATGTACTTTTGGAAAACAATCCCCAGATATTTTATGTATTTTGAAATTACTTTCAATGGAATTTCCCTTTTTATCACTGCCTCCTGGATTTTGCTATTACTATACAGAAATGCTGTTGATTTTTGAGGGTTTATTCTGTAGCCTGAAACTTCGGTAAAGCTAGAGTCTCTATTAGCACCTTTGCTGATTCTCTAGGATTGTTTAAGTAAAACATCATGTCAAGAAACAAGAAGGACTAGTTTTATCTCCTCTTTACTTATGTTTGTGACTTTAATTTGTTTCTTTGGTTTTCTATCATTTCTATCATTTTCTATCATTTCAGAATTATCAAATAATAGTGAGGATTGGGCATCTTTACTTTTCTATTTACTGGGAAAGGTTCTAGTGTATCCCCATTGCATGTGTTTGCTTTTGTTTTAGAGTGATACTTTTATGAAGTTAAAGAAAATATACCTATATTTTATAGGGCCTTTTAAAAACATGAGAATTTTCTTCATCAAAGGCTTTTTATCAGATTCTATTGAGATAATGTAATTTTTGATATTTAAATTTTTAATATGATTACTTTGACTGTTTTCCGATTGTTGAACCATTCTTGCATTCCTAGTGTCAATTCAATTTAATCATGATTAACGTTATAGTCTGTCTGACAAGATTTTATTGAAAACGTACAAATAAGTACTCATTAATATTATTGGTTTACAGTTTTTGATTTATGGTTTATGTATTAGAACTATATTTGTTTCATAAAAGGCATCTGGTAGGTTGCTTTCTCAATTTTTTAGAATAATCTGTAAAGTATTAGTACTAATTGTTTTTTAACTGTTTGATAAAATTCTCCTGTAAATCAATCAAGACTGGAAATTTTTTCTCTTTAATAGTTCCAATGCAGTTCATTCTATTTCCTTTTCTGATACTGGAATATTTGAGTCTTTATTTGATTATATGTTAGTATGAATATTTTGTATTTTTGAAGGTATTCCTGTTTCCTTGCCATTCTTCGTTTTGTTAGTGCATAGTAGGTCCTGATAATTCCTTTTATTTATTCTGGTTTGCTATAATTTCATCTTGTTCCTTTGGCATTTTGTTTATTTGGTCTTCTGCCCTCTTTCTTTTTTAATTTGATTGGTCAAGTAGTTAGGTGGAGCAGTGGCTGGAGCACTAGACCTGGAGTCAGGAAGACCAGAGCTCAAGTTGTACCTTAGAGTTTTAAGATTACACTGTGTAACCCTAGAGAAGTCACTTAACCTCTGCCTCAGTTTCTTCATCTGTAAATTGAGGATAATAATAATAGAACCTACTACCTCCCAGGGTTGTTGTGAGGATAAAATGAGATAATATTTCTGAAGTGTTTTGTAAAAATGCTACGTAAATGGTAGCAAATATATAATCACATATCCGTTGATCACTTAAATATATGTGAAGGGCTAAACCGTGGCTGCTTGCAATTGCTTAATGTTGAAGTTCTAACATTTGCCTATGATAACTCAAGGGTCTGATTATTAAGGTATAACTAGAAATGCCCAATATAGATTTCTACAGATGATTAGTTCTTGGTAAACTGGATTGAATGGCTGACAAGGAAGGAGCATTTCAGTAGGTAGAGATGATGCAGGATATTATGTCATAAGAAAATATAGCTCTTTACACACAATCTTTTAAAGTCTTGATATCCCCTTCACCTTAACACAATGCCCAGACCATGGTTCAAACAGTCTTAGTTATAGAAATAGGTAAAGTAAGAAAAGTTATATTCTTTGACAATGGAAAAACAAAAAATAGCAGACATTAAATCTAACAATTATAAAATTAACAGAATGTTTATGAAACTTGACAGTAAGAAAGGATATAAACAAAATTAAAAGATAAGAAAGGAATTATATGTAATAATTAATGAATAAGTTGGATTTCACAGCTATCCAGAGAAAATTGGGAAAAATGCAAGAAAGACGTTTTTCTGATTTAAAATCTCACCAAAAATGGATTACATTTTGTATATGTGTGTATACATATATGAATATAGGTATATGTGTGTGTGCATATATATATGTTATATAATCTTCATATATACACATATATTATATTTGTACATATATACATATAACATCTCTATAATATCTTAATTCCATCTCTAGCTCTCTCTACAGATAAAGATAGATATCTAGATATCTAGAGATATAGGTATATATGAAAAAACCTGAACCAGTGTAGTACAATGTAAAAAACATTAGCTCTAGAGCCAGAGGACCTCAAATTAAAATCTCACTATGAGACTGGTGAAGTCACTTAAGTTCCCTGGGCCCCAGCTGCCTCATCTGTAAAAATAAAGGTGGTCAGACTCTTCTTTCAAGGACCCTTCCAACTCTCAATCCTATGAGATTAGCCATACAGCTAACAGGCAGCAATTCTAAGCTACATTTTTATATCAAAACGAAGTCAAACTCCAAATAAATCACTAAAGTATTGTTTAAAAGTAAAACGTTACACTGAAACACAAACTAACATTTTAACTGACCATTTTTGATTTGCTCCTTGACATAAGTAGATCTTTCAGGATTCCAGAATCTACATTAGGTTTCCACTGTGTACCTCAATCTACACAAGGCTTACAAAATGAGAGAATTCTGTGCTCCTGGAAATTCAAAAATCAAGAGTTTATGGCCTATTAGAATAGCTATTAAAACTCTATTCAGGAAGTAGCAACGAAAGGAAATGCCCATGAAATAAATCAGCCTGAATAACCACTCATTTGATAATACACTCCAAATGCAGAACAAGTCACCTGGGAGAATAGCAAAAAGTCTCTCAGCTGAAAAATAAGACTATCCTCAGCCCACTTAAAAGAAATCCTGACCTAAAGATAGAGAAATATAAGGACGGTTTTCACTAATGCTAAAAGGAAATAAAATTTGATGGGAATATAAAAGCACTTATGAATTAATAGTATTAATAAGATGTAAGAATATTCTGTATTTAAAAATCTTGAACTCAAAATGAATGAATGCTTACAACAGCTCCTTACAAAAAATCTTCATCTTGCTCATATTTTCTTTTCAAAATAAAATAGATATTTTGTCAAGTTTCCTTGAAAACCTTCTGAAAATTACTGAAATGATTATTACCTAATGCCAGTTCTCCAACAGTATTAAAATGGGCTTTTCCTTGTATGTAAGAGCAATCTGTGTTTGAACTTTAATGGTTTTATGATCAATCATCAAATATACATTGCACACCTACTATGCACTAGGCACTGTGCTAGGCCCTGAAAATAAAAAGAATGAAAAAATTCCTACTTGTGAGGAGCTTTTACATTCTAATAAAGGAGAAAATAAGCACATATAGCACAAATATAAAATTAATAAATACAAATAGAGACAAATCAATTAAATATAAGGTCGTTTGGAAGGGAGGGCACTAGCAGTCGGGGGATCCAGAAAGGCTTCATTTAGACAATGGTACTCAACTGTGTCTCACAGAAAAAGAAGGACTCTACAAGAAAGAGGTAAGGAGAGAATGTATTCCAGGTACATGGGCTGGCCAATGCAAAGGAATGGAAACAGAAGATGGAGTGTCCAGTGTGGTGAACAGAGAAGCCAGTTTGGCTGTATCTAGTGAAGGTGTTGGTTATTATTTTAAAAGAAGAGGGAATCTTGGGTTTGAAGGCAAAAGAAGGTATTGATTGATTGACTGATTGATTGATTGAAGGTCAAAGATTTCAGAGAGAGGGGAGACGACTGAGGATGCAATTGGACAAGACTGGAGGGGATGGGAACAAGTACATATTTGGAGATGATAACCTTTCAAAGGAGAAGGGTTAACTCTTTTTCTGAGACTGAGATAAAAGTTGGACACAATATTAAGGAGTTTTCAGATGAAGAGGACAGGAGAAAAGGGAGTTCCCATTCACAGTGAATGACCTCAATTTCCTCAATAAAGAGGCAGGTTCTCAGTTAAGATCAGTGGAGCAGGGGAAGGTGTGGCAGGCTAGAGGAAAGTTTGGAAGAGGTTCTGCAGGGAGGTGAGACAGGAAATCAGGAAGTGAGAGCCCACATGGGGCTGGGTAACATGGATCTGTGATCGTATCGAATGTCAACCCATTCATATTCTCTTAAGCTATGAATGAATGAAGTATTTATTAAGTACTTACTATGTGCAAAGTACCGTGCTAAGCATGATGAATAAAAATAGAAAATTAAGACAGTTCTTGCTTTCAAAAAGCTTACATTCTGATGGGGGTAAACACATACTGAAGGCTTCAGTTGCAGTTCAGGTGGAAAGACCCCCTAGTCCTAAGAGTGTAGTAGCAAAGGAGATGGTAATGCCTGTCTTTAATGTCATTCCCACTAATAAAATCATATCAGTTTCTGATGTTGAACCATTTAACAATATCAAGGACTTTGGTGACAAGAATTTTCTTTTTCTGGGTGCTCTGCAGATGTGGCTGGGGTAGCATGTGAAGGAGCAGTTGCTAGGCTACATCTCCATTGGAGCTGCTTCTCAGTATGATGACTATGGAGGCCACTGGGCTGGAAGCATGGCTGTTCCCAAAGCTCTTGGGTTCAGGATCCTGGGCTGTCTTGATCTAGGTCTGAGGAGGAGGATGGTGTCATGGTGATGATGGTTAGACTTGTCTGGCTTATGCTGCCTCCTACTGCACCCTCAGGGCACATTGCTGCTTCAGCTAATCTGGCTTACCTGCCATATAAGTGGCAGTTGGTGGACAACTGGTGGGGATGTCTGGCCCATTCTCCACAGAAATTGCTTCCTCAGATGATGGCTATGAGGGCTGAGCTGGAAGCAGTGCTGATGGTCTGGAAGATGTTATCACTTCCAGGGTTCCTATGCCTGATTCTTGGTGGCACTGGTGAGTAGTTTTTGCTGGCAGTGATGGGGAAGATGGTCCTCTTCTCCATAATGATTTGTTTCCTCAGTGACAGCTGTCAGGACTGGTCTGGAAGCAGTTCTGGTGGTCAAGGGGACCCTGCTTTTCCCATTTCCTAGGTTCAGGGTCCTGGACTCTATCCATTAGAATCTGAAGGGGGATGGTGATCAAGGTGGCAGTAGTTAGACTTTCTGGCACACAGTACCTCCTTTTTCCCCTACAGTGCCTTGATACTTCATCTGAACTGGCTTGTTTTGCTATCCCACAATTCTTCTAGAGAATATGCCTTTCTTAAGGTAGTTTCCCTTTCCATAGGTACTAAGCACATCACTCATCTATTTCCAGCTTCCGTGGGAAAAGTTTGTAGGATAATGAGTAAAAAGAAAACAGGAGTTGACCTATACACAGAAATGCAAGTCATGGAGGGTACTTGTAGTTTAGATCAGTGAAATAGGTCAGAGATTGATTTTGCGGAGAAAAAATTTACAAAAATTTGGGAAAACTGAGGAAAATTTGAGGTGAACCGTCTCTCCAGGCTCAGATACAGGTTGAAAAAAGGTCAAGATCAAAGGCAATTAATAAGAATGTAAAAGGATTAAGAATTAAAAAAGTAAAAGTTGAAGGTATAGGCTGAAGAAGAATAAAGATAAGGAAGTTGGCAAGACTAGGAGGGTAAGGATAAGTGAAATAGATAAAGTTTTGCTCACATACTTGTGCAAAACGATTTCTAAAAATTTTCATTATTTCCTCTTCAATTCCATTCAATTCAATAAACATTTATTAAATGTCTGCTTTGTGGCAAGCATTTTGCTAAGCTCTTAATCTGCTGTAAATTCTATTTTAAAATTTTTATATTGATGATTTGGTTTTTAATCCCTTTTTTAATTATCATACTACTGGTTTACCTATTTTTTTAGCTAGCTCAGAGTTTTATTTCTTCATTCAAGTTTTTTTTTTTATTTTCAATCTTCTTCATCTCTTCTTCGATTTTTAGAATTTCTATTTTTGTGCTGAGCTAGAATTTTTGATTTATTACTCTTCTAATTTGTTTAGTTACATGCACAATTCATTGATCTGTGGTTTTTTTTCTCTCTTTTGCTGATGATAGTATTTAAGATATGTATTTCCCAATAATGACTTTGACTGAATTCCAAGTTTTGCTAGGTGTTGCTACTGTCGTCGTTTTCTTTGATAGAATAATCTGTTTCTAGATTTGTTCTTTGACCTAACAATCTTTAGAATTAAACTGTTTAATCTCCATTTAAGTTTGTATCCTTTCTTCAAACACCTTTTACTGTTTATATATGTCAGCAAAGGATGTGTTTAATATTTCTGTTTTTCTCCTTTTGTTTAGCAGAAGTGGAAACAAAGATTTCCAGTGAAATTCATTCCCCTACACTCTCATCCAGATTCATCTGAAGCTGTTTCCTTCCCCAGTTCTTATTTCTGCCTGCCTATATACCTTGCAGTATGCCCACTGGAATTCCAACTGATTGCCAACAAACTCTGTTTCATTCTTAGGCTGTCTCTCTTAGTTTTCCCCTGAGTGTTCTACATCCATCACCATCAACAATCTAACACTGGATACGATTCTTAAACCCTCTGGTTCAAAAAGCCATAAGATGATACTCTTTCTTTCTCCCTATCCCGTCTTTGCCACTATTCAATAATCTGTCCTCCTCTGTAGGTAATTATCCCAGATACATCGTGTGACCCCTAGTAAGCTCCTTCCTTAATGCCTTCAACACTTGGCTTACAGCAGTGATTCTTACACTTTTTTTTGTTCATTGTAGAGTGTTATTTTTTTTTGACATGAGGAACTATAGTATACTGTGGGAGCACTGAGAGAGTCATACAAGTTTAAGTTCCATATAATTTGAAGCATACCTAGCTAAATATCATATACCCTTTGAGAACCACTGGCTTACTCTCTTCCTCATCCTCTACCTTCATCCTTAGAGTCTTAAATAGACTTCTGATGACCATTCTGAGATCTCAATTCCTTAAGCTCCTAAGAATAACTATTTTAAGAAAAGTGCCCAGGCCAGACAAGTCTTCATTCTTCTCTGTGCTCCACTCTTGACTCTTGATACTTTTTCCATGATGACCTTCCATCAATCCCTTCTGCTTTTCTGTTCCTCGCCCCTCCTCCTACCCCAAATACCTCTTTTTCTTTTTCTTTTTGGTTGGGCAATGGGGTTAAGTGACTTGCCCAGGGTCACACAGCTAGTAAGTGTTATGTGTCTGAGGCTGGATTTGAACTCAGGTTCTCCTGAATCCAGGGCCGGTGCTCTATCCACTGCGCCACCTAGCTGCCCCCAAACACCTCTTGAGAGAGGTTGAATGACTTGCCCAGGGTCACACAGGTAGTCAGTATTAGAGCAGGACTTGAAATTAGGGCTTCTTGATTCCAAGTACAACACTAAGTCTCCACCAAAATCCCACCTTCCGCAAAAAGCCTTTCCTGATCCCCTTTAGTGGTAATGCCTGCCCCTTGAGATGATCTCCAATTTATTTTTTATACAAGCTGCTTTTACATATTGTTTCTCCCATCAGACATTGAACTCCTTAAGAGCAGGGCCTGTTTCTGCTTTTCTTTATATCCCCAGCATTTAGCACAGTACTTGGCATATAGTCCGTACATAAGGAATGTTTGCTGACGTCAAACAGGATCCTCCGAGTTAATTCCCTCTGAAACCTCCTGAACTGACTCATCTACTGTCATTCCACATCTCCGTCAATCTTACTCCTCTGAATTCTGTTCTTCACTCTTATCATGACCCCAAGTCCCCTGATTCCTCTGCTGTGGAGACGAGTCAATTAAACAACCTCAATTTCTTCTAATATAAATTAGGGAAAAAAACCATATGCAGACATCAGAGTTTTCGTGAGAAGAATATATGTTCTATCTCAAAGTGTTACATAGACTTGAATGAGCACTATTATTCCTTCAATTTTGACTCTAGGGGCAGCCACCGTAATACACGCTCGCTCAAGTCTGAATCTTTCACCTACATGACAACCAAACAGGTGTGCCCTACCCTGTGGATCTCAGACCTAGAGAAACCCAACCACCTGTTTTCATCATTCCAATTCTACAGAAGAAGACAACTACTGAAGGAAGGGAATGTATATAATCTTATCTCAATTAGGGGCTGTTATGCAACAGTTATTTCAGTCAATTTTATTGAATCTTGACCACATCCCCCAGAACATATTTAAAACTTCTTATTCTGTACCTACCTACCACTCATCTACCTCAGAAAATAATTTGATCTTTTACTTAACTCAGAAAATTAAGGCCATCCATTCATCATTCTTTTGTTGATTTTCTATTAGATGGACTCCTTGGCAGTGACACTCACAGCTCATCAGTACCCCCTGACTCTCTGATTGGAGGATGGATAAGCTCCTCCTAAAGCCTCCCCTTAAAGAGGGTACCTACACAGCCCTCCCATCTCTTCATTTCCCGCCTGGATGTGCTCTTCAGATTTTTCCATTATAACCTGTGCCAGGTACCTTTCTTCTTCCTACCCCTTCATCTCCCTTTTGTGTACTGTCTACAAAGACAAGTCTAATGAAATCAAATACAAAATTTCATGTTTGCATCTCCAGTGCTGAGTACGGTGCCTACCACATAGCAGATGCTTAATGATTACTGACTTATTCAATAAGCAAATGCAATGGCTTCATTTCAGTCTTTACACTCCTCGATCTTTCCTCATCTGAAACTGCTTAATACCTCTTTGACCTCCTGGATGATCTCACTTTGCTTGTGTCCATGACAAGCTCTCTCCTGGTTTACTTCCTACCCCTCTGGTAGCTCCCTTCTCATCTTTTTGGATAGTTCCCCTTACTCCTTTTGTCCCCTTAAGTTTGTATGTCCCCCAAGGCTCAGTTCCCTAATCTCTTTTCATTCCCCTCTGGCCTTTTCAACCTCATCTACTCCCACAGTTTTAGTTATCATTTCTATGCAGACAGCAAACAAACTTGTTTGTCCAGCTTTTACGTATACCTCAGACACATATTAGCTGTGTAACCCTAGATAAGTCACTTAACCTCTCTTTGCCCTTGTTTCCTCATCTGTAAAGTGAGATAATAATAGCATCTACCTTCCAAAGGCTGCTGTGAGGATCAAATGAGATTATATTTGTAAAGCACTTAGCATAGTGCCTGCTACACAGTAGGTGCTATATAAATGCTAGCTACCATCACCATCGTTGTTACTTTAATCTTACTTTCCAACTCCCTACTAAGAATCTTATTTGGTTTTCATAATGAAACTTGAAATTTAACATGTCAAAATTGAATTTATCAATACCTTTTAACTTCCGAACTTGTATTGGCCACATCATAATCCATCTTTAGTCACTCAGGATTGAAACCTAGGAGTCTTTTCTATCTTTCTTCTCTCATATCTTCCAGTAAGTTGACAATATCCAATTAGTTCCCAAGTTATCAAATTCTTTTTTTTTTTAAAGACTAATTCTCCCTATCTTGCCCAGACTGAAAGTGTAGCGGCTACTAATGAGTCCAATCCCATTCTGACCGGAACATGGGCTTCGACATGTTCCATTCTCCAATCTGAGTCAGCTCACCCCTCCTTTGTCAAGCAATCTGGTGTGTATGTGAGGTGAGAGTCCCTGCCCGTTTCTAGAGGTTTAGCAAATTAATACCAAACTTACTGCAGACAACCTAGGAGCCTAATCTCCTGAAGCTCAAACTCCTGACCTCAAGAGATTTGTCAGCTTCACCTTCTCATGTAGTAGAAATTACTGGCCTGTAACTCCCAGACCCAAATCCAAAAAATTTTACCTCTTCAGTATCATGACCATCTATGCCTTCTTTCTTACCAATAATAACTTAATTCACACATTCCTTGTGCATTTTCAAAGCCTCCCTTTTTAATTTCTCTTGAAATATTAAAAATCAATATGACTCTGCTCTAAAAAACTTTTTCCAGGCTCCTAGGAAATACCCCTTAGAAAGGCGGGTGACAAGTCTAGGACCCAATAATTCTGAAATGTTAACACAAACTGTACTTTTTACATATTGTGATTTCTTGTTCAAGATTGCTATAAAGGTTATCTGAAATCATCTTGAGAGAGAATCATGTTAGAGGGCATGTGGAATTATATCAGTTTGGACATCTCTCTCCAATCTTGAAATAATTGGATAGCAGATTAACATGAAATTAAATAAAATTCTTTCTGGCAGACTTGAGCCTAAAAACACAAAATGTAGTATAGTATTAATACTTTTTCTTTAATACCCTAGACTACTAAATAGTCTCTAGATCTGAAGTTTTCAGCTCTCCAATTAGCCCTTCATACAGATGACAAAACCACCCTGTTAACTTGTTAATGTACAAATATGATGTTGTCATAGCCTTACTCAGAAATTTTTATACCTCCATAGTAGATTACAAGTTCCTTCAAATCAATGGCTACGGCACTTCTTATCTTTTTGCATAACCAGTACCTAGCACAGTGTCTTACATACAGTTGTTGTTAGTTGTGCAAGTCATAAGTAGTTAAGATCTATGTAACAATTAAGTTTTAAATGTAATACTAGTAGTGCTAAATCTCAAATAGGTAGTTACAGGATTTAGAGAAGAATGGAGTATGTATGTGCAAACTCTCCATTTCCCCCCAGCTGCTCTGCTTGCTTCAACTCCAGCAACCTCATGCTGCCCCCCGGAGAGGGTCACCACCATGGAGATTGCTTCAGCTCTGGTACTCAACACTGCAAAATCCTAGGCTGCCTCTCTCCTCTGCCTGGAGGACTGGAGGGCAGAGCAAAAAACTCTTCCAAAGCCTCCCTTTAATAGAGCTCAGATTTTCCAGCCACTTTTCCCTTCCTCTCCCCCAATTTCTCTGCTCAGTTTTGACTCCACATCCATCACACCCCCATATCTGCTATCCTCTGGTGCTCTATCTACTTCCTCCTTTCAGCTTCCTTTTGTGGACTGTCTTACTTCATTAGACTGTAAGCTCTTCAAGGGCTGGGGCTGTCTTTCTTCTTGTTATTTTTATCTCCAGTGCTTATCACATTATCTGACACACAGCAGATATTTAATAATGTTTACTGAATAGTAAGCATGTGACTGTTCACAACAAATGTCTGTTGATTGATTTTTAAATGATGGAAGGGCATTTTTCAAAACTTTTGCACAGTTTTATTACCTGTGGACCAAAAGTATTTGATGATACCAGTCAATATTAGGGGGAAAGGTACTTGTAAAAATATTACATAAAAACATAACACTATAGAAAGATAGGTTCATTTTCTCAGTGGACTGGAACATCACAAACTGTCCAAGTAAAAGTAACCTAAACAAAATTATTAATAGCTTCAGTATTTAAATAATTAAGAGATGAAAAATAGTGATCTTGAAGTTAAACTATTTCCTTTATACTGCTTTTTCTTCCAAAAAGTCCAACTAAAATCTAGAGCTGCCAACTAAGGTATTTTTGTTAAGTCTGTTACAATATTTTAATCCAAGAGTAATATCAATTCCTTTTCCCTTTGATAGATTGTTACTATCAATATATTTTCCTCTCTTTAAAACTACATTTGAAAGCTGCTTCCTGAAGCAACAAAATCTTGTCCAGTACGGGAAAAAGGAGACTTTTCACACACACACACACACACACACACACACACACCCCACACACACACACACCCCAGGAATAACACGTCCTCACCTTGAGATTGGGTTTTGACAGTAATTTCAACAACTCTCGGATCTCACTGTTCAATTGCTTGTTCTGCAGCTCTTCAGCCAGCTGTAGGGGAGATTGAATTGACACGGAGAACATTAACAAGGACGCTTTTACTGAGGGTGTGAAAACTCAGAATCTATCTCATTCAAGGTTATTACTTTACAACGTGTTTAAACAGAAATCAACATGAAGGAAAACATACTATCAATCACTGCTCTTCTTTTCAGGTCCTCAGCAGATCAATTTAAGCCAAGCTGTTAAGTTCAGTTTCAGTCACGTAATCATATCTGGCAATGGTGCAGCCAGATCACATACTGATTTATTGCAATGAAGGCAAATCCCAGTACTTTATTTAAGTGAATGGTCCTTTGCATGCAGACAAAGGACTACTTGTAAAAAGGACTGCATCAAACTTTGACACTGTCTATTAAAAAACAGCTTCTGAATGAGGTGGTGAAAACTACACCACTTCCAAAAACCTATAGAAGCAGTGCTGTTTAGGACTAGGGTAAGAAAGGACTAGGCTAATTAAGTACCTAAAATTTGTGGTTTAAATAAAAAGAATCCCAGCATGGAGCTTAAACCTGCCTCAGGACCTATTGTTTAAGATTTCAGGTAACTAAGTCATACACAAATTTAGGCTTCCAGATATTTTACTTCTGCAAGATGTTGCAAGAAGATGATTTTTTAAAAGACAATTTCAGCAATACTATTCCAGAAAGACTCTAAGATTAAGTAATATATGTGAATAGAATATATATTTTATATATATATATATATATATGTAGTACATGCCATATTATAAAAGCTATTTTAGTAACAAATACTCCTTAAAATAGATACAAATTTCCAATTTAGTTCTAATTTTTCTTAAGATAAAATTATCTTTGAACATGCTTCATCCTTCTTAAACATTAACAGGAAAAGATGAAATACCTCTGAACAGAAATGTATCATCTAAAAGAAATTTACATATTATAAACAGAACTCACTTTTTCAAGGCAACAAAATTTTCTTAATTATTTTTAAAAATAACTACTTAAAATATAAAAAATAGAGGCTCAATATATTCTTGACAAGTTTTAATCATACTTCTGCCCTCCAGATCTTTCCAGTTTTATCTTACGTTACTCCTTTCCGTACAATACTACTGTTCCAACAAAAATAGATAATCCTCTAAACATCAACTCTTTGTACTTCCCTCACATTCTAGAATACTCTTTTCCTCTCTTTAGCAACTCATTTGTGTCCTCCTGTATAAAACCTTTTATGACTTCCCGTAAGTAAAATCCCTCACCCTCAAACCTCACATAGCAGTATCATGTATAATGAATTATAGTATTAATGTCTTATTCCACCAAAAACTTTAAAGTGTAAGTGCAGGGACTTATTTAATTTTGTAACTCCCAACACCAAGTACATCCATAGACTCTAAGGAGTTAGTAAATGCTTACTGATGAATTAATTTCACAATATTTTGGTAGATTTTTGTTGATAATTAATTACCCAGCACTCTATTTTACCTCAAGTTTTGGAGTCTATTGTATATTAAAATGGCTTTTAAGATAGGTTTCATATTGAGCCAGTAATACAATAGCCATAAGACGCCTAAAGTTTCTAATTGTATTAGAAAATAAACAATGTTTCCAAAATATATCAAACATGGAAATTTAAACATTTTGATTACCTTTATAAGATCATGTCTAGAGTACTGTTTTAGAAAGGTACAAGGTGATGGGCTGCAACATCTTTAATTCATTTTAATCTTATTCACAATTATTTCAAAAAGGCTTTTTTTTTCTGCAACACTATAAGATTTCATGGTAGAAGTTTTAACCATCATTTATATGGATTCCAAATACAATTACTGATGCTTTAGATGTATAATTTATTTCCTGTGATACTACCTAAAATTTATGAACCTACTCAAATATCCTAAATGTTTTTCTCTAACGTATGTTTCAACTGAGTTCAATTACATGTTGACTTTTCCTAATAAAAAAATTTTGACCAATAATAGCAAGCCAAATTTTATTCAATTAATTAAGTAAGCTAACAAGCATTTATTATGCATCTACTATCTCAAGGACTGCACTAAGCTCTGAGGATAGAACAAAAGGTGAAACATTCCCTACCCTCAAGTAGCTTACATTTTGCCAAAAGTATTTCTCTATCTGCCTTAGCTTAGCATCATTCATAACTCACTCAGGTGTGTACAGAATTTATCTAAATCCCTGAGGAAGGAAAAGAAATAGTACATCAGATCTTCCCCAGCCCCTTTTTAAAGAGCAGTTATAGTAACAGGAAATTAACTATTCCATCAATGCCTACCACTTTAGTTTTTGGTCATGAAGGAAATTTGTAAAGCTATAATATCCATAAATCATTACTGTGCTTTATAATGGGTAATCTTTTTTATTTTATATGCTTCATTTCTGTAGTATTAGCCATCATTTTTCTTGCTCTGTCAGCAATATGGCAATCTCATTTGTCTTTAATTTTCTAAAGCATTCCTCTTGTCTGTGACTTTCTCAAAATACTAATAGTTGACAGTTTCAACTTTCTCAAAATACTGACAGTTGATAGTTTCTTTTTCCCTATAGAGTTCCAACCTTATGTTATATTACGTAGTTACCAAAAGAGAACAAGAAGGTATCTAGGAACCATGTTTTTAAACAGAAAAGTGAATAAAAATCAAAGTAATATCAGCAACATGCTCAGAGACGACAGGACCTTTGGAAACATTTGTAGATTCCTATGATTTCAGCTCTGAGGATTACACTCATATGTTTGCACTAAGATGCTAACTTAAACTGTCTCTGCTAACAGACAGTTTTTTGGGAGACTTAGTACCAGTGATCTCAGCGAGGAGCACTTACATCATTTGCCAAAGCTGCTGCACCATGGAGGATGGGCGCAGGATTCTGTTTCTCATAGTAGTGTAACTTTTCATGAATCTATAAAATCATTAGAGAAATAAGTTTGTTAGCAAATGACACAACACAATTAAATCTTTTCACACAAACTAGTTTAATGTTTTGAACAAAAGAAATGCCTTCACAGAAAAACATCATGGCAAATGTGAACATGTAATTTATCTCCAAATCCTGGTAGAGTGCTAAGAACATGAAATCAGATGGAAAAAATGTTCAGGACATTAACCCACAGAAAAACTAATGCCTACGAATTTTTTTTTAATTACTAAGGTCCATATTTCTAGCATTTTGTTTCAAGTATCCACAACATCTTACAAAGCTTTGGAAAATACAAATTATAAATATCTAAAACTGATATCTTAAACCTATTAATTATTATTTATAAAGTGAAATAATAAACCCAGTGTACATATTTTGACTGGACTTAGTATGCAATAGAAGTTCTCATTAAAACTGTTATTTTTTAAATTGTAGTACTGATCATCTGGATACTAATTTTCCATAAAGAAGCAATAATTTGGCTAAATTATTTTTCATTTACTTTTATTTTTCTTGACTTTAAAAATTTGAAATATATTTTCCTGGAGTAATAAGATATAAGAATAACTGAGATTTAAGAACACCACACACTAACATGTAAAACATATACATATTTTATATTTTTCAATAATTATTTATTTTTAAAAGTAAACAAAATTTAAAACTCAAAGAGTAAACTTTTCATTATTCAAGAAATTTGAAATATATTTTAATTATATAATATTATATATCAATTTTATTTATTTCATAATAAATATTATTTAATTATATAGTATATACATAATAATTATATATTAAATATTTAAATGAGCATATCCTCATTCTTTGCAGGTCAATTACACAAAATCCTTTCAAATTTTAGCAGAAAAAACTAACAAATATATGATGACTTAAATATCACGTTTCACCTGTGTTTTTAAACATTTTCTGTTAATTATTTGCTATTAACCTTCATTTGTAGAAATTCAAAGAGAATCTTGTGTAGTGTCCATGTAAATAACATTTTTGCTTCACACTTCTTGTATTTAATTGGTAAACATGCCTTTTCAAGTTAGATAGGCTTCAACTGTACTCAGAGTTTAAAAATAATTTTTAAAAAATACATACAAAGGGCAGCTAGGTGAAGCAGTGGATAGAGCAGCAGCCCTGGAGTCAGGAGTAGCTGAGTTCAAATCCGGCCTCAGACATAAAACACTTATTAGCTGTGTGACCCTGGGCAAGTCACTTAACCCCAATTGCCCCACCACAAAAAAAACAAAAAACAAAAAACATACACACACACACACTCAACATCACTTCTTTACTGACAAGATGGTTCTGGGTACAAGAAAATCCTAATACTTTCTGGCAATGAAAAACATAAGCACAGTAAGGGAAAAAAATTGAAATCATGATGGCTTTACCAGCATGTGATGGGCTATATTTGTTTTTCTTTCCTTTTTTTTAAAACCAAAATAGTAGAGGCTAAACTTTATCTATATGAAAATGAGTTATAATACAAAAGACACAATAAAATGAAAATAGAAAGATTTGATAAGCTAAGCCATCAAGGATCTAAGTTAAATGTAAAATCTAACTTAATTTTTAAAATAAACCTTTTAAACCCTATTGACAGATATTGCTATTTTGAAATCTATTTTCACATCTTCTATGCTCCCAAAATGTTACTATCCTTAAATTGCCTATATATTTCACTTCACTGCATTTTCTTTTAAAGGAGCTGCTAGGAATAAAAGATTAAAATAAGTGTTAAAAAAGCATCATAAATAATGGGAGCACTTTGAAATACTCTGAATTCTGATTATATAAATTCTACCTTGTTAGAAGAATAATTTGCAACAAAAAAATTATGCAAGAATTGAAACATATAAAAATGTATTCAAATATATTATCCCCCCAACACTGGTATACTATGAGGCAGTTGGTCGGTTCAGTGGATAAAGCACTGGGCCTGAAGTCAGGAAGACCTGAGTCCAAAACCTAACTCAGACACTCACTAGTTGTGTGGCCCTCAGCAAGTCATTTAATCTCTGTTGGTTTAATCCAATGGAGAAGGAAATGGCAACAGACTCCAGTTTCTTTGCTAAGAAAACCCGATGTGAAGAGGCAGAAATAACTTAACAACAACAAATTCTCCTAATAAAAAGGAACCTACCAGATTTATTAACTATATAACAATTATGTATCAATGACAGCACTAGTCTTAAAACTTCCAAGTATTCCTGATACCCACGAATTGATTTCTATCTATAAGCTAGCAGGAGAAATCATGAATTCATACTATCTGTTTAGCAAAACTTGCTATTTGTGAATTCATACTACCTGTTCAGCAAACCTTGCTATTAAACAGTATATTTTGGAGTAAAGCCCATCAATTATGGAATGGCTAAACCAGTATTGAAAATAGTGCAACTTTAATGAGCAATAAGAAATTATGAAAATGATAAAAAGATTTATGGGAAGATATATAGGATACAAAATAAAATAAGCAGAACTAAGAAAACAATATGTACAGTGACGACAATATAGTTGGAAAAAACAACAAAACAAAAAACAAATACTGGGAAATTAAAATGACCAAGCTTAGCCCACATACAATATATATAACAAACATATAAAATATATATACACACATATGTATGTGCATGTGTGTATACATATCCACACATACATTATGCAGATGCACACACACACACACACCCGACCCTTCCATTTCTTTGCAAAGGTGAAACATGATGGGTATGAGACACTATATCAGACCTTTAAAAAATGCTGGTTAATTTTGCAGGACTGTTTTTCCAATCCAACTTCCCCCCATCTCTGCTCCTTTTTTTAACTGTTTTATACCAAGATAGAGAGCAGTGAAGAATACACTAAGAAACGTAAGTGCTATTAAAAGCAAAATATGGCAAAACAGCATTTTTTTAAAAAGAAAAAGATTAATGAATGGAATCTATGCATTTAAAAATAGAAAAGAAATAAAGCTCACATTGGGACAAAAAGCAAATCTTGGAAATTAAAACGCAATTTGGAAAAGAAAATATTATAGGCAGCTAGGTAGCATAGCGAAGAAAATAACATTCTTGGAGTAAGGAAGACCTCAATTCAAATCCTGTCTCTGACACTAGACGTGTGACACTTAGCAAGTTACCTGGGTTTCCGTTTCTTCACCTGTAAATTAGGGATGATAATAACACCTCCCTTACAGGGATATTCTGAGGACGGAATGACAAAATACATGAAAACAACTTCGCAAACATTAAAATCTAGCTATTATTACCATAATATAACAAAAAGAAGTAAAAGTTGGTTCTTAGCAGACCAACAAAATTAATAAACACTTTGTTATAAAAAGGATCAGAACCTACTATACAGTTATATGTGAACCAAATGGAAAATCTAGGAGAATTACCTACAAAAATACCAAGTACCCAAACCAAGAGAACATCAAAATCGAACTCTTAACCCAATTTCAAAAAAGGAAACCAACATGGCTGTAAAGGAACTACCAAATCTATCACTCTATTCACTGTGCCATCTAGCTGCCTATATCACTGGAAACACACACAGACACACGCAGACACACACACACTTAAATATCAATTCCAAATTTTTCCAATAAATCTTGACAGACTACAGCAATTCATCTAAGAAATCATTCATTACAACCAAGTTACATTTATATCAGGAAAAAAATATAATCATATTAAAAACAGGTTCTAAGACTCCATGATTATCCCACTAGATAGACAAAAAATTGACAACATACAAAAAAATCCTACAAAGTACAGGCATGGAGATATAAACAGAGTGGTAAATAGAATATATTTAAAACCATTAACTAATATCTGTAATCATGTTCCAATAAGATAAAGGCTAAGAGTGAAAAATGGTGGTGATTGTCTCCACTATTGATTCTAATCATGCTCACTACAGAAATAAGAATTGAAAGTGCTTTTTTGTTCCTCAGATAGTTCTTTACAGCTAGTTCAAATCACTTTTTGAAGACTGAATACATTCAGTTATTACGGATAGTCTACAATCTTGCAGATAATCACATTATTTCTTCTCAGTTCCCAGTTTTGTTGGCATTTAATTGTGTATAATAGGTTGTGATCATGATTTTTCTTTCTTGTGGGTTTGCTGTGCTTTAATCTTGTTTATTTATTATCTTCTTCATTTGATTTTCCTTTCTATTCTTTTTAATCAGATTGATGAAATGTTTAATTGAGGCAATCATCTTTCAGTTCCATCTAATAGTTCTCTATTCTTTTTGGTTTCCAATTTATCCACATTACAAATTTTCAAGATTTCTTCTTTTGTACATCTAGATTTGTTGGATTCTCAATTTTTAGTTTAAGAAATCAGTTCTTTCTGCATTTTATTCATGTATACATAGAGGATGTAATTTTTCCTATAAAGACTACTACTGTAACATCTCAGAAATTCTGGTATGCTTTCTCATAAGAGCCATTGCATTTCTCATAGTTGTCAATTCCGTAATTTGTTCTCATTTGATCTCATTTGATCCTCACAACAACTCTTGAAGGTAGGTGCTATTATTATCCCCACTTTACAGTTGAGGAAACTGAAGCAAAGAGAGGTTAAGTGACTTGCCCAGGATCACACAGCTAGTCGGTGTCTGAGGCGGGACTTGAACTCAGGTCTTCCTGATTACAAGCCTGGCATTCCATCTACTGCACTATCTAGCTGCCTCAAACAGGAAGAAATATAGGCAAAATAAAAACTAAAGATAGCAACAAAAATCTGTTTTCAAATCTACAAAACTAGAAAGGACATAAAGGATCTGAAGCTATAGCAACTCCATACCCTAGTCGAAGGAACCTCATTTTTGAGGTGCACGGCAAGGCTTTTGACCAAGAGAACAAAATTCTTAGTTACCCCACCACCACCATCCTAATCTTTTTTATAGTCTTTCTAGAGGAAAAGGTGTCCAAGAGAAGCACCTCACCTAATCCAGACGGCTTACTGGGATAGCAACTGATCTGTCTCTAAGGGGCTCCCACTTGTGAGCTGCATGTGCGCTCCCAAGCTGACTTCACATTAGGCCTCTGTCTCACAGATGTGATTCTTTCAATGGAAATAACATTCTTCCCATGTCCTCCACTAAAAACTTTGGTAGGTTTAAACTCCCTTTCACTTACTAGTTTTGAGATCATGGGCCAGTCACTTAAACAGAGTCTCACTTAAACCTTCTCTACAATGAAGACACACACACACACACACACACATACACACACACACACGTATACACCTGCAACTATTTACTTAGAAGGATTCATGTGAAGCTCATATGAAATAATTTAAGGAGCTTTGTGTACCTTAGAATACCATATAAATTTATGTGTACAAAAATATTTATAGCAGCTCTTTTTGTGGTGGCAATGAATTAGAAACTGAGGGACTGCCCATCAAAAGGGGAATGGCCAAACAAGCTGTGGTATATGAATGTAATGGAATGCATTGTGCTCTAAGAAATAAGCAGGCAGATTTCAGAAAAACCTGGAAAGACTTATATGAACTGATGCAAAGTGAAGGGAGCAGAACCAGGAGAACATTGTCCACAGTAACAGCAACATTGTACAATGATCAACTATGATTAACTTAGCTCTTCTCAGCAATACAATGATCCAGGACAATCCCAAGACTCAAGATGGAAAATTCTATCCGCATCCAGAGAAAGAAGTGATGGAGTCTGAATGCAGAGCAAAGCATACTATTTTCACTTTGGTTTTTTGTGTATGGTTTTTTCCTTTTGTTCTGTTTCTTCTTTCACCACATGACTAATCTGGAAATATGTTTCACATGACTGATATATAACCTACATCAAATTCCTTACCATCTTAGGAAGGGGAGAAGGGAGGGAGAAAATTTGGAACTCAAAATTTTTTTTTAATGAATGTTAAAATTGTCTTTACATGTAGTTGTAAAAAAATAAAGTACTATTTTAAAAAAGAATACATATTATTACTATTATCTTTACCCATCCTTCAATTCCCATTTCAATTCTCAATACCTTCAATGAAGTAATTTCTGACTACTATAGTCCATCTTTATCTCTCTTTTCTCTACACTTAAAATTTTCACTTATATCTTTTTCAACACCTAGCATGCTATTAATAATTATTCAAGGACTCAAATATGTGATAGGTGGGGAGTTCATGCTGCATCTTATGGTATTTCCATGAAGGGATTGCTATATTGCTGGGAAACACATATATAGTACCCTTTACTTTACTCTTTTTGGATACACATGTCCACTCACATGGATTTAAACAGGACCTCAATTACCGCATACATCAAATGTTGCTGTTGGATTACATGACCTTTAAAATTCCTTACTATTTTACATTCTGGCCAAACTGGCCTCCTCTTTTGAACCCCTAAGCTTAGAATGAAGCTCTCCTTCTCTAAAATGTATTGTTGTGTTTGTGGGAGTTCCTGTCTTTCTTCAAGGTTCAATATAGTTATCGCCACTGTTACAGGGCCTTTTCCATCAGTTTCCCCCCACCCCTTACTTCCAAAGTGAAAGATATCTCTCCCTCTTCAGATTTCTCATAACACGTTGCGTGTGTGTGTGTGTGTGTGTGTGTGTATCCCTTTTGTACTGTTTACCTATCATCTCTGGACTCATCCTCAGGTAACATGGTGTGCTGAATCTGGAGTTAGAATACCTGAATTCCAATCCTAGTTCTGCTCTTTACCACTTGTATGACTTTGGTTTAAGCTACTTCATTTCTCTGTAAAATGAGGATAATGGACTAGATAACCCCCATAGCTCCTATCATGTTTAAAATTTATGGTTTTATGACAATTCCTCACACCATCCACCACACCTCCCAACACCAACTTAAACTTCTTATGTGAAGGGACTATTATCTTTTTAATCTGGGCCCCTAAAGCAATGCCTTGCAAATTGTAAGTAAGCAATTAATATTGAACTGAATTCTAGATTTAAAATCCTATGATTCTAATGACCAGTACAGAGTCACAATGTTAATTTATAATGTCTTGTTATTTTGGGTACATTGAAAGCTATCAAGCTTCAAAATGATCAAGGAATTACTAGAATCTTTGTGACAAAAAAAATAATCACAGATCACATTACATGAAAGAAGGTAGACACAAGAGAGACTTGACATATGGCATTGGCAGATGTTATATGCTTTGGCCACTGGATACCATCTTAATAAAACAAAGTATGGAAATGCTGATTTGTCCAGTGTTTATATAATTTGATATTATCCTCAGGTTGTACTGAATATTTTATGAAGACTCTTTCACCTTCAAAATTCTATGTTTTAAACTATATGCTGCAATTAATTATGAGTTCAGATAAAAGAATTTAGAGGTTATTTTAACTCTAGGGAGAAACTTTAAATTCATGCTAAATCTGAGAATTACTAAAAACAAAACACTTCAACAGAAACAAAGAAACAGAATACAGTTTATGTTTTAAAGACCTGGGTACTTTGTTCTGACAAAGTAAAATTTGGAAGTAAAATGTTAGGGGCTAATCCTTACGAATTTTTGGTCCTTGTCACTGACGCTTTTTTTTTTTTTAACCTACCATGAATAAACATAACTCAGAGTTATTTGGTTAGTTACCTGAATTATGTTATGTTCACACTGACATTTCTGCCTAAGAATTATACCTGCCAGGTTGTACACAATATGATTCTAGATTAAGACAAGTACCATATTCAAGGTACTCAAATCTCTCCCCATTCCAATCCATCCACCATTCAGCTGCCAAAGGGATTTACTAAAGCACAGGTTTGACCACATCTTCCTAATCCATAAACTCTAGTGGCTCCCTATCATGACATCCAAGATCAAACATAAAATTCTGTTTGGCATTTACAGCCCTTCACAGAGTGGACCTTTCTTACTTTTCCAGTCTCCTTATGCTTCTTCTCACATGCTATAAGATCCAGCTACAATGGTCTACTTGCTGTGCCTTACACACAATATGTCTCCTCAGTACATATTTGTACTGGCTGTCCCTTGTAACTAGAATATTCTCCCTTTTTCACCTACGACTCTCAGCTTTGATGGCTTCCCTCAAGATTCAGCTTAATTTGAACTTCTTGTGGTGATTCTGTCTGTCATTTCGGCCTCCCCAGTTCCTTTCCTCTAAGATTATCTTCCAATTACACTGCATCTATCTTATATGTTCACATTCATGTGCATGTTTGTATCCCCCATTAAATTTTAAGTTTTTTTTTGTTTTTTTGGCAGGGGGGTTTTGGCTAGGCAGTGGGGTTAAGTGACTTGCCCAGGGTCATACAGCTAGTAAGTGTTATGTGTCTGAGGCTGGATTTAAACTCAGGTCCTTCTGAAGCCAGAGCCAGCAGGGCCAGTGCTCTATCCCCTGTGCCACCTAGCTGCCCCTAAATTGTAAGTTGTTTAAGAAATTTTATTGTTCAGTCATTTCAGTCATCACTCTATTTAGGTGTTTTCATGACTCTATTTGGGGGTTTTCTTGGCAAAGATACTGGAGTGATTTGCCATTTCCTTTTTTGGCTTGTTCTGCAGACAAGTGAACTGAGACAAATGGGGTTAACTGACTTGCAGCACAGAGTCAAACAGCTAGTGTTTGAGGTCAGATTTGAACTTAGGTCTCCCTGACTCCAGGCGCAGCACTCTATCCACTGTGCCACCTAGCTACTCCATCCTTAAGTGTAAGAACTGTGTTTTTGCCTTTCTTTGTAACCCTAGGACTTGGTAAGCAGTTAACACAAATGCTTGTTGACTGACCATATCATACATAGGTTCTGAGTTCAGACTGAGTAAATGGAAGCAAATGTTACATTCACTTTGAGTTAGGGTAAAAGTCATTGTGAATTATAAGCATTTGGTTTGGCATTTTTAGTGTTCGATTATAATTTTTTTTCATCTTGTGGTTCTAGTATTCTGCATTTTACCTGAAACCACACACATACGGGCTTGTGATAGCTAGTATGCACACAGCAAGATGGCTATTTTTTAAAAACTTGACCTCATTGTTTAGAAAGTGGTGAGAGAAGCTCAATGTGTGTGTAAAAGGCTTTATGGGATCACAATACCGAAATTTTCCCCCAAAAGCTGAAATGTTCCATTACTGATATATTTACAAGTTCTACTTTTATAAGCCTTTACCCTGCCATTTCCCATAATCATTAGTACATTTCTATCGAATCATTTTAAAACCAAATTCTCAGACCAAGTACATTTTGGTATCAAGCCACCATTGTTAACACCAGCACAATGCCATTTAATATTCCACTTGAACAGTTTCTCTTTTATCCATGTGTTTATTCAACTCCATTATCACTTTCGTTCATTATTATTCACCTTGTTCTTCTATTGTTTTGTGAATTTACAAAAGACATCATTACTTTAGACTATCAATCAATCTAAAAGAATTTATCAAGCACCTCTGACAAATAAGTTACTTTGCTAGGTAACAGAGATGAAAAGACATAGAAACAATCTCTGTTCTCAGGGAGGTAGTATCATAACCAGAGGAAACAATGTGCACATATAGAAATATATACATAACAAAAACAGAATAAACATAAGGTAGTTAAATATAAGACAATTAATAAGATAGGGCAACAATAGTTGGGAGGAAAGGAAAAAAGTCAACATAGAAGGTGGTGGTGAAGGGGAAACATGAAAGATGTTTGGGAATCTATGAGGCAGCAGTAAGGAGGAAGTACACCAAAGGCATGGCAGATTTCCATTCCAAAGGCATATAGATAGAAGATGGAAGGATCAGAGCACAGAAAAGAGAGGAAACCAGTTTGGCTGAATCAGAGTCCTGAGAGAGGAGTCACCTATGAGTCTGGAAAAGTAATTTGGGGTCAAGTTGTGACAGGTTTTAAAAGTCAGATGGGCCTGTATTATATTTTAAAAGCAACAGGGAACCACTGGAGTGTATGGAGTAGAGCAGTGACATGGTCTGATGCATACTTAAGAAAAATTACTGTTGTAGCTAGGCAGAAAATGGATTGGAATGGAGAGAGACTCGAGGCAAGAGGCCACTTTCATAATCCAGTGGAGAGCTGAGGTCTAGTGGCTAGGTGAATAAAAAGATAGGATCACACAGGAGAGATGTTTAAATGACTAAAGCAAATATAGAGCCAAGAATGACACAAATTATAAACCTAGGGGGACTAAAAGGATAGTTGTGCCTTCAACAAAATAGGGAAGTTTGGAAGAGGGCTGCATTTGGAGGGAAAGATAATGTGTTCAGGGTTGGACATACTGAGCTTGAAATGTATCTGGGAAATCCAGTTTGAAATATCCAATAAGCACGCTGGTGATGTGGGACTGGAGCAAAGGAATGAGACACAGACTGGATGGAAAGCTCTAGGAGTCTACAAATTATTATCTGCAAAGAGATAATAATTAAACCCATGGGAGCTGACAGGTCAACAAAGGAATAAGGGTAGAGATGAAAGAAACTGAAACTTGGGAGACACCAACACTTAGAAAAGTTTAACAAATACAGGTCAAGTTAAATTGTCAGCAATTTCAACATATAGGATCGCAGTTATTTTGAAAATATCAAAATGTATATGTTTAACTAACGAAAAATATTTTTACTTTAAAGGAATTAATCTTCCGTCCACAAGGACAGGTGTCCCATTACTTCCTACCAGTATAACAATCACAACTAAAACATTTTTTAAAATAAGTTTTTATTGGTATTTTTTGTTTCTTATATCACCAGTTATCCCAAGTATCCTCCTCTCCTCCTACCTCCTGAGCTATCCCATTATAACAAGCAGTATTTTTTAGAGAGGAAAAATTTTAGCACAATTGATCAATACATAATACATTGAAAAAGACCAAAAACATGTGCAGTGGGGAATACTTGTGGACATCTCACCTCCATGAAGGGGTAAGATGGGGAAGTCTTTCCATCTTTCTTCATATGAGTCCTATTTGATCTTTATATTTTTACTACCTTCACTTTTGATTTTTTGTTGAGTGGTTCTTGCCATTTATTGTGTTGTAGTTACTGTGTATCTTGTTTTCTTGGCTCTGCTTACTTCACTCGGCACCAGTTCACATAGACCGTTTCAAGCTTCTCTGTATTCATCATGCATATCATTTTGTACAGCACAGTAATAATCCATTACATCGATTTATCACAATTTGCTTAGCCATTCCCCAACAGATGGGTTTCTACTTTGTTTCTAATCCTTGCTATCACAAAAAGTATTGCTATAAATGTTTTGGAGGATGTGAAGGATTTTTCTTATTAATGGCATTCTTGGGCTAAAAGCCTAGTAATGGAGTCTCTGATTCAAAAAACCTGAACATTTTAGTCACTTTACTCATATAATTCTGAATTGCTTTCAAAATGGTTGTACCATTTTCACAACTAAATCAACAATGTATTAGTGTTGTGTTGTTTTTTTTTTTTTAAATCTATTAGTATGCCTATCCTTCCACAACCAATCCAATATTGACTGTTGCCATTTTTTGGGACATTTTTGCCAATGTGTAGGGCATGAGGTGAAACTTCAGCATTATATTGATGTGCATTTCTCTTATTATTAGTGACTTGGAGCATTCTTTTATGTGGTTGTGGGTACTTGCAGTTTTTCTTTTGAGAACTATTTGTTCATATCACTTATCTACTGGGGAATTTATTTGCTTCCAACTCTTAAGGTCAAACATCATAAGCTGCTACTACTGTAAAAAGTATTTTCACTTTTCAATTTTCAATATCACTTTCCTTATGCTTCTTCCACAATAGTTTCCAAAAGTGAATTAATCTATAAAGGTCCTAAAAATTGTTATTTATTTATACAGCAAAACTTGCCAATGGAACAGAAACTGTAAAACTATGAATTACTGAGAAGTAGTAATTTTCATACAGATTTAAAAAAGGAATTCTGCTTTTCCCTCCCAAAGCAGACAACTTAGGATAATAAGCTAAGGAATACTAAGCACTAACAATTTTCAAAGGAGCTAAAAGGGGAAAAATTTAAATGTTATCATTCTCTAGCAATAACTTGAGTACAGTAGCAGCTTAAAATTACCCTGAAGATTTTTCTAAACTAAATCAAATAAAATACATTTATTGATTTTATACAGATATATATCTCAAACCCTTAAAGAAATCTGCTACAAAGGTTTTTTTTTTCCTATTTGACTACTTCCCTTCTTATCCTAGATGCACTAATTTTCAGTTTCAAGTAATCAGTTTTCTATTTTATCTTTTGTAATTGCCTCTCTCTTGTTTGGGTAAGAATACATCTCCAGAGGGCGGAGCCAAGATGGTGGATTAAAAGCAATGATTTGCTTGAGCTCTCCACCAAACTCTTCCAAATACCTGTAAAAAAAATAACTCTAAATAAATTCTAGAGCAGCAGAACCCACAAAAAGACAGAGCTAAACAAATTTCCAGGCCAAGACAACCTGGATGGTTGATGGAAAAGGCCTATTGTGCCAGGCTGGGAGAGGAGCACAGTTCAGCATGGGCCATGCAGGCAAAGATACGGGCCCCAGTGAACCTGGAGAAGGCCTCAGGGGACTGAGGCAGCTGTGGTGGTTTCCCGACCTCTCAACCCACAAATGCCACAGACAACTTAGAAGGTCAGTAGGAAAGGTCTGTTGGATCTGGGTGAGAAAGGAGCGCAGTCTGGTCTCTGCCCTAGAGGCAGCAGCTGCTTCAGTAGCCAGCGCTCTCAGCCAACAGACAGTGGGGGGATCAAATGGTTAAACGGAGGGAGACTACGGGGATCTCTTTGCTGGCACCGAGGCAGGATTCTCTTGCTTTGCCAATGCTTGGAGCTAGGTCACAGTCCTGGGTGGCAGTCCTGGGGCGAGGAGGAGCACTGGCATGGCAAAGCTTGTGGCCGCAGTGGAGAGGAAAACCTCCTCACAGTTCCAAGGCAGAAAAGAGTGCTTGTGATCACTCATTGACTACAGCACATGGCAGGAAAGGAGTAAACACCTCTCCTTTGATCATACCACCTGGGAAGAACTGAAAATTTAAGAGTCCCTAGAAGTATCTCTGAAAACAGCAGCACAAAACCCCTGAAGCTTGAGATAGTATACCCTCCACACTGGAAGCAGAGTCCTACCTTAACAAAGAGTTAAAAAGTCAAGTAAATGGCTGGGAAAATGAGCAAACAGTGGGGGAAAAAAAACTCTAGGAACATTACAGCCAAATTCCAGAGTTCCCAGGTCAAGGAGAAAATATTGCAAGCAGCCAGAAAAAATAATTCAAGTATTGTGGGAACACAATCAGGATAACACAAGATTTAGCAGCCTCTATATTAAGGGATCAGAGGGCTGGGAATATGATATTCCAGAGGTCAAAGGAGCTAGGATTAAAACCAAGAATCACCTACCCCGAAAAACTGAGGGGAAAAAAATTGACATTCAATGATGTAGAGGACTTTCAAGCATTCTTGATGAAAAGGCTAGAGCTGAATAGAAAATTTGACTTGCAAGATATACAAGACTCAAGAGATGCATGAAAAGGTAAACAGGAAAGAGAAATCATAAAGGACTTATTAAGTTGAACTGTTTACATTCCTACAAAGAAAGATGATATTTGTAATTCATGAAACCTTTCTCAGTATTAGGATAGTATATATATATAATAGATGGAGTTGAATATGAAGGGATGATATCTAAAAAAGAAAATTAAGGGGTGAGAGAGAAGAGGTGTACTGGGAGAAGGAGAAAGGGAGAGGTAGAATGGGGTAAATTATCTCATATAAAAGAGGCAAAAAAAAGCTTTTACAATGGAGGTGAAGAGGGGGGAGGTAAGAAGGAATGAGCGAATCTTACTCTCATCAGATTTGGCTTAAGGAAAGAATAATATACACACTCAACTGGGTATGGAAATCTATCTTACCCTACAAGAAAACAGGGGAGAAGGGGATAAGAGGAGAAGGGGATGATGGAAGGGAGGGTACACTGGGGGAGGGGATAATCAGAAGCAAACACTTTTGATGAGGGACAAAGGAGAAAACGGAATAATCAAGGGGTGGGACAGGATGGAGGAAAATATAGTCTTTCACAACATGACTATTATGAAAGTGCTTTGCATGACTACATATGTATAATCTATATTGAATTGCTTGCCTTCTCAATGAGGGTGGGTGGGGAGCGAAGGAGGAAAGGAGAGAATTTGGAACTCAAAGTTTTAAAAATGAATGTTAAAAAATTGTTTTTACATGCAACTGGGAAATAAGATATATAGGCAATGGGTTATAGAAACTTATCCTGTCCTACAGGAAAACAGAAGGGGAAGGGGATAAAAAAAGGGAGGGCAGATTGGAGGAAGGGATATTGAGAATACACACTGTCTTGGTGTGGGGGAAGGGGAGAGATGGGGAGAAAATCTGGAACTCAAAATCTTCTGGAAGTGAATGTTGAAAACTAAAAATAAATTAATTAATTTTAAAAATAAAAAAAAATACATCTCCAACCATACCTGTGAGGGGCACATGATCTGTTTCTCTTCTAATTTAATAGTATGACTTTTAATATTAATGTCATGTATCTGTTGTAATGTATGGTGTAAAGTTTTGGTCTAAGCCCAATTTCTGCCAGACTGCTTTCCAGTTTTCCCAGCAGTTTTTATCAAATAAGGAGTTTTCCCTAGATAATTACAACTGAAACATTCTTAAACACACACACACACACACACACACACTCACACTCTCTCTCTCTCAAAAATGTACATGAGATATGTATATATTTAAACATGATATTTGGGGTTTTACTTCTAAGTAAGGTTGTGTATAGAATACAGCTACCATACCTTCTGTGGTCCTTACAGAGTTATCTAAAATGTTTACCTCTGTAGGAAAAATAGAACATTCATTTTGAATTCATTCTGCTTTTTAATAGAAAAAAAAAGAAAGCTTCTATTACCCAGGGTCACTTTTTAGTCAGTAACAAAAGACTTTGCTTATAGGAAGAAGGTCCCTAGGTGGTCAGAGGAAATTCAGACTGAAGCCAACAAGTCATACTTGTTCCAAAATAAATTTTGCTTTCAACTCTTAAAGTCAAACATCCTAAGTTGCTACTGTATAAAGTATTTTCACTTTTCAATTTTCAATCTCACTTTCTTTATGCTTTTTTCATGGTAGTTTCCAAAAGTGAATTAATCTATAAAGGTCCTAAAAATATACATTTATTTGTATAGCAAAACTTGCCAATGGAACAGAAATTGTAAAACTATGAATTACTAAGAACTAGCAATTTTCATACAGATTTAAAAACGTAATATAGTGTCAGGGGTATAGGATGTAAGGAATTCTGCTCTTCTTTCCCAAAGCAGATGACTTAGGATAGTAAGCTAAGGAATACTGAGCACTAACAATTTCAAAGAACATGGAGCTAAAAGAAGAAAAATTTAAATGTTATCATTCTCTAGCAATAACTTGGGTACAGTAGCAACTTAAAAATATCTTGAAGGTTCTGCTAAACTAAATCAAATACTTTTCAATTCTAAGGCTTTTTTTTAAAAAAAAAGAGAAAGTTTATGAGTAATTTTGTAGAGCCCAATAACAAGCCAGCCAAATGGAGACTAGAAAGGGTGTGGTAGGAGAGAAGAAGAAATGATGTTTTTGATCCACCCAAAACAATGAAATGTAGAACTGTCAATACATTTTGATACTTTGACAATAAGAACTATTTCCTTTTTCTCTCTGTATCCATAGCACCTAGCATGCTATACTACACATACTATAGCAGAAGCTTGATAGAAGAACGTTGAATTCTGTTATCAATAACTCCAATATAAGTAAATATAGTTACCTAGAAAGTATAGAAATATCACTCAGTCAAAAAGTAACTATTAAGCACTTGCTGTGAGCTAGGCACAATACTGAACACTGAAGGTACAAAGACCGACCAAAAAAAAAAAAAGGTCCCAACAAGAAGCTCACTTTCTAATACGGAAAAACTATACAAACAATAATGTATACACTGGTAAAATGGGACTAGTCTCAGAAGGAAGGCACTAGTATTAAGGAGGAACAAGAAAGGATTCTTGTAGAAAGTAGGATTTTAGCTGAGACATGAAAAAAAGCCAGTGAAGACAGAAGGGAGCAAAAATGTTCTAGGCATAGGGAACAATAAATGAAAAAGACAAAAGTCAGGACATAGAGTGCCTTGTGTAAGAAACAGCAAGAGAACCAGTATCATAGAATAGAGTATTTAGGGATTGGAAAGATAGGGAGAGGCCAGGTTACAAAGGCTTTAAATGTTAAACATATTTTACATTTGATCCTGAAGGTAATAATGAGCCTATAAAGTTTATTAGGCAGAAGGAATACATGGTTAGACCTATATTTCAGGAAGACCACTTTGGTGTCTGAGTGTAAAACAGACTGAAGTGAGGACAGACTTGAAGCAGAAAGACCAACTAGAAGGCTATTTTGCAATAGTTCAGGAATGAGGGTATGAGGGTCTGCATCAGGATGGTAGCAGTATCAGAGAAGAGAAAGAACCATATATGAAGGATATGAAAATCAAATCAATAGGATCTGATGATTGTTTGGATGTGGAGACAGGGGAAAGAATAAAGAATTGAGGCTGATATCTATGTTGAGTCAAAAATAGAGAAGTTAAGAAGAGGGGAGGGTTTGGAGTGAAAATAATGAATTCCGTTTTGGCTATAATGAGTTTAAGTTTACAGGACATCTAATTTGAGATACATAATATGCAGTTGGAGACGAAAAGTCAGGAGAGAGGTTAGAGCTTTATAAACAGATCTCCATGAATGTAATTGAACATTAGGTGGCTACAAGAAATGTGTGTGATCATTTCAACAGAAGCATGGAAAGATCTCTATCAACTGATGCAAAGTGAAGTAAGTAGAGCCAAGAAAACAATATACACAGTAACTACAATAATGTAAATGGAAAGAAAGAACTACAGATCAAAATATCAAAAGTGAATGTAACAAATAAAGATCAAGCAGGACTCAAAGGAAGAGATGAGAGGATACCCCAAGCCTACCCCTTTATGGAGGTGGAAGGCCCACAAGTGTTCCCCATTCCACATGTTTTTTAACTTTTTCAATGTATCAATCAGTTGTAATAATAGTTTTTTTTTCCTCTCCAAAAAATACTACTTGTTATATGGGATGGTTCTTTGGAGAGGGATATTTGGGATAACTGTGATGATGTAAGAAACAGAGGACAGCAACAAAAACTTATTTTTTAAAAAAGAATACATTTCCAAACCAAATATGAATTTTTATTATCATCTCTTCCACCACAGATTTTATTAACTAAGACAAGGATAAGGTTATTTCAGGTCATAAAGATCTGAAACACAAAAAAAGTCAAAATATGAGGAAAACACCTTGAACTAAGGCGTCAGAAAAGCCATGAGGCATGGAGCACAAGACAAGGTACTTCACCTCAAAGGGTTTGCGTTTCTTCATCCCTAAAATGAGAAGGATTACCTGGTGATTTCTTAGGCCCCTCCATGTTTTAACATTCTATGACAGTATAAATATTTTAATACATTACTGGTGGAAGATGTTTCTTTGGTTTTCTCTAATACAAATGTGTGTGTGTGTATATATACACACACAAATGTATACACACACACATACATATACGCGTGTGTGTATATATATATATATATATATCTTATAAAATAGGAAATTTAACTTAAAATAACAAAAATTCAAAGTTGGAAAAGAACTTAAAAATCATCTTCATCCAAAATCCAACTCCCCCCCCAACCTCAGATGTTCTCAAAAGTCCTATTTTAAAGATGAGGAAAATGAGCAGGTAGCCAGTAGCAGAAGCAGGACTAGCATTGTTCCACTGATTTCTAGTCATGGTTATGTATTTCATTTTTGTCTGAATTTGGCTCTTTATATAGGGAGAGTTATACTATCCAAGTAATGAGGCAACTGTGGGACTAAAAAAGCCAGAGAAAAGGTCAGGGTTTTTTCTCCCTTTGGCCAGGTAAAGGAAGTGTTCTAATCACTTAGCACCATCTAGTGGAGGGAGAAGACATTGTAGAAGGGGAAAAAGTTAAATTGATAACTCTGGGGCAGTTTATTTTTTAAAAATTACTAGATATATAATGCTCACTTAGCTAACATCTGTTCAAAATTAAAACTGAAGTCAACACTACTAAGGGGAGGCCAAGGAAATAAAAGGTAAACCAATGACATCATATTATACTATAATACAAGTAAAAAACTCTCTTAGTTTAAGCTTAAAAAAAGTAATTTTTTTTACTACTAGGATTGCAATAAAATGAGTTTCTTTAAAAACAATCTTTAAGCAGATGATGCACACAAACTTCATGAAGTAGGTTTAAAAAGCTGATGATTATTCAGTACTTTGATAATTTGTGATTGTTTCAACAAGAATTAATTTTCCTCATATCAAATAAGGCATTTTAAAAAATACAGCTAAAATGCTTTACAATATTTGACATTCTGGTAAAGCCATTTTCAAATTTAGTTTTTAAGAATATAAAGCACACAACTACACATAAATTAGTAGGAATATCAAAGATGACATATATTTACAACTGTTATACTTCAAATACACTGAAAAAAAATGGAACTTAAAGTCCAAAATTTAGTTGAAATTTGAAAATATCAATAATTTCTTAATATATTAAATGAAGATTTTAACTTTAAAAGTTTACCTCATGTCAAAGCACAGAATATGGGCTGCCTTAAGTGATATTTACATATTAAAAGTCTCTGCCCAGAAAGTAAAACCTAAGAGCAGTACCTAATAAGAAATATGAGAATGTTAAAGGACTTCTACAGAACTGGCTTTTGCAGGTGATAACAAGAATACCTCCTTCAATGATTAGTTTACAGAGCAGGAAACAGAATTGTACAGGCTTCCACTAGCAAATTCCATTGCAACAACTAAGTAAAACAAAAACAAGTATCATCTCTTCCTCAATTCCTTACACTTGATAGTATAACATTTCTCTATGGGAAAGTGTTCTGGGTGGGTGGATGAGGAAACAGAAATAACATGTTCATAAGCCTCACAAAAAACAAAACCAAAATAAATTCCTTCATACGGGAGCTTGGCAAATCAAATTCAAGTTCTAATCATGCATTCGCCTTCAAGCAATTTTTAATAATTTACTTTGTTTTGAAAGCTCCTTAATCTAAAAAGCATCAAGGTGAGATGAAAATACATTTGTTTTCTTCAAAGTAAAGTCAAGCAAAGTACGATTTTTAAAAATTTCCCTCAAAATACATCCGTACGACAGCAACTGAAAGTTTCCTTTTAGATTCTGATTATATTTCATAATGATTCCCTGTTCTGCAGTTAAGAAAAAGAGAGAAATGTTGGCTTTTTAAAGTAATAATCTATGGCTAGAAAAACAGAGGAAAAATTAGAAACAATACAAAATTAAATCTTTTTTAGAGTTTTGTTTAAATAAGAGAAATTATACAATATTATCACTACTTTAAAAAAAGACATAAAAAGCCAAAAGAAAACAGTATTGTGAACTAGCAAGACACAGAAATTTATTCAGGTCAGAAAAGTATCCTTATAAGAAGATGGAAATACACGCCAAGTGAGTTTCTAAAAAGGAACAAACTCCAGCTCATAAAATGTAACATGGACACGAGAGTTAAGGAAAACTGACGGAATGCTAAGTTGACCGAAAGATTAAAACTAAAGAATAATTCTGTCCATAAAAAGCTAATTAACGATAGCAAAACCATTCTATAGTAGCAAAAACTATATAGCATATAGCAAACTAGAATATAAATACATTTCATCCAGGATTGAGTGAAACACTTTCACAATCATAAACAGACTAGACGAGCAGTTCACAGAATAAATGTACGCTATACACCTTTTCATTACTTCATTTCCGAAACTTTCAGTAACTTCTAAACCATGTAAAATTTTATATTAAGAAAAAGGGAAGGAGGAGTTGGTCCTGAATTTACCAATTCCTTTTATTACTAATTGCCTTATACACTGCCATACTGTACACTAATGCTATATTATTACTAGGGGATTAATAAATGTTTTTTGAATGGAAGTCAATTTTTTATTCAAATTTAAGTTACTATAGCAAGAAATTGAGAAATGGGACATAAAAGAAAACTTTAGAAAAGTAAACTTTAGAAAAGTAAACAGAAATAAATCACAAGTACTTGACAGCTTTAGTGAGATTTAGAAGAATGAATAAATGAAAGGGACACTAATACTTATAAAATAAGCTCTCTATCTACCACCACAGTTACATCAGAAACTGTCTCATTACTCTAAGCAAAATAAGAAAAAAAAAGATGAAAATATTAAATCTTTCCCTTCAATCAAGAAAATAATCATTAATCTGCTGTGAGGGCTCTTTTCAGGGCTGCTCACCCACTTTTAGTGTCCACCCAACTCTCACTAGTAGCTCCAAGAAGCTGCAGCGTGCACAGCAGCCACACCCTGGTAAAACCATCTCAGCAGACTGTCTAAACCAGGTTGAGGATAAGCAACTGAACTCAAACCTGTCAGCAAATTAGGGTGATATCTATCCCAAGCACGAAAAGACTTTCCCCACTGGAATGCATGGATGAGAACAATTTGTTCCAACGGCCATGAAGGGGGCTGAAACAAGTGCTGTGTAGAGCTTAAAGTCTGGTCAAGCACTGAAGACACCAAGGTCATCCACTGCATTCCAGATCACCAGTCATCTTGACTTCTGTCCTGCCACTGGACTTTGATGACTCAGGAACAGAGAGTGAGGCTAATGTGACTTTGTGCAACTCTGCTTCACTTCAATTCAAGACCAACACTCATGATGTCACTGGTCCTCTTCAAAAAAGAAGTACTAACAATAAGAATGAACAACAAAAAATATATTGCAAAATTACAAAAATCAAGCTTAGACCCAAAGAAGAGACTTGAGAAGAGACATGTGAAACTTTGCAAATATTGTCCGATTTGGTTTTTTAATGTTCTGAATCATTTTATTTCTATTCTTTCACTTTTTTCAATATGGGATGATTCTCTAGAGCCTGTCTTCTAACTTCATCATTCAACTGAAAGTACTCTCTTCATTGCCAAATCTAATAACTTTTTCTTAAGCCTCATTCTTCTTGACTTCTTTGCAGCCTTTGCTACTGTCCATCATCCTCTTATCCTTAATACTCCTTCTCTCTGGGTTTTTGTGGCATTAGTCTCTCTTGGATCTCCACCTCCCTTTCTGCTCTCTTTTCAGTTTACTTTGTTTTTTGTCCAGGTCATGCCAGCTAATCTAGGTATTTCCCAGGGCTCTCTCCTCTTTTTTCTTCTCCCTCTATATTATTTTGAATATTAATAATAATAAATGGCTAGCATTTATATAACACCTACTTTGTGCTAAGCACTTTACAAATATTATCTCATTTGATCCTCACAAAAACCCCAGGAAATGGGTGCTATTACAATTCCCATTTTAAAATTGAGGAAACTGAGGCAGTTAAGCAACTTGCCAAGGGTCATATAGCTAGTAAATGTCTGAGGCTGGATTTGAACTCTGGTCTTCCTGACTCCAGGCCACTTGGTGATCAGTTCTCAAGGAGTCGATTAAGATCCCTATTATGATGGTTTTCAGGTTTGTTTATCTAGCACTAACCTCTTTAATGATCTCTAGTCTCACATCTCCAAATGTCTATTAGACATCTTGAACTGAAACCCTGTAAATGTCTTAAACCCAATAAACCTTCTCCTCTTCTAGACTTCAGAACATTAAAAAACCAAATCGGACAATATTTGCAAAGTTTCACATGTCTCTTCTCAAGTCTCTTCTTTGGGTCTAAGCTTGATTTTTGTAATTTTGCAATATATTTTTTGTTGTTCGTTCTTATTGTTAGTACTTCTTTTTTGAAGAGGACCAGTGACATCATGAGTGTTGGTCTTGAATTGAAGTGAAGCAGAGTTGCACAAAGTCACATTAGCCTCACTCTCTGTTCCTGAGTCATCAAAGTCCAGTGGCAGGACAGAAGTCAAGATGACTGGTGATCTGGAATGCAGTGGATGACCTTGGTGTCTTCAGTGCTTGACCAGACTTTAAGCTCTACACAGTGTAAAAGGTCTCACCATCCTCGAGTCACTCACTCTTAATTTTTACCACCCCCGCACATCTCATATCAAATAGGTTGTCAAGTCTGTCAATTTTACATACACACACACACACACACACACACACACACACACACACACACACACCTCAAATAACGCCCTCTCCTCTCCCCTAACATGGCCTTTAACCTAATACAGGCTTTCATCATCTTGTGCCTGAATTATTGCAATAGGCTGCTTGTTGATCTCTCTGTCACAAATCTCTCCTCCAGGCTATCCTCGATTTAGTTTTCAAATTGTTCAACCTAAAGAATAGGGCTAATCATGCCACCCTCCCTTAAAGCCCAGTGTCTCCCTATCATTCTATGAATTATTATAAGAGAGGTTTTCATTCTTGTCATTCAGTCAGTATGAATTTATTAAACACCCTACCATATGCCAGGCACTATGTTAAGCAGTGGAGATGGGGGGGGGGGGAGAAGGCAGGGAGAGCAAACGACAGTCCCTACTCTCAAGGAGCTCACAGTCTAATAAAAGATAACATGCAAACAACTATGTACAAAGAAAACATATTCAGTATACTTTAGCAATAATCAAAAGAAAGAACCACCAACATTAAGAGGACTCAGGAAAGGCTTTTTGTAGAATATGGGCTATTAGCTGGGACTTCCTGAAAGCCAGGAAGTAGAGATGAAGAGATAAAAAAAATTCCAAGAATAGGGCATGTTGTTCACTCATTTCAGTCCATATCCAACTTTTCAGGACCCCAGTTGGGGTTTTCTTGGCAAAGATGCTGGAGTGGTTTGTCATTTCCTTCTCCAGCTCATTTTACAGATAAGAAAACTGAGGCAAACAGGGTTAAATGACTTGTCCAGGGTTACAAAGCTAATACATGTCTGAGGCTAGATTTGAACTCAGGTCTTCCTGACTGTAGGCCCAACGCTCTATTCACTGAGCCACCTAGCTGCCATGGTATAGCCAGCAAAAAATGCATGGTTAGGAGATGGTTGTCTTATAAAAGGAAGAGAAAGGAGGCCACTGTCACTGGAATACACAGTAAGCGGGGACAAGTAGGACATAAGAAGACCAAAAAAGTACAAGTGGGCCAGGTTATAAAGGGATTTGAATGCAAGATGATTTTATATTTGATCCTGGAGGTTATAGGGAGTTTAATGTACAGGTGAATGACATGGTCAAACCTATACTTTAGAAAGTTCAATTTGAAAGTTAAGTCAAGGATAGAGATCAGCAAGTAGACTACTGCAGTGGTCTGGGCACAAGGTGATGAGGGCCTGTACTAGGTTGGTGGCCTTATCAGAGAAGAAAAGAAGGTGTTGTTCAAGAGATGTTACAAAGGTAAAATCAACAGGTCTTGGCAACAAATAGTGTAAGGGAGGTGAGAATGAAGGGTGGAGTACGATAGTTGTGAGCCTGGGTGACTGGGAGGATAGTAGGGCCCTCTACACTGATAGGGAAATTCAGAAAAGGAGTTTTGGGATAAAGATGAGTTCCGCTTTGAACATACTGAATTTAATGTCTACAGGACATCCAGTTCAAAAAGTCTAAAGAGGCAGCTGAAGATGTGGTTTATTTCTGTTTACTTGTATAAAGTTTACTTTTCTAAAATTTTCTTTTGTGTTCCATTTCTCAATTTCTTGCTATAGCAACTACTGAATTTCAATCAAAAATTAATTTCAGTTAATCTAAGGAGAGAAGTTAGTGCTGGAGAAACAGATCTGAAAATCATATCAGCATAGGGATGATAATTGACTCCCTAGGAATTGATGAGATCACCAAGTGAAATATTATAGAAAGAGAAGAAAGACTAGGATATATATACTTAATAAATTTTTGCTAAATTAAAGGGTAGATAGCACTAGGAATAGGGCAGCTAGGTGGAACAGTGGGTAAAGTGGCTACAATGCCAGGCCTGAAGTTAGGAAGACTCATCTTTCTGAGTTCAAATATGGCCTCAGACACTAATTAGATGTGTGACCCTGGGCAAGTCATTTTACCCTGTTTGCCTCAGGTTTCTCATCTATAAAATGAGCTGGAGAAGGAAAAGGCAAACCATTCCAGTATCTTTGCCAATCCAAAGGGGGTCACAAAGAGTCGAACGCAACTGAAATGACTGAACAACAACTCCTAGGAATGGGAAATCTGTCCATCTATACCAAAAAGTTCTAATCTGGGCAGCTGATAGTTTTCCGCACAAGAGGATAAATCTAAGGCTACTGTTATAGAGGCCTCCAGCCCTTGGTGAAATCATTTAAAATCAAATAGTTTTAAGTTGTGTTCTACTTACATCCATTTTATAAAGCAGACTATAATTCCTATATAAATTAAAATTAAAATGCAGAGAAAAAAATCACTCACACTACACACAATTTAGGACCTATTTAGCTCTGATTTGATATTTTACACTATTACAGTGACTTAAAATGTAGACTTCAAAAAGACATGACTTGCCACTTATGTGAAACTTCAAAAAGTTTTCAGTGTGATTTGCAAAACAGGCTCCATTCATTCACCCTCAGTCTCATGCATATAACACTGAACATCTTACCATATTTCTAAAAATGACCACATATGGATACTGTTTGGAGAGTAAGCATTACAAAGGTAGCAGTTTTACTTAGAGGCTCAGGAATTCATGTCTTCAGAAAGCTCTGCATGTTTCTGTGCCTGAAAAATGTAAACTATAGTGTAAGACATAACCTTTCCTACTTTTCCTAAAGAACTGGCTGAATAATTACCTTTCATTGGCCAAAGAGTGTTACCAGCTGCTGATACCCAGCTCCCCACAATGCAGGGCCAGGGGGCCATGGATCATTCACATTGTCTGGCATTTTCCCTCTTCCTCCTTCCCAAGGCAAACACCATTTCAGACACAAGTAACATAACCTTCCCAAAGGGTTTACTTTGTGAACTTGAGGCTGCTGGCTCCCTTCACATGTACAATATAATTTTCTTTTAAAGCCCACTCCACTGACAAGTTATCTCTTGAAACACTCTTTCAGATTTAAATTGGATTTTAAATGATGCAAACACCACCCCATTTCTTCTAATACTACTCACTCTAATTAAGTGAAAAGTATGTAAGGAATAGAAGTATTAGAAGAGTTCACATAAAATGATGTTCAACAAAGTCTTATTTTTCAAATAATATAACACAATGAATACAAACCCAAAACAATAAATTAAAATAGACTAAGAGAATATAAAAAATAAAAAGGTCAAAACAGAACAACTATCATTCTTGCTTCCTAGAATGTCTAGCCTAGGAATATGGTGCAGTATAAAGACAATGGACTGGGAGTCAGGAGAACTGGCTTAGAGCTATAGTTTGGGCCATTAGCCATTTGTAAACTAAGAGAAGTAAGGCCTGTTTCCTAATCTAATCATCATTTGAGCTCTTACTATGTATAAACATTGTGGTAGGCCTTGGAGAGAAAAGGATAGATGCAAAAGATGTTAAGAAAGTAAAGTCAATGAGGTCTGGAAATCACTGGATATGGGAATGTGGTGAGGAAGAGTGAAGAGATGAAGATGACTGTAAGACTGAAACCATGAGAACTGAAAAGATGGTGATATCCTCAGTAAGAGGAAAATTTAGATGTAGGATGGTATAATCAGGGGAAAGATAAACTAGGATATGAGGAAGATAATGAATTGTTTTAGACATGTTGTGTTGGAGATAATATTGTTCAGTGTAGATGGAGATGCCCAGCACACAGTCGGTAACATGGAACTGAAGCTCAGGAGAGAAATTAAGAATGGCAACACAAGATTTGATAATCATCTACAAAGGTATAAGTGGATTCATGAGGACTATGAAGATCACCAAGGGAGGAAGTATTGAAAGAAAAGAGAACCCAGCACAGAACCTTAGGGGCAGCCACACTTTGTGGGCAACAGAATTAAGATTATCTAGGACAGAAGAATTTTTAAAAGAATGGTCAGATAGAAGAGAACCAAGAGAATTTTACCAAAACTAAGGCGGAAGGGGGGAAGAAGAGAGTGTGCAGGAGGAAGGGCTTATTAACAATGCCAAAAGCTACACTGGGATATTAACTAGAATGAGGACTGAGAAAAGGTCATCAGAATCAGCAATTGGGAAATTGTTGGTAAGCTCGGAGAGAGAAATTTCACTTAAGTATAGGGAAATAAACTAGACTGAAAGGGAATGACAAGTGAGAAGCAAATAAGAAAAAATAAGCCAATGTATGTGACCCTTTCCAGGTGTTTGATTATAAAGAGAAGAGAAAAGAAAATGGCTCAAAGGGAAGAGAAGGTTAAGTGAAAGGGTTTTTTTTTTTTGTTTGTTTTCTTTTTAAAAAATGGGAAAGAAATAGTAGTGTTTACAGGTGAAAAGCCAGAATCCAGTATATCAGGAGAGATGGAAGCTCACAAAAACAAAGGGAATGAATAACAGTAGATGAGAGAGGATGGGACCAATAACACAAGTGAAAAGGGTGGACAAGGAGACAGGCCAACCCAGTGTAAGAAATTAGAGTAAGAAAGGAAAGAATTGGAGATGGGAGATTTAGAGTGACTTTAATGTATGGACTTGGGGAAAAGAGCAAGCTCAAAATGGCCTCTATTTTTAATCAGGGAATAATGAACGAAAAGCCATGCAGTAATAAGGGTACAGCTGAAACAAGATCACAGGACCTAGTATTTTGCTATCTGGCTATTGCTACACATATTTCAGATACGCTCTTGTTCCACAAGAGACAGGGAGTCTTCAGACCTGAATTTCCAAAGATTTTGTGCCCTCAAACTCTCTTTATTGGGGAGTTAATTCACCGAGCTTTATCATTTGCCCTGTGGTGGTTACCTTGATTAGAGTGTAAAACCTCAGCCTTCTATTGCTAAGCTGAACCCCAACTCTCAGACCACGCCTCATCCTATCTAGCCATCCAGTGGGAATACAGATAGCAGAGTTTTCTTGCCATTTACCTTAACACCATGAATAACACCTCATCCACACCTGTTTTTCACCTCTAGCTCAGAGAATAATAATCAAAGCAATATTATCTTGCTACTGAAAAAAGATGTGAAAATCCACTGCTTTATGGCTCCTCTCATAATCTCAGTAACTACCTGAATCAAAACTCCCTTCCCTGAGCACCACACCATGGTATGTTTTTATTGAAAGCAAAAGTAAATATACATAGAAACTCAAGTTAGTTTTTATTTTTTAAATACCTTACCCGATTATGTCAATTTTATTCCTGATAGCTGTACATTTGGGACAAAAAAAACCCCAAAGCTACTTCACTTCAACAAATATTTGTTAAGCTAGGGACAGTTCTAGGGAGGGAGAAGGGAGAGAAGGAGGGAAGGAAGGAGGAGGGGGGAGGAAGAGAGGAAGGGAGAAAGAGGGGGAGAGAGGGAGGAGAGGGAGAGAGAGAGAGAGAGAGAGAGAATATACCCTTAAGAGCCTAAACATTCTACCAGGGGGAAACAATTGTTACAAGATTGGGGAACAATAGTGAAACTTTAATTTGTCTGAAAAAGCTCTTCGGATTGTAGTAGACTCAAGGTCATTATTAGTCACCGATATCATGTGGCAGCCAAAAAGCTAATGTGATTTCCGGGTATTTTAAGAAATGCATAGCTTCCAGGAATAAGAATGTTATTGCTCCACAGTACTCTGCCCCTGGTCAAAAGAGTATTATGTCCAACTCTGAGCTCCACAGCAAAGAAAGGCAATTGGGTAGGTAACAGTATTGGAGTTCATATCATATGAAAACTGGTTAAAGGAAAAAAAGAAAGTTAGCCTGAATTAGAAAAGACTCAAGAGACACATACATGATAGTTGTCTTCAACTATCTGAAGGGACGTGATGTGGAAGGGATTTAGACTTGCTATGTTCAAACCTAGAGGAAAGAATTAGAAGCAATCCATGAAAATCATAAAAACTAAACTGAGGTATGGTGTAAGGAGCAACTCCCCAAGAAGTAGAGCTAGCAAAAAGGGGAATGGACCACCTTGGAAACAGCAGGTTCCCTTTCATTATAAGTTTTCCAGCAGAAACCAAATGGCTACTTATCCCATTGGTTGGACTGAATGGCTGCTTTTGAACTCTAAAATTCTGCTTGAGTTTATTTATATGTGTGGCCAAGTGACTCAGAATAACTACAGGCCATCAAACTTTTAAGAAACACATAAATTTAATAAGGTCTTGCAAAAAGAATAGTCTTTGTGACACTCTGTATCCTGACTTTTTAGTTTGGAAAATGAAGTCACATTGAGCATAAAAGATTTTAATTAAGGTAAGAATGTATCTGTCTGTTAACATTTTATTCTCTGAAGGACAATTACCAAATGTAAGTAAATTTGAACAACAGTTTCACTTCAAAGTTTAATTACTACATGAGGGTTCTTAATCTTTTTTATTCCACAGATCCCTTTGGCAGACTAGTAGGCATCTTCTTAGTCTATGAATTCCTTTCAGAATAATGTTTTGCTGCCTACATTCATAAGTAAATGAGAGAATAAATTTCAATTAAAGGTTAGCGACAAACAGGATCAAATGTTTTTCCTACCAAAGTTCACAGAACCACTGAACCAAGGACCTCAAGTTAAAAACTCCTGATGAGAGAAATCATTATTTCTCTCTCACATTAACAGCCCATTACTAAAATTGGAGAGAGCCCTGCTTTTTTTCCCTGTCCTATTTCCTTGTCCAATCTCTAAAGGATAGGGCTGGTGGAAGATAGAATTAACATTCTCCTCATTCTGGGTATTGATACTACCCAACTACTTCAGGCTTGGATGGGGGATATAGATTCTTTGTCTAGACTGCCCAGCCAAGGCTAGGTGGTCTAGGTATAGGGATAGTTTCTCTGTCCAAGACTGATACAATGTCATACTCAGTGGAGTGAGCTCACTTCTCTTTGTAAAGTCCACCTCTCATCAACTGTTAACCAATCAGAGTTGATGACCACCCTCAGGAACACTCCTCTTCCAAGATTATGTAAGCTGTGAGCCATGAGGGTCTTTGACATTCAAGAGTACCACTGGCCTTTTATTAAAAGTTCTGGCATTATTAATAAAATGACTAATTACCCAGAAATTATGTCCCAAACTTTTTAAATGCCACACTGTTCTTAATGTATGAATAATTCTAATACGATCTTGGTTTGTATACTATCCTGAAATACTGTATTAGGGAGATAAATTTATCTTTGATTTATTTAAAACTTATCACATACTTTCTTTTGCTGTGGTATTTGTAATATTAAAATACTCAACTTAGCTAATTTGGTGAATTCTACTCAAGGCATTCTTTCCTTTCTTTCCTGCTAGACTAACCAAAGTCTAATACTCACAGTTGCATTATCCTAAAAAGGACCTTTTAAAATACATATTTTTGTTTATACTGCTATCATTTTCTATCACATACTCCTCCCACCCCATAAAACTCTCTCTTATGAAAAAGGATGTTTATACAAAACAAATCAACACATTAGTTATATCTAACAGCACAGGTTTCATTCTGTACTGTAGTCAGTCTATCACTTCTTCCATCAGAGGACAGATTTCTCCCTCATCATCAAGTCTTCCAGAGTCAAGATTGGTCACAAATTCTGATGAATTACTGTTTTCCTTTACCTTTTGTGATCACTGTATATTCTACTAAGTACCTTCTATAAGGATGACCTATGTCAACAAATAAGTAAAATACTATGTTTGAAAGTATCAACTGGGTGCTTCCAGAAGAACTTTAAAAACCATTCTAAAGAAGCTATTCAACCAGGCACTGCCTGGCTTTAACTCCAAGCAGATTCAAAGCTGATTGTGGCTCCAGACACTTAAGAACTATCCAAAAGATGGTGCATTAGCCTGGATAAAAGAATGGCTCCTTTAAACCACTATGTAAGCAATATCCTTCTTGTTCTACTACAGCCAATCTATGGATGAATGACAATTTCTCAATACCACATGGGTGATACACTTGTTTAACTATGGGCCTAAATAAGCATGTTCTGGGATTTCAAGGAGTGCACTCATTACTTTCAATACCAGACTACTAGATAAAAGTAAGGAAACAAGACAAAAACTAATTATTGAATTTCTCTTTAAACTTGTGGAAAAGCACATTCTACATAAAGCCAACAGTCTTCTGAAGCATATGGGAAATAAAGAATATTGATGAAACTTGAATTTTCCTTTTAACAAGTAAAAATAATAAACAATTTAAGCAAAAAAAAAAGGTTTACTTCCACTTAGTACATTTGGAGAGTTGAGTAAGGAAACAGTTCAATTTGTTCTCAAAGGCAAGCAAGAAACTCCATTTCTATAAGGGTACAATACTATAGCTGGTCATCAATGATATCTTAGTATTATGAGAAGCAAAGAAACCAGAGTGAATAAAAAGCATGCATCAGAGTCAGAAAGAACTGGGTTTGAGTCCCACTGAGCAAAATGAATGAAAAAGAAGAATGAATAAAAAAAAATTATTATGCACTTATTATGTGTCAAGCATTGTACTAGGGAATGGAGACATAAATACAAAATGCAAGACTTGCTGTCCTCCAGGAGCTTACATTCTAATGAGGAAAGACAACACATACGGGAAGTGGTAGCCAAGGAGGAATATTTTGGTTTTGATAGTTATGAGGGTGCCTAGTGGAACCATAGTACAGTAAACTGACATACCCTTTTCTAGGACCAATGACAGCTGATTTGATTACTGTTCTATAACTAAAAAGCAGTAAGAAGTAGGAAACCTAAGTTAGGTAATACAGCTGGGTAGTGTCTAATTGGAGGGTAGGGACATGAACTCCAAAACCTCCATTTAAGGGAAGAGGCCAGGCCAGAACATCTCTTCATTTCTCACCTAGAGGCACTACATTGGGAAGTTTTCCGTGATGCCCCTGCACTAGGCACCTTCCCTACCACCCACCACTCCCGCTTTTTAAATTCCATTTGTGTGCAGTCTTTTTCCATTATACTGTAAGCTCTTTGAAGGCAGAAACTGTCTCTTTTTTACATATATTTGTATCCCCAGAGCTTAGCACAGTTCCTGGAACATGGTAGGCACTTCAAAAATGTTTACTGATTAATTAATGAGTGAAATGAAGCATTGTAAGAGCCAGACCAAATGCAGTGACCCACTGAAGAAACACCTATCAGGACAGAGGAGATCTCCAGCATGGAAATTCTAGAGGTAAAAAGGTTAAGTTCTCTGTGGCACGTTGTAAGACCACCATACTATGCATGGTATTACACTGGTTGGTTGTTGTCCTTCATTCTTGAAGAGGACCAAAACAACATCACCACGCTACAGTCAAGTTTCAGCGCATCCAACCGTGGCTGATCAGACCAATAGGAGCTCAGAATGCTCTACCACAGGTCAGGCACAAATACTCTGTGTGAACATTTGGGGTGGATTCTCTAAATATGCGCATCCTGGGCTTATTTTGAGCTGTTTCAATTCTGCTTGCTCAGAGAGGACAGCACCTTCTCTGACGACGGCAAGCCACGATGACCAGTCCTGTGCCAGTGTCTCCCGTATCACACAATCAATTCCAAAGTTCTTAAGAGAGACCTTGTATCGCTTCTTCTGACCACTACGTGAATGCTTGCCCTGTGTAAGTTCTCCATAAAATATTTACATTCAAACAACATGGCCAGACCATCAGAGTTGCACTCTCTGAAGCAGAGTTTGAATGCTTGGCAGTTTAGTTCGAGAAAGGACCTCACTGTCTGGTATCTTATCCTGCCAAGTGACCTTCAGAATCTTCCTAAGACAATTCAAATGGAAGCGATTCAGTTTTCTGGCATGGCACTGATATTTTCCTTCAGAGCCTCCCAAACACTGAGCTAGCTCTGGCAAGGCATGCATCAACCTCGTTATTGATATGTACATTTTAACACTGCATTTGTTCATCAAGGTCAGAACACTCGCAAACACCAAGACTGGTTTGATGAAAATGACAGAAAAGTTCAAAAACTCCTAAATGAAAAACAAGAACTCCACATTACCAGCCAGAATAGTTCATCCATCTCTAAGAAGGCAGAATTTAATTCCATCAAAAGTAAAGTACAAGCAAAGCTTAGAGAGATGCAGGATTCTTGGCTCAGTAAGAAGGCAGATGAAATTCAGTTTTATGCTGATAGTAACAATTCAAAGCACTTTTACGATGCCCTGAAGGCTATTTATGGGCCAGAGACCTATGGAAGTATTAGAACACCTGGCTTCAAGTCCCAGTTCTGCTGTTACTAGCCAGGTGACACTATGAAATTTACTTAACCTAGTAGTACCTCAATTTTCATATCTATAAAATAGAGACAATGATACCTGTACTACCTAACTTGCCAACTCATCTTGAGTTACACATGTACTTAACAAACTCTAAAGTATTATATAAAAATAAGCTAGTACTAGTATATTGGTCCAAAAAACAAAAACTCACAACCTAAAATGTATTCCATAGTCCAAAAAGTATGGAAAATAAAAGATAATTCCCTCTTTAAAGAAAGCATTTAATAAATATTTGCAGAATAAACAGGAACAAATAAATGGAAATAAAAAATGAAGGCTCTATAAGAAAGAAAACTTCAAACTATATTTAGAGGAAAAGATGAACTAGAGCAAGTATATTCATTCCTTTTCCTATATAAAGGAAATTTTGTATAAATTGTTTGTTATTTTTTGAAATACTTTCATTTTCCTCCCCCCTCACTCCTCCAATCCTAACTCCTCCACAGTATACTTCCTGGACCTTCTTTAATTACCACCTTACTAGGTAAAATTCTGTCTATGGTATCCTATGTTTCAAAGATTGATAACAACAACAATAGCTAACATTTATGTAGGATTTTAAGGTTTTCAAAGCACTTTGACTATATTACCTGATTTGATTGTCACAAAAACCCTGTGAGGTAGATGCCATTTTATCCTCATTTTACAGATGAGTAAACTGAGGCTGATATAGATTAAGTAATTTGCCCACAGTTAGATGCTAGTGTAAGAGGCAGGATCTGAATTTGGGTCTTCCTGATTCCTAGTCGTGCATTATTGCTACTAAATCATGCTACAACAGTCACTGATAATAATTGCTGCTCATTTTGTTGAAGTAAATATATATAAGCAAAATTGAACTAATATCCTAGCATTGCTTCAATAAGCCTAATGTAGCACTGCAGAGGACATCCTAAAGTGGCATATGTCAGTTGTCAAAGAACTGGTTATCTATGTCTCTTCCTAATAACTGAGGATCTGGTTAATACCATTTTTTTAGATAAATGTACCAGTGACCAAAAGTTGAAAACTTACACTATGTATGAGAATCATCTTGTGGCAGTTTAACAATTTTTTCACTTGTTAAATTAAGATTAAGCCATGAAAATTTCAGGATGGAGCAAAATAACAGTCTTGTGTTTGGTCATTTCTAATTTACAAAGCATGAGTTCCAAAAAAGATTTCAACTCATTCCAAAAGTAACTTTTTTTAATACAATGTATTTTATTCTGTTGAAACATATATCCCATTACTAGTCTTAAAACAGGATCCTTGATAGCATCCATTTTTATAACCTATAGCTTGTTCCAATAATTTGAAGCTAGAATCAACCAAGCTCACTTTTTGCAGCCATCATTTTTGCTTTACATAATTTAATGAATAGGCCAGATAAAAGACATTCCAACTGTATCTGACAAAAGTGGAAGAAAATGGTATTAAAAGACGGTACATACCCTTACATATATAATATTGCAAGAAACTATCTTTATTTGAAAGCAACTTAATAATCAAATAAATAAGATATTTTCTATTTAAAACAGCTACATTTTCCCAATTTTGCTACACTATCCCTTCACTACAATTGCAATTCTTTTACCTCCATGTTTAATGTATTTTTGTTGTTGTTGTTGTTGTTGAAAGAAGTAGTGTGGCATTATGGATAAAGGATGGGCCTTGGAGTTGTAAAGAGCTCACACAGTACTTGTGTAACTATGGACAAATCACTTAACCTCAATGTTCCAGGCCACTTTCTAAGACTATAAAACTTGCAGATGAATTGCTGCTCTGTACCATTAGAAATTTTTATACTGGCAATGATCTATACCATTGATACCAAAGGTCTAGATCAAAAAATGTTTTTTATGGCACCAGATTCCACTAATACGTTGCTGTGTTGGTATATACATTAGAAAAATTTAAATGTTTTCCTATTCCAATCTCCCTGGCTTGGACCAGTGAGACCAATGTAAACTAAGACAACAAAGTTTCACTTTTTAATAATTAATATATTTTAATAGCTACCACTATCTACAAATCTCTTCCATACAGCAATTTTCTAGTTTTTAAATGTTCTGCGATAATGAAACTAGCCTTCAATATTCAGTTAAAAATAAATACCACATACTATCCTTTCTTCCCCTCCAGAATGATTCAACTTATTCTTTTAAAAAAGTAATCACACAATTAGACTCGATTCTTTCTATTTTAATATGAAATCAGTTTCAATAAGTCAAAAGATATTCAACTTTGATACCTTTAAAAAAAAAACATTTTTATCATTAGTCAGTTTCAGCACAGTCAAATGTAAATATCCCCTTCAAAAATTTCATAAAGCTAAAATCATTCCTTGCAAAAAGCATCATAGGATATGTATAAAATGCCTTACCATTAAAGATATTCCACAACTTAAAAGCTTAATAAAACACCATTTTCTTAAGAGTTATTTAGCCTCTTTGCAAGTTGCCACTGCTTGAGAAACAAAAACTTTTCTTTAAATTTACAAAACAGAAAAAACTTCAGTCAGAATTCCATCACAGATGGATACTGAAGTTTTTCATTTTCTGAGGTTATTTATTTTCAAGTGCTATTTCTCAATTCTAAACCTCTTCTAACAACTGACAACCGTAACAAATTTTGCTGAAATTATGTGTAAGTTTGGATATTTCTGTGGTATGGATTACTATACCTCCTACAGAATCAACGGAGCCCTCTAAATTTCCCTTCAGCTTGAGTTAAAACTCTCTGAGAGAACTCAATTGATATTTCCAGAAGCATGGGTAGTACATTTTCCAGTAAGCTACTTGGTTTCCTTTTACTATTTTAAGCAGTTTGACCATTACCAGGATTGCTTCGCATACTTATGTGTCAAGGTTTGATTTCTGGTTCCTGATCATTTTCATGGCAAAAACACTTCAATGAAATCATCTCCCAAACTGATTTTATTCATATTAACTGCAATATGTTTTATACAAAGTACCATTTTCAGGGGAGGAATGCCAGTAAAAGAAAGAGCTTACTAGAATTTCAGTTGATTTTGTTAAAGGAAATTATTTTAAATTAATGTGGCTACAGAACTGTTGCCATACTTGACCTCAGAAAATATATTCCTTCTAATTTTTGCTGTGAACATTTATTTATTTAAGCTAAACTCCAGCTCCTGAATGTTGACCATAAAGAAGTCTAAAATTTCCTGCTATTTCATACTCTTTTTCTAAACAAAGGCAAACATATGTTTGCTGCATTAGTATACACTGCCAGAACATCACTATTAAGTGAAATCATCTATGTATTTTTAGCGGAATCTTTAACAACTTCCACCCCTGTCAGAAACTCGGTGAGTTGAAACAAGGCTGTTTTGTTTTCAGGGAGCAACAATCTGATCTCGCTGGTTTACTAGATGGCGCTCAAAACATTTTTCCATATGCTCTTCTCAAAGAGAATCTGACTTCAGTGTGGTTTACCTTCACCAGTGAATGAAGGCTTTTTTCACCAAACATATCCCAGAGGAAGGTTAGGTCTTCCTGGCTGTCCACATGTGGCTGCAGCTGGGCTGGCAGTGCAGTCAGCAGCTCATACAGACCTATAAAGTGAAAATAAAACACAAAGTGTAATCTAAGGGTGATCTCATTAATTTTGCTTCACAGGTCTGTGTAACTGGCTGCCTGAGGCATGTCATTCTAACTGGATCAAGGAAAACATTTGTCTAAAGAAGCAGAGTAAGCATTCTGTTTTAAGTTCCTAAGAAGCTTGTAACAATGCACTAGTTTTTACCCTTGTCAATTGTCAAATTTCTCTAGCCATTTCTGTTTACGTAACCTTAGAGAAAATGTGTAAAGATTTTTAAAGAATTAGAAGGAAATAAAGCATACATTCCTTTTCTTAATCATTATTACATTTCCTTTAATGTTAGCCAGAGAGCAAAATGAGTCATGAAAAGGAAAAACTTCCTTAAAAGAACAGAAGATGGAAAGGTTCATCTATTAAAAAGACTTTGTGGTTTGTATAAACATTTTTTGCTAACATACTGCTTTTAAAACATCAGTTTTATCTAAAGTCCAAAATAAGTTTCCAAAAAGCAGGACAAAAAGAAAAAATGCATGGCTCACCATTACAACAGTTGGCTGTAAAAAATCCAAGCAAAACACGTGTTTCAGTTTGACTCCAATATTCAGGCTTGCAAAAATGTGGCCAGTATACCTTGAAAGAGTTAAAGTAGTTGCTGCCCCTAGTTATTGGTGGCATGCCTCGCTGAAAGTCTCATGGGGACAGACAGCAGCACAGTGCTCCACAGTAGCAGAAACTATCCATCATGCAGAGGCCATCACACTGCTGTCCAAGAAATGTAGAAACAGTGCTTGCAGGAGCCCTGTTTAGGGAGGTAACCTGGCATGGGCTGATATCAATTCATAGCACATGTTTAATTTTCCAGTGGGATTACTTGGGGTAAAAAGGACAAAATGCCTTTTTCTCCTGTCTGCTGTCTACAAAAACACCAATAACCTCTTGGGATCTACTATACATGGCACAGCTCTTATTTTCAGTCTGAGTAAGTACCGCTGTTCATCAAAAGGACAGCTTTACAAGATATTTAACTAGGAAAGCACATTATGGTAAATTATGGCTTAATGATGACTATGTATATAAGCTGTAAAATATGATGGTTAAAATATTCCATTAATCAGTAATATTTCAAAGTAGCACTGAGGAATTAGGTGAAACACTGGAAATTAAACACTAAAATTCAAAGACTGGGTTAATTGGAAAGTTTTCTTTCATCATTGGTTTTTTAAACATAATATTCTAAGAAAAAAAGAGGAGTTTCCTTCAAATCATATTCTTTTCTGAGGTCTTTGGTGGCTTAACATTCATTTCCTACAATAATCTTAAATTTTAATTAAATCGGTTCTTCTATGTCAAAATTTTTGTATATAAATATATGTGTGCATATAAAGAGAGTGACTGATAACTCAAAACTCAAAACACTGCAACACCACATGATATAAAACATCCAAAGATCACAGGTTCAAACTAAATTGTTGGCTCATAGTAACTTGATTAAAACAAGCTACTAGTCTCATCTAATATAAATGGATATGTGCATCATGCCGATAAAGAGCAAGAATGACTGTTCTAATAAGCAAATTAGACAACTGTAAAAGGAATTAACATGAATATGAAGGAGGAAGAGTTCTGAGTAAGGTTTAGGAAAACTAGTAAACTCACTCAAAAAGTTTGAAATTCTCAACCAATAAGTATTTACTAAGCCTCTATTTGCCAGGGACTGTGCTAGGTGATAAAGATACAAGTACAAAGAATGAAACAATCTCTACTCTCAAGAAACCTACTTTCTAAAAAAGCAGAAAACAAGCACCTATACATACACACACACATACACATAGCATCAATATAAAGTTAATTAATACAAATATATACAAAGGAGTTAAAAACAAGGTAATTTCAAAGGGAAGGCATTAAGTGAGGAGGAAGATCAGGAAAGGATTAGTGTAGAAGATGGTACTTAAGCTGTGTGCTGTCCCTCTCTTAGAGGGACTCAAGAATGTGGAAGCAATGCGAAAGTGCATTCCAGACATGAGGGACAGCCAGGGCAGAGGCATGGAGACAGGAGAAGGAGTATCCTGTGTGAGAAACAGAGAGGAGGCCAGTTTGGCTAGATCCCAGAAAAAAGGTAGGGAAGTAATGTACAAGGAGACCAGAAACCTAAGGTGGTATCAGGTTTTATATTTAATTCTAGCAGCAAAAGGAAGCCACTGGAGTTGATGGAGTATGGCTGTCACACGGTCACATCTGTGTTTAAGGAAAATTAATCTGGCAGTGGAATGTAGGCTAGATTAGAATAGTGAGAGACTTAAGTCATGAAAGCTGTTGCAATAATCTAGATGAAAAGTGATGAAGGCCTGAAGAAAGTTGGTAATACTAAAGTGGAGAGAAGGGGTCCAACTCCAGAGATGTCGTAGAGGTAAAAGCAACAAGTTTTACCAACTCACTGGATAGGCAGAGTAGGGTCAAGTATGGAATTGAGGATAATGACAAGGTTATAAAACCTAGGAGACTGAAAAGATGGTGATACCTTCAATAGAAATTGGGAAGTTTAGAAGAGATGAGGGTTTGGAGGTAAAGATAATGAATTCAGTTTTAAACATGCTAAACTTGAAACATCATTGATACATCCAGTTTCAAATATGCAATAAACAACTGGTGAAAGGAAACTAAGGGATAGTGAAGAGCCTGGGGCTAGATACATACCTATATATGATAGACAGACAGACAGAAATATCTACATACTATAACTACAACTATATATATATACACATGTATAATACACATATGTATCTTATAGACGTGTATGAGATTATATATATGTGTGTGTGTGTGTAACACACACAAACATAAATCTTTAAGTCACCTGCACAAAGATGATAACTGACCCATGGAAGCTAATGAGGTTATTGAGAGTGTAGAAGGATATGAGACCCTAGAAGATGATCTTGGGGAACCCTCACAGTTAGGGGGCATAATATGGAAGATACGGCAGAAAAGGAGAAATGGCCAAACATGCAGGAGGTGTACCAGGAGAGAGTAGAACCATAAAAACCCAAAGAGGAGAAAGTATTGAGAAAGGTAAGGCCAACAGTGTTAAATGCAGCAGTAGGCTGAGAGGGATAAGGGCTGACAAAAAAGATTTGTCAAGTAGAGATCATTGATAACTTTGGAGAGAACAATTTCAGCTGAGAAACAAAGGCATATTGCAAAGGGATCAGAAGCAAGTGAAAGGGCAGTAGAGAGAAGTGGGAGGACAACTGAAGACAGCAAGTATAGACAGCTTTTTCATGAAGTTTGGCTGAGAGAGGAGCAAGTGGTTTAAGTGTGTAGTGAAGGTTTTTTAAGGACAGGGAAGACTTAGGAAAATTTAAAAGCAGTGAGGAAACAACTCAGTAGATAGGAGAGGGTGAAGAACTAAGAAACTGGGGGATGAATGAGACTGCAATCTGCCAGAGAAAGCAGGAGGAAATGGGATTAAGAATGCATGTAGAGGTGTACTTGGAAAGTAGAAAGTCTACTGCTTTGACAGAGACTTATGGAAAGAGAGTGGGCAATGATGTCAAGAAGTTCTGAGATAAAGAAAATGCAAAAAAAAAAAAAAAAAAGGAACCTCATGTCAAATGGCTTCAGTTTTCTCAATAAAGTAAAAGGTGAGGTCCTCAGCTGAGGGTGGGGGTGAGGGTAGAACAGAGGAGGTATGGGAGGACTGAAAAGATTTAGAATAGCTTCTGTGAGGAGTGAGATAATCACTTAAGGAGGAATGAAAAGGCCTGCCTGATTGCAATGAGGGTCCAATTGAGGTTAGATAATGAATTTGGTATGTACCCAGTCAGGAAAGGTGCATTCAACAGCTAATAGGCAAGGTAGATAAGGCAGGTAGTGGGAGTAATCCAGGGCTGAGATTTGACAAAAGATGAGTGGCAACTGGATTGGGGCAGGGGGAAGGGGAGGAGCAGAGGACTCAAGAGCAGATGGCAGTGTAGGGTTAAAATGGCTATATTGGGTAGAGATTGAAGAGGGAGGAAAGTGAAGTCAAAGCAAGGGTAAAGGCCTCAGAAAGTACTGTAGGTATATGGAATGAGGATTGTTGTTGCATGTCCTTCATACCTGAAGAGGACCAATGACATCACAATTTTGGGGTCAAGGTACAGTGTGTTCAACTGTGACTGATCAATCCACTACAGGCTCAGAAGGCTCTACCACAGGTCAGGCACAAATAGTTCACGGGAACATTTGGGAAAGAAATGTCTCTAGATTAGAATATCTCATGTTTCCTTTGTGCTACTGAGATTCTGCTTTGCTCATAGAGCATAGCACCTTCTTTGATAGGGGCACATTACGCTGGACAGTCCTGTGCCAGTATCTCCCATTTCTCACAATCAATACTAAAGTTCCTTAAAGAGACCTTAGGAGTGTCCTTGTATCACTTCTTCTGATCACCATGTGAAAACTTGTCCTGTATAAGTTCTCCATTAAATAGTTTTTTAGGCAAACATATATCTGGCATTCGAACAACGTGGCCAGCCCACTGAAGTTGTGCTTGTGGCAGCAGTCTGAATATTTGGCAGTTCAAATTGAAAGAGAACCTCAGCATTTAGTATCTTATCTTGTCGGGTGATTTTCAGAATCTTCCTAAGACAATTCAAATGGAAGTGGTTCACTTTTCTAGTATGGCGCTGGTATACTGTCCAGGTTTCAAAAACAAACGACAATGAAGTCAGCACAATAGCTCTGTAGACCTTCAGTCTGGTATGCAGCCTAATACCTTTTCTCTTGCACACTTTCAGAGTCTCCGAAACACTGAGGTAGCTCTGGTAATGTGTGCATCAACCTCATCATCTATGTGGACATCCCTGAACATATACTGCCAAGGTAAGTAAACTTATCAAAAGCATTCAAAATTTCTTCACTTCCTGTAACCGATGGCTCCACCTATGGATGGTGTGGTGCTGGCTGGTGGAAGATTTCTGTTTTCTTGACGATGATGGTCAGGCCAAAATTAGCACAAGATATGATCCACATTCTGTTGCATCTCAGCCTCAGAGGCTGCAATGAGTGCAAAATCATCTTTGAACAAAAAAATCACAAGCAACTCTTCCTCCACTTTAGTCTTGGCTTGTGGCCTTTTCAAGTTAAATAGTCTGTCATAAGTGTAGTAGCTAACCTTGATACCATTTTTGTTCTCATTGAAGGCATCTAACACATTATGGAAAACATCATGCTAAAAAGCATGAGAGCAAATGCATAACTCTGCTTCACTCCATTGGTGACTGGGCAGGTGTGAAAGAATTGTCCTTTATCCAGAAGCCATGCAAGCATGCCATCATGAAACTGGCAACAAAAGGAATGGTGGAACAGTGGAAGTTTGTGGTCAGATAGGGGAACATCAGAATTTAAAATCAGAGAAGAGGAACATTTGTGAATAATAGTGCTCTCTAGGGTGTAATCATCCCTATTTGTGGCTGAGTTGGAGCAGAGGAACAGGTTGTTGAATTTAAGGAAGCTGTGGAATTGATAATTTAGGGAGATTGAAGGAACATCTATGTGGATATACTGAAATTCTGCAATGAGGATGGGAGGTAGATATTCTATACATATAGACCCCCCCCCCCAACTCTGCAAAGAAATAACATACCATCTCAGCTCTTCCTTGGAAACAAATTTGGATTAACCTATCTTAAAATTTTTTCCATCATTCTAATTTTGAAAACAATTTTTTTCACAAAGCAAAAAATCAATAGGCAAATGCAACAGGAATAGATTATTTAGCATAGGAATTTTTGGCAGTCCTAAGAAGCATTCTTTTACAATCTTACCTATTTGACACACTATGGATTCTTTAAACTAACATTATTATTCAACTCTAGTATAATTTGTTCTTAAGCCTATCCTTCTTTAAGTAATTAAGATGTCATTTCAATGAAATGCTTGCATTCCATGGCATACAATTGCAGAGGAGGAGGGATCTGATTCCCCCTACCCCAGGTCAATTGATGTAGCCATCGGATATAGTTTCAGATGACAAAGTATTGATATGGTACAAGTTGTTAACATCCCGCCATCCCTTTATAATTATGAATACCCCTCTTTGACTGAAGCAAAGAGGGCAATGGGATTGTCTGGGTTAAAATTTGGCCAAATTCTCCTGAGGTTCTAAATAACTAAACCCTAAAGATAACTTACCACTTTGAGAGTTCAAGACAGTGGAGGCAGGAGGTAGCAGTTTAGAAAAAAAATGGTCTTCATCTCTTGGGTAGAGAGAGAAGAGGATTTTCACTTCTCTCATCCCACAACGGCCAGGGTATCTAGCATTGGAACAATCTGCCTAGAGGAAATCATCCCATCCAGCAGTCAGAAAATCGATTCAGAAGAGTTCAAATCATAGTTGAGGAAGAAGGATGGATACAAAGAGTGAAAGGCAGTGAAAGGCAGAAACAGTTTCAAGGAGCATGACTCCTGATGGCAAAAAGAACAAGCTAAGCTTGGTAAATGAGAGTTGCGATGCAGAGAGGGGCAGTCCCTGGGAATCTATCTAAGCAACCTGCCCAACAGAGCTACTACTTACAGGAGTTTCCTATGGACACTGTATATATTAGCAGAAAAGTATGGCACAGTTTTGTGGGATGAGAGGGAGAATGTATTGCTGTTACTAATTTTACTGTTCCATAATAATAAATGGCTTAGCTAGGAGCTAATCAGGTCTACTTAATGACTGTTAATGGGAAGCACACCATTTGGGGTTCATAAGCTGAAGTTTCAGGAGTGGGTGGTGTCACACTCCCCCTTGTGGAATAATAATCAACCCTCTTCACATCCAACCTACAGACCACTAACTCTTGAGCTGAGAAGTACCCCAGAGGGAATATGACATAATAAATATGAGAAAACTTATATGAATTGATACAAAGTAATCAGAACCACAAAAACAATATACACTATAACAACATAAAAGGGAAGAACAACAGAAACAAACCAATCAAAACTAAGTATTATGGAATTATAAGAACCAGGCTTGGCCCCAAAGAAGACAAATGAGAAGAAGCTATTTTAACCCTACACTGCCATCTACTCTTGAATCCTCTGCTCCTTCCCTCCTCTCTTCCCCCCCACCCCAGTCCTATTACCACTCATCTCTTGTCAAATCTCAGCCCTGGATTACTCTCACTATCTGCCTCATTTACCTTGCCTATTAGCTGTTGAATGCACCAGGAGGAATCTCCCACCTTTCCTGACTGGGTACATACCAAATTCATTATCTAACCTCAACTGCGCCCTCACTGCAGGCCCTTTTATTCCTCCTTAACTTCTTTGCAGAGGTAGGAAGCTACTGACACAGAATATTTGATGCCAGCCTCTTTCGATATGTGTTAGTTTTGCTGAACTTGGTTTTTTCCCCTTCTTTTAAAGTTCTTTATTATAAGGACAGCTCTTTGAGAGTTGAGAGAGGGTAAGGATATACTAGGGAATGTAGGTAATGTAGACATATCAATAAAAATTTTTAAAGTTTTATACAACCTGGCTCCAACCTCCTTTTCCTGCTTTATTACGTATTATTCTCTTTCATACACTCTACGGCCTAGTCAAACTGGCCTTCCTGCTGTTTCTCACACATAGCACTCCATCTCTCTCCCTCTCTGTGAATATGCACAGGCTGTCTCCTCTACCTGGGATGCACCTCTCCCCCTTACCACTGCCTCGTGGAATCCCTAGTGTCCTTCAAAGTTTAGCCTAAGAACTACCTTCCCGATGAAGCTTCTACTGATCTCCCAGCTAAATGCCTTCTCCCTCCAAAATTATCAAGCATTTCTTCTGTATCTATGCACAAGTAGTCACCCTTTAAAAGAATACAAGTCCTCTGAGGACAGGAACTGTTTCATTTTTTTGTTCTTCATGTCTCCAGCACTTAGAAGGTGCCTGGCACTCCTCAAGTAGATGCTTCATAAATTCTTGATAAATTTCTGTACCCTATCTCTGCTCAACTCCAATACTTTCACCATCACAGCTTCTTTGTTTTCCTTAATAGTTTCTATTCTTCACTGAACAAAAAATACCAGATCTAAAAGAGTTGAGTGAGCAAAAGATGTGGAAAAGGTTAGAAGAGCTGCTAGGCTAGGGGCAGCTGACCTTTTAAATTGCCTATGTGGGTCGCCAAAACCTAAACATTCCTCTGTTCAATTAAACTTATGTTAAAAAAAAAAAAAAAAAACTTCCGTAAGAAAAAAAAAACCTCACTCATTTGTGGTCACAAAAGTATATTTATATATATAGTTCACTTTATGCAACAGCTATTCACCTAAAAAGTGGTATCATCATTAACAAATATTCATGCCTACTACGGATAAAACACTGAGCTAGGGGGACGATGAATTTTGAGATTATAAGCCACCAAGGACAGAGCCCGGACTTCCACATGGCATATATGAAAACAGATAAGCATGTAAACAGCAGCATGTGGTTAGTGTTACATGAGTGATATGAACAAGTAAGAATCTGGAGAAGGGAAGAATCATCATTGAGGGTAAAGTCCATTAACGAAGCACTTAAGGATTAAGAGTTTAAACTGCTCTAAGACTTTTTGGACACCCTGCATTTCAGCTGGGCTATAAAGGAGTAGTAAGAAGAGAGATGGGAATGAGGCAGACTAGGATGCTGGGGCTCTGACAGCAAGTGGAGAGGCATCAATGAGCCCACCAGTCACAACATTTTAGAGCTGATAAAGACCTCAGAGATTAGCTGCTCTGGTTATATGTGTCTTGCCAATTTCCAACAGCAGGTAATCACTAAAATTAGTGATTACCTGGTTTTGCCTAGAGTCATAATAAAGTCATCACAAAGGGTTGATCTCTTACACATTCTTTCTACCAAAAAAAAAATCATTTTACAAAAACTCATTTTTATTCATTCTCTACCATATTACCAACTGGAATAATAAATTTTTAAAATTTCTTCCAACTCTTCTGAATCCACCTGTCCCATTCAAGCCCCTGTCTCAGCAGATAATTTTGCCTCCTACTTTGCTAAGTTAACTCTCATAAATCCTTACTTCCAAATCTCAAATCTGATGGGTGTATGTATGTATTTACAACCTTTTCCTCTTCTTCTTTTATCTAAAATTCTTTTTGTGCAGTTAAATTTATGTTTTTGATATAATCATATCTCACCACACCCAGGATCTGGATCCATTAATCCCAATTTTCTCTATTTCATCTTCACTGGCTCCTCCAAAATAACGTTTATTTAATGCCTATGCTTCAAAAGAAGTCTTCCCTTCATACTGTCATCTCTCTCCTCATTTTCACTCCCCAAAATTCTAGGAAGTGAGCTGACTCCAATTCCTGACAAAAAATTCACTCAATTCAACTTTATTAAGTAATAACTACATGAAATGCACTATGCTGGGCATTGTGGAAAATATCAAGATAATTAAGATATAGTTATACCCTCAAAGAGTTTATAATAATAATGATGATATTTACATTTCCATGATGTTTCACAGTTATCAAAGCATTTTAAATATATTAGCTCATTTGATCCTCATAACAACCCTGTGAAGTAGGTGCTCTAATTATCTATATTTTACAGATGAGGAAACTGAGTCTGAGAGAGGTGAAGTGACTTATGAAGGATCACACAGCTAGTAAGTGTCTTGATATAAGAAGCAAACTGACATTTGAACATAATATGTGAGGCACAGAAAATACAGCAATAATCCACATCCAGAGAAAGAACTTTAGAGTCTGAATGCAGATCAAAGCACGCTATTTTCAATTTTTTGTTTTTTGTTTTTTCTTTCTCATGGTTTTTCCCTTTTGTTCTGATTCTTCTTTCATAACATGACTGATGTAGAAACATGCTTAACATGATCATACATGTAAAACCTGTATCAGACTGTTTGATGTCTTAGGGAGAGGGAAAGGAAGGGAAGGAGGGAGAAGAATTTGAAACTCAAAATCTTACAAAAATGAAGTTAAAAACTGTCTTTACGTGTAACTGGGGAAAAATACTACTAAGCTAAAAAAAGAAAAAATAAAGTACAGCACTAAATATAATACAAATTTATAAACAATAAGCACACAAAAACACAGAATATTATGGTTAATCAAATTTAATTGAAGAAACATTAAGGACTTCCTAGGTGCAAGGGTCTAAGCTCGGTATTCCAGACTATTAGAGCTACATTTTTTTTTTTTTTTTTTTTTGAAATTTACATATTTCCATAGAAAAGTCTGAAGAGCTAATATATTCTGAAAGCAACAGCCCTTTATTTGGCACATGTTACACAAAGGACTATTTGTGGCTTAACTTAAAGGAAGGGGGAAAAGAATAAACATTTACTAAGCACGTACTACGTGCACTGCACTATGCTAAGCACCTTGCAAGTATCTTCTCCTGTGATTTGAAGACAGGCATGAGAAGAGGCATAAAGATACATCCGGACAATAGTCACCAAAGAGACAAAGATGCAGCTGGATCTTTGGAGGGGCAGGATATATTCACTATTAGGCCAGCAAAGAGGAAATAAGGCGTTGGATAGGATGAATGTCAGAGCATGACAGGAAAATGAAAGAAATCAATCATGTATCAATGATGAAAGTATTCCCTAGAACTGACACATAATGGGCTCTTGTTACTCCTCGCAGTCTGGAGAGGGAATGCCCAAATTTTGTCTCATACAAGAAGGCTACTCCCAGATTAGAATAAGAGCCAGATATTTTCTGTGCAACTGGGGTCAACTAGGTGACACAGTGGATAGTGTACCAGACCTGGAGTCAGAAAGACTCATCTTGCCGAGTTCAAATCTGGCCCCAGATATTTACTAGCTGTGCGACCCTGGGCAAGTCACTTAACCCTGTTTGTTCCATCTTCTCATCTGTATAATTAACTAGAGAAGGAAATGGCAAAACATTTCATTGTCTTTTCCAAGAAAACCTCAAGTGGGGTCATGAAGAGTTGGACACAGCTGGTACAAACAATGAAACAGGCAATCTCTATGGCAAAGGGACTAACAGTTCTCTTGGGGAAGATAAGATACATATACACATAGCTATAATACAGAGAATGAACTCCTGCCCAGACCTTGGATTCCCACCCCCAAAACTCTACCTTGGAAGTGTTCTTCACTTTATTTTGCCCAGATCCAGAACCACATGTGTCCACTCATCTTTCCGTCTCTAGCTCTGAGAACAGTAATGAAATCAGCACTACTATTCCTAGAAAGGACTTGTCAATCAGTTGCCCTATGACCCCAATTACCATTATCTCCAATTTCCCTGTCCAAAACACTCTCCCCCGGCCACTCTATTATGTGTTATCCTCCCTTATCAGAATGTAAGTTCTTGAAAGTAAGGACTGTCTTACTTGTTTATACTTTAGTTGTATCACTGGCCCTTAGCATAGTGCCAAATATATAGTAAGTACCTAATTAACTTTTTCATTCATTCACACACTCAAAACAATGCCTGCAATGGCATTTGATTCCACAATGGAGTAGCATAAGCAATTTAAGGAAGACAAGATCATTTCTAGCTTGTGGAAAGACAAAGTTTCATGGAAAAGGTAGCACCTGAGCAGGGCCTGAAGAAAGGGTTTTCATCAAATGTAGATGGGGCAGCAACAGAGGTCAAGGTAAGATCTGGAAATAACAGGAAGTCTGTCATGTCTAAAATGTAGAGTGTACAAGGAAAGTGGCATGAAATATGGCTAGAAAGGCAAATCATAATCACATTGTGAAAGACCCTGAAGGTAAAGACAAGGGATCAAAGAAAGAAGAAAAAGACCTATACTTACAAAAGTATTTACAGCAGCTTTTTTTTTTTTTTTAATAATAGCAGTAACAAAGAACTGGTAACTGGTGCCCATCAAGTGGGAAATGGCTGAACAAATTATGGTATATAAAAGTAATGATATTCTGTTATAATAAAGATAAAAGAGGAAGTTTCGGAGAACTTGGAAAGACTTATCTCAACTGAAGCAGAATGAAGTGGAACAATTTAAACAATAACAATAACACTGTAAATCAAATATCTTTGAAAGACTTTAGAACTCCGTTCAATATGATTACCGACCATGATTCTAGAAGACTGAGGGTCTCCTGACAGAGAAGTGATGGACTCAAGACGCAGAAGGAGATGTACATTTTGAGATGTGGTCAATGTGAGAATTTATTTTATGTAATTTCATGTTTGTTAGAAAGATGGAGGATTTTTCCAATTTGGGGGATGGGATGGAGAGAGAATAAATGCTTGTTAATTGAGGGGAAAAAATTTAAAAGAAAAGTGAAGTGCCATGATCAGATCTATAGTATAAAAAGATTCCTCTGGCTGTGTGACCCTGGGCAAGTCACTTAACCCCAACTGCCTTTAAAAAAAAAAAAAGATCCCTCTGGAAGTGGTGCATAAAACAGATTGGAGGGAAGAAAATCTGGAAGTGATAGGACTTTTTTGAAATGTGCCTCAACACTAAGGGGTAATAAGGCCTTGAAGATAGACCTGATTTTGGTTCCTAATCATTCTGGAATCAAAGCGCAGGCATTTCATCAATGATCTGGCATTATTTTTCTTGAGGCTGCAACTCACCACCAGTTTTACTACCCAGTCCTTTGCCATACTGAAACTGCTCACTCAAAGCTCAATGACTCCCTAATTGCCAAATCCAATGATTATCACTCTTCATCCTCCTTGATCTTTTTGCACTATCTAACCCTGTTAACCATCTAATGTGTCTTGATACTCTCTCTTCACTTAGCTTTTCTTTGTTTGACTTTTCTGGTTGTGTTCTCTTCTTGTCCTCTAGATGGGAATGTTTGCCAAAATACTAACATCTGTGTTCTCTTAGCTACTGTTTTCTCTTGTATCTGTCTAATGTAGACAGCAGCTCAAACTCAACACTTCCAAAATGGAACTCCATCTTGCTCTACTTTCTGATTTCCCTATTTCTATTCATCTTTATCCTAACTACCTGGATTTAAATTCTAAATCACTTTCTACTCCTCCTCATTAGGCACTTGCACATGTGGTTAGATGCCATATTGGGTCAATTCTACCTAAACAGTATCACAAAAATAAAACTACTGGCATCACCACTTTAGCTCAACCCTAGCTGGGGAGAGATTCTGATTCAAATGACAAATTGTTACTCTATGTTTTATGGCAAGATTCTGGGCCTTATTCTGAGAGTGATTCAACTTCAAGTTAAAGAGATTTGTTGTTTTAAATTTTGCCATCCCTAATTTACTGCTGACTCTGTAAAATTTTAGAAAAAATGTATCACAAAATTACTTCTATGGAAGAATTACATACAACTTTTAATTTCATCCAGTTAGCCTTTAGAATATTTCTTTTAAGCATAAAACTACTGAAATACACTGAAAACCATTACCTACTATGACAACAGTAGAAGCACTTCACCTACTAATCTAACTTAATGGTCCTTTTTTAGTAATAATTGTTAAATAACTGTGATCAGAATATATGACCCAACTGTCCAAAACCGTTATTGCAAAACAGCATTATTTTACTAACATACTCTAAGAAGTCTAAGTTGCCCAGTTTTATTTTGAAGAATATATAAAATTTTGATAATGCTCAGATTCTCTGATAATTAAGCATTTTGAATGTTAAAGCATCTACTTCAAACATAAAATTAGTGAAAACAGCTTATTGACTATTGCTATTGGTAATTCAGAGGCTCAGTTTTGTCACTGTAAATGACATACACTATAAAATCAATTTACTATCCTCCTATATTTGGCAACTCTCCAAAGAGAAAACTCACAGAGGCAAGAATACTAACAGGGATGATTCAGTCATCTAAAAGGTGAGTGTTTATGTTCTAGATATAGATTAGGTTTCTACATTTCATTTACTTTATAATTTTCCAAATGCTTATATAATTGCCCCATTTAAAAAAATTGGTAGAATTTCATTTTTTTTTTCTTTCAGATGTTGTATTATTAGAATTTAAGGCAGCTAGATGGCACAGTAGATAGAGTATTGGGCCCGAAAGTCAGAAAGACCTAAGTTCAAATCTGACTTCAGATACTTACTAGCCATGTGACCCTGGGCAAGTCACTTAACCCTGTTTGCCTGGGTTTCCTCATCTGTAAAATGAGCTGGAGAAGGAAACGGCAAACTGCTCCAGTATCTTTGCCAAGAAAACCCCAAATGGGGTCATGAAGAGTCAGACATGACTGAACAACAAAAATTATTAGAATATAGTCAATCTAGGAAACTTGAGGTTTGCACACAATGGCAGGGATGCTGAAACAACTAAGTCCATCAAACAAAAAGAAAAGTCACTTCCTAGGATTTCTCCCTCATATTTGAGGGATAGTCTACTAAATTGGTCTTTATTGTATAATGTGTCAGAAAGATGTAGTAAACATATACTTTATGATCATTAAAGTTTTGAAAGCCACAATGAAAAAAGGAGTTTAGAAATGAGGTTACTCTCCCTGAAATAACAGTTATGAGGTAAAACTGTAAAAAAAGTAAAATTCATTGGGAGCTGCCCTATCTGGCAGATAACAGGAGTCCTAAAATGTCTTTGCACCATCATTAAGACTACAAGATAAACGCAAAAAATCTGGAGTAAGTAAAATGTAGGAGAAGAGGGTACAAGATAAATAAGATGTTTGCTGGATTATTTTAAATTCTGTAATGACCTAAAGGACTACACAAAATGACAATGCCATGCTCCATAATTTACTGAACTATACTGGTTATACTGAACTATAATGGCTTCTGAGGTTTCTTCCAATTCTGTGATTCTTTGATACTGTGATACTATAATTATATAGCATAAGCTTTTCACACCCATTAGTACTCTTGCCTCTCTGAGTTTTCTCTTTGGTGTTTAGCCAAATACAGGAGGATAGTAAATTAACTACATAGTGTATGACATCTGCACAGTGACAAAACTGAGCCTCTGAATTACTGATAGCAAATTTGCTTAAAGAAAACTTGATATTTCAAGAAGACAGCATAATCTATAGCCAAATGGAAATTCACTATGTGGTCTAATCAACTAATCAACAAGAATTTATAAGTGCTTACTATGTGCTTGGCACCAGGGATTAGAAGTATAAAGAATGAAATAATCCATGTTCACAAGGATTTTACACTATCACAAGGAAGGAAGACAAGTACATATAGAAATCTACACAGCATAAAGTTAATAAACATGAACACAAGCAAATATGTATTTGTCAAAATGAAGACCAAAGAAGGCTTAGCAGCAGCAATGAAAATTAAGTATATACAGTCAGTATATAGTAAGCAGACCAGAGCAAGGAGAAAATAGAAAATCTAAGTTATGACCACATTTATGAAGCAGAAATAAGGAGGGTAACAAGATACAGAAAATGCTCTGAATGTATAAAACAAAAGGGAAATTGGAGGCAAAGAATATAGAGTTGTTTGTGAAACAAACCTGTTATTTTTCTTTAAAAAACAAAACAAAAACAAAAACAAATTTAAAAATCCTTTTATTTTAAAAATATAGGGCATCCCAAAAGTCTTAGTGCAGTTCTACGTTATTAAAGCTCGTATTAGAAATCATGCATTAGAATAACCCTACCCTTACTCATTCTAATGAGGACATAAGGATGTTTCCCAAACCATCCAGTCATCTACCCTAACTATCTTGCTATATGACTCACCTATCACCAGTAGGAGTTCATGTTTAGATTGGGTAATGTCAGAGTTTATTAATTAAACTACTACCTAGAGTGAGACCCTCTTTATGAATGGATGAGATGAAGGGAAGGATTAGGTCATGGGATTTAAGGAGCCTGAAGAATTGGGAGTTTGGAGAGTTTGAAAGAGGTTCTATGTGGACACTAAAGTCCCCTAACGTAAGGATAGGAGCTGCAATGAGAGGAAAAGTATGAGCCAGGTGCTGACCTCCTTTATAAAGGAGGAAGAATGATCTGCAGGTCAGTATATTATAACCACCTTATTATAACCTGAATTAGGAGGAAAATGTAAGCTTTTTAAGGGCAGAGACTGTCTCACTTTTATATTTTATATATTCCCAGCAATTACCACAGTGCCTGGCACATAATAAATGTTTAATAAATGCTTCTGCACTCATGTATCCTGCCAGTTTACTAGTCTTAGATCAATTGATAAAACATGAGTAAAACTTTCAAGTTTTATCCTAATGACTTGTTTACAACCCAAACAGCTTCATCTTAGAGATGGGGAAAAAAAAAACTTAGCTCACTAAAGGGATAACAAAAGTATTCAAATGACAGGCATAAGGCAAAATAAGAATTTAAGTAATACACACCATACCAACATCTCCAAAGTATAAACCATTTATGAAAACAAGTAGAAAAATGTTTACCAAATAACATCAGACACACACTCAGAGACCACTTTTCTACATAATGAGATTTTAACCACATGACTAAAAATGTGTGAATATGTCTCAGTCTGACCTGCACACAACCTGGGACTACACATAGAATGCAAAAACAAGCCAACCAATGACTTCATAGTATTCACCTTCAAACAAACCACACTTTATTACTAAGTAAATTATATTACGTATATCAAAATTAATTTCACTCAATAACAGAAAGAAAAATTTTTGCACTTTTTGATTCCCCCCCAAATAATTATAAAACACAAAGAAATTTGTATGTCCAAAATGTGGTGAATTGTTATTAACATAAAGTGAGATATATATAAGGAGACATGTTTACCAATAGTGTTTATCACTATCGTAAAGGATGCCCACTGAAGAGTTCAATTCAAAGCATGATTTTATAATAGGTGTTAAAGTTCTCCAAATGTTCCTTCTGCAGCCCAGAATGAGCAGCTAGATAGAGACACACAGTGGAGAGAGCGCCAGACTTGGAGTCAGGAACACCTGTGTTCAAATCCTCAGACACTTCCTAGCTGTGTGATCTGAGTCAAGTCATTTAACCCGTTTGCCTCAGTTTCCTCACCTGTAAAATGATCTGAAGGAAATCGCAAACTACTCCAGTATCTCTGCCAAGAAAACCCCAAATAGGGTCATAAAGAGGTGGGCAAGACTAAAAAGGACTCAACAACAACAAGCACACCAGAATAGTGCAGAGATATTTGTAATCATTTAAAAGAATTCGGCCTAACTATCCACACAGGAAGAAACGAATGGATGAATAATGTCTATTGTCCAGGCCTTAATAAGCAACTGGACGGATAACCCATAAAGCTGGTCCATTAGTACAAACATTATGGACAGATTCTGTAGATATCCATGAACTGGACCCAGAATCAAAGAGGAAAACAGCAGGATGCATTGCAATAGATAATTGTCCATTGATTTGAGTAAACCCAAGCTTGTCTACTAGATAAAGAGCTGTCTTTTTAACTTCAATATTCCTGTAGTGATGCTATATGGTTCTCACAGAATATGACAGGCAATGAAGGATGAAAGCTGTGAATCAATTAAAAGTCAATGAGCAGAGCCATGATAAAAAGCATATAGACACAAGCAGCATAAAGCAGACATCTCAATGAAAGAGGAAGGCAGAACGTCATATATTGAGAATGGCATTTAACTAATTGTCAGCCAATAAGCTCTATTAATATTCATGAAATGTCAGAAGATAGAGAGGAAGGCCTCCATCATATTAAGTGGACTCTCTATGAAGGATTTATGGGAGGACACAGACAACAGTCACAGAAGATGACAAGATGTGGGTATGATGTAACTCTTCAGGGAATGTTCCTGTATTTGAAATCACAGGTCCATTGAATCATTAAGGATTATCAGGGTAAATTTTAAAATGAATGCCAATGGGAAAAATCAGATTTATTATATTAGAAAACTCTTTGCAAAGGCAATTTTCTGGAATCCATCTTATGAATAATATTTCATCATATTCTACATTGAGTACAATGCTAGGGACATACCATAAGTGCTTAAATATTTAATGGCTAACACTAAGGAAAGTATTACATAGGTTGAGCTTTTTTAAGGACAACACTTCTTTCATATTCATTAAATGTCACTCATTTCTATTCATTAAACTTAATACAGTTTGATCTAATAAATCTTAAGGAAATAAATTTAATACTAAAAAGAGCAAATCAATGCTACAAATATATCATTTTTTAGAATAAAGTGCCTTTTAAATCAGAATCAAAAAGAAACACAATTTTTTTCCAGTTCTGAAAAACTGTTTCTGTATTATTATAATATTCTATACAGGACAGTAGATCCTAGGAGAAAAATAAATGGCTAAGAAATTGATGAAAGCGTTCCCGTAGTGAACCATACACTGACTGCAGATTCCAGATGCTCAACATTCTTGACATCAGGATGGAAAAATTTACTGTTAGTCTAGAGAAATTTAATATTACCATTCTTGTCATATCCCTCATAGCTTCGTTATTAGGACAAGTCTGGGGAAGCTATAACCACTGTTAAATGAAAAAAAAATCTGGTCTCTGCGTTCCATCATTGTTACATATTATGAAACAAAGTTCTTAGGAATAGTATAGAAAAGATACCAGAAAAGAAATGCAAAATTTTTACATTCATTTGTTTTTTTTCTTCTTAGCTTTGCCATTTGTATTCCACATAATATAGAACCAGACATAAGACCAAAGAAATTTTAGTATAACTCTGAGGTAATAAACACTAAAGAACATACATCTAAGCCCAGAACAACACTGTAAAATTTTATTGTATTAACAAAATAGGACAAACCAACCTTTAAATTTTCCACTTTGTCAAAGGTAAAACAACCAGAAGTGCTCACTGCTGTTTATAACAGGTTTCGATTTTTCTTATTTAAAATATATTTTAGGGCTTTCCAGAAGAATGCACTACTCAAGTGCTTTAGAACGCTGACAAGCATACACCTTAGACATCATCTATTACAATCAAATAAAAAATATATCTATTGAGAAAAAAAGTGGAAAAACATCTGAAACATTTAAAATAAAATCTTCCTACAATTGACTTCTTTTTTATTTGAAACTAAAAATTCTGCTTAAAACATTAGGAAGAGACAATAATGGAAAGATATGACTTTGGACAGAATAATTATATACACCTATCTGAAAATTTATTTTAAATATTTCTAAAGCTCCATTTAATAAAAGGCTATTACATTCTCTTCTATTTTTTTCTATTATGAGTAATTTGAGATATGAAATATGTATACCTGAAGATGATAAATGCTACACTAAAAGCATATGAGTATAAGGCATAAGCACATGACATAAAGCATTAGAGTATTTGGCTCACATAATTTTTAAAAATTCATTCAAAGAATATTTATCAATATGTGCAAAGCACTGTACTAGACAGTGAGGGATATAAATATAAAATATAACACCACAGAATTTCATAATTCAAAGGTACCTCAGAACACTCATCCACCCATCTCTCCGACTACTTTAAGCCTACACTGCCATTAGAGCCTAGTCAAGTAGTCCTAGTTCAGTAAACTGAACAGAAATGATCCAGTCAAAGGAAACTCAGAATCTCCCAAGCCAGCTTACTCTACTCTTAGACAGCTCTGACTGGCTGAAACAACTGAACAAGAAAAAACTGTCAATTTTTTTCTTTTTATTAAGTCTATATCTGCCTCTTGGTAATTCCTAGATTGTACTCTCTGAGGCCAAGGAGAACAGATTAATTCCTACATCCACATGACAATCCTTCAAATACTTGAAGCTAGCATGTTCCCACCAACCCAAATAATCTCTTCTTGATACTAAACATTCCCATCGCCTTCAGCCAGTACTCATATAGCACGGTCTCCAAATCCTCCGACCCCTTCGTCATTCTCCAGCCTGTCAATGTCCCTATAAAATGTATTACACAGAACTGAATATAATAACATACCAGGTCATTATCTAACCCGGAAAAAACACAACATAGTCTATTACACCCTTTTCATTATGAGGAGCATGCCCTCTCAATGTAGTATAAAACCATGCCAGTTGTTTTGGTTACCAAGGTGTTCAGGTCACTCTTGCTATGCACTAAAACACCCATGTATTTTTCCACAGAAATAGTTTTCTAGCCAAATGTCCCCCATTCTGTACTTTAAAACTTAATTTTTTGAAAACTGATCACAGAATTTTATGTTTCATTACCTATTAAATCCTATTCTATTAGATTTTGTATATCATCCTACTCTATCGACATATTTTTGGATTCTTGGCATCTGTTTCCCACTCCTAGTCTTCACAACACAGCATCCACGTCAGGTTGTTTTAAAAAATATTAAACTCAGGTCCAAGAACACATCACTGCTAGAGACATTCCCATCAACTAATGACAACTCTGAAGCCAATCACCTAACCAAACCCAAATCTACCTATCTCTACTATCATTTGTACCACATCTTGCCATTCTATCCACATGGACAACACAAGAAACAAACAAATGATCTGATGAAATCCAGGTAAGCTACATATACAGCATCCTTCTGATTAAAAATAAAAAAAAAAAGTTATGTTAGTATAACCTGTACTTAATAAAGCTATGTTGGCTTTTTAGGGATCACCACTCACATTTCCAAATATAGTCAGTTAGGAATGAAAGTCAAGTTCACCAGCCTCTAGTTTAGAGAGCTCATTCTCTTTTTATTATTTTAAATATGGTCAATATTCATACATCACTAGTCTTATAGCACTATTCACATTCTTTAATATTTTTCAAAGACCACTGGCTCATATCTATCAGTTATAATAGATAATATGATAAATGATGGCTCAGGGATCATTATTTATCAGTTCTTTTGATAACCCTGGGATTTAGTTCATCCAGCTCTGGTAACTTATCAATGGTAGTTAAGTGCTCCTTTCCGCATTTATCTTAGGTTTTAAATCTCTGTTAACCATTTTTGGTTTATTCTTCCCATGATTCTAAACATGCCATTCTGCAATAACATGATTAATATATACAGCCAAGTAAAAAAAATAACAAAAACCCACTATGACCAGATCCCACCATACCATTACAAAACTCAGCTGAAGCAGCATTGGCTAATATCTCATTTAACCTGCCTGCCTGTCCTGAATCCTTTGCACACAGTAAATGTTCAATAAACTTTTGCTATGATTTATCAATACACTGTTCAAATAAACTTCCCCCTCTCTAATACTGTGATTCACAGCATACCACAGTGTAATACAGTTAAACACAGAGCTAGACTCGAACTCAGAAAGATCCAGGTCTAACCCAGGTTAGACATGACCTGTGTGATCACAGGCAGGAACCTTCACCTTTCTGTACCTCAATATTTTCATTTATGGGGTGTATGGAGTGTTCTAGGAGGACTAGCACCTTTGGTGTGAGGGCTTGCTGGGCCCCTTTCAGGGCTGCTCATCCACTTTTGGTGTCCACCTGTCCCCCAACTCTCACCTGTGGTTCCAAGAAATTAGCATGCACAGCAGCCACACCCCAGTAAAACTGTGTCAGCAGACAGGCTAAATCAGGTTGAGGGTAACCAACTAACCTCAAAACCACGGTGAGCTGGGGGGATATCTACTCTAAGCATGTGAAGACTACCCCGAGCAGAATGGACAGATGGTAACAATTTGTTCCAACAGCCTTGAAGGCAGCTGAAGCAGGCACTGTGGAGAACTTAGAGCTTGGTCAGACACTGAAGACACTACAAAGCCAAGTAAAGAAAATAACAATGATCCACTGCATCATGGGCCTTTGCCAGTCATCCTGACTTTTGTCTTGCCACAGGACTTTGATGATTATGGAAGAGAGAGTAAGGCTGGCTTTTGCAATTCTGCCTCCCTTAAATCCAATTTACCTGCAAGTCAATATATCACCCCATGATGTCACAGTCCTCTTCAAAAACAAAGGAAAAACATTTTCATTTATAAAATGCAAATAAGAACTATCATTATCTACCCTCACAATCTTATATGAGGCTCAAAAGAAATAATGTACTAAGACTTAAAACACAATAAAAATTTAGTTACTATGTGTTCTTACCAATCAGTAACATTAAAGTCAGTATAGCTACACCTGACCCATGGGGCTTACAATTAACAGGACACATGAGTGTCCTGTAGAAGTGTTACGATTACCTACCATAAAAGTTATCAGAATCCAAATCTACTTAAGGAGATTTCAGAGCTCACAAATGACAAATATGATCTGAAATATAATCTGAAGCCACTGCAGTCTAGTTAAAATGATGATCTGAGAATGCTTGGCAACAGAATGAGGATTAATAATGTAGGTAGGACAACCTTAAATTATATGTTAGTTCAGTCTACTTTTATCTGGAAATTGGAGCAATACATCACGGAAAAGGTGACATTAAAGCCTGGAATTTACAAATTCTACATCTTAGTTAACCAGAATACTGGTCATTCACCCTGATACCATCTTGCATTCCCTTGCTTCTGTAAACTTATGTAGGCTATTCTCCATGCCTGCAACACACTCCCTCATCATTTCCATCTCCAGAAACCTTTGTCTTTCAAGGTCCAACTTAAGTATCACTATCTCCATGAAGTTTTATTGTTCCTCCAAATTGAAAGTATCCTCTCCCTCTCCAAATTTCCTTAGATGACTTAGTCTGACATTCCTCCTTTGCTCTTATAATAATCTACTTATTATCATTTTTTGTGCATATATCATAACTCCCACTATTAGATTATAAACTTCTCATTACAGACTGGGTTATTTTTCATCTTCAAATTGCCTGTGTCTTGCAAAAAAGTGAAAGCACTCTCCTCCACCTCACATTACTTTAAGTCCCTACTGCCAAGTACTTTTTATTGAATCAGCTTGAAATTATCAAGTATGACTTTACTGAATTCAATTCATTAAGGATAATAAATTTTTAGATTTAAGGGTATAACATAGATACCATGAATTTACATATTTTGGCTCTAATACATCAAATTTAAGTTGAAGTTTTAGGATTTATCTCTAACTAACTTCTAGAATTCCAAGCTAAGCAAATACCTTGTTTCTGCCTCATATTACAGGGAAATACTCAAAACTCTTAAATGTTGATTTAAGAATAATAATAAATGGTGACATTTACACAGAGCTTTAAAGTTCACAGATAGATACATACATACGTGTGTGTGTGTGTGTGTGTGTGCGTGTGTTTATATATATATAAAATCTCATTATCTTCACAATGGCCTTGGGGGGAAGATACTAGAGAGTATACAGATACTCTTATTCTCAATTCATAGACACAAAAACTGAGGCTCATACAAATAAAGTGATTTGACCTGGGTCACAATTAGTATAGGAGATAGGACAGGAGCCAACATGGTCAGACCAGAATTTTAGAAATATGACTTGCAGCTGAGTGGAATATAGATTCAAGTGAATAGAGCCTTTAGTCTGCAGAACCAGCCAAAAGCTACTGCAATATTACAGTGTGACATAATGAGAGCCCATACTAGGTGGTAGCTGAATAAGTGGAGAGAAGGGGACATGTATGAGAGACACTGTAAAGAAAAAATAACAAGATTTGGCAACAGATTACATATGTAGAGTGAACACAAATGAGAAGTCCAGGGAGATAACTGAGATTGAAAGCCTGGGTGATGGGGAAAAAAAAATAGGAAGAGGAGAGGATTTGGGAGGAGAAATGAGTTTTGTTTTGGACATGTTGAGTCTAAGAATACCTATCAATGAAAAGGTAGAGATTCTTAACCTAGAGTCCATGAATTTGATCTTTAAAACTATGTTGATTAATGTATTTCAATATACTTGTTTTCCTTTGTAAACCAACATATTTTATTTTATGCATTTAAAAACATTATTCTAAGAAAACATTCATAGGCTCCACCAGCCTTTTATTTTTTCCCATTTCCCATCCAGCTCCACTCTTCTGGACTGGACCCCATCACGCTCCTCAGAATCTCAACATCAGGAAAATCATCATACTTCAAGACTACATCAACCTTGATACTCGCACCTCATCATTACATCATACAATCTGCCCTTCTGGTTGGAGCAAAGATTTCCACCGAAAGCTTCCATTTAAAGAAGGGTCCCAGGACAGTAATCTCCTTTTTTCCCCCACTTTAAAAAGTAGCATGAATTTTTTGTATAGAGAATAGAAATTTATGGGGGCAGCTAGGTGGCGCAGTGAATAGAGCACTGGCCCTGGACTCAGGAGGAACTGAGTTCAAATCCAGCCTCAGACACTTAATATTTAATAGCTATGTGACCCTGGGCACGTCACTTAATCCCAATTGCCTAAACCCCACCCCACTTCCCCCAAAAAAAGACAAAACAAAGAGAATAGAAATTTATACTCTGGGAAGGCAAAAGTTGAGAAAACCACAGAACGAAGTGCTGAAAATGATTTCTAATTCAGCAATTTGCCTTGTGATGCTTCTAAACACTGTCCACCAACACCAGAAACAGTAACAATTCACCCTAATTAGAAGCAGTCTAGAACTCTCATCTTATCCCATGCAGAGATATTCAAATAAGCTAGAAGGACCTGCTTCCTTTATAATCAATTGTTCTCTTCTGAAACACTGTAGTACCCTCTAAGCAAGAAGTTTACTCATATGCTCTCAGATGGAATGCCTCTGAACCTATCGCAATAGTAGGGAAATATTTACTATTCCTGTAATGGTAGGGAAGAATAATATTATACAGGAGAAGTAATGAAGCACTTGGAAGCCTTCAGAGCAGTAGTTAAAAGTTCTCAGGTGTCCATCGCAACATGATGTGCCACAACAACAGATATCAAAAGAATTAAGCCAATGTTTTCTTTCTAAATTATATCTGAAATAAAAAAAAAATCTTTAATATACACCATTTTTCAACAGTGTAGGTTTCCCACCTGGCTGCTCTCCTTTGGACTGGACTACATCATGCCTCCTTCTTCACTATCACCTCTAATCCCATGTTTCTGCTTCTTTCATGTGTTGTCTTCCATCATTAGATTGTCAACTCCTTGAGGGCTGAGACTTTTTTGATATTTATATCTCCATGGTTTAATTAGCATATAGTGCCCGGTACATAGCAGATGCTTAATATATGTTTGTTTACTGAAAAAATAAATGTGTATTGACCAAAGGGGATCCATGACACAAAAGGGTTTAGAATCCCCAGTCTTGTGGGAAACAAGGGTCCAGGACAGAGTTAGGAAAATAACCTTGATGAAGATCGAGCAGAGGAGATGAGAAAGAACAGTCAGATAGGTAGGTAGGAAATCAGGAGAAAGCAAGTGTCACAAAAACCTACAGAGGAAAAATAATCCAGGAGGAGAGAGTGGTACTGTATCAAAAGCTGCATGTAATTGGGGGGAAAATAAAATATTTTTTTAAAAGCTGCAGAAAGGTCAAAACAAATGAGGATTGCGAAAAGGACAAGAGATCTGACAATTAAGAAAGCATTGATTACTTAGAAGAGAGCAGTTTCAGTTGAATGATAAAATCAGAAATCAAACTAAATGTGGTTGAGAAATGAGTGAAAGGAGAAAAAATAGAATTACCACTGTTTTTCACGGGTGTTCTCAAATAACTTAGCTATGAAAGGGAGGAGAGATACAGAATTACTGCTTGTAGAGATCGCTGGATCAAGTCAATTTTTAAAGGATAGGAGAGACATAAGAATGTATGAAGGTAGTACTTAAGGAACCAATACACAAGGTGAAACTGAAGATCAGAGAGAAAGCAGAGAAGATAGAAAGGACAATATTCTGGAGAAGATAAAAGGGTATAGAATCAAGGGGACATGTGAAAAGGTTTGGCTTGGTATAAGAGCCACCTCTTTATCTGAGACCAAAATGAAAAAGGGGAGTGGTGAGATGTCTGAGTGATGTGAAATGAGGAGGGAGCTCTTGGGAAATGGTCTCAATTTTTTCAACGAAGTATGAGGCAAGGCCTTCAGCTAAGAGTATATGTGGAAAACAGGCTATGAGGGCCCTGAGAAGAAACAAATATGTTCAGAACAATAAGTGGTAAGAATGGGATAGAAAACTAATTGGGAAGGTTAGGGATAAGGGATTATCTTGTTACAATGAGAGTCCTATTGAAATTATGTAATGTGAATTTGTAATGGACCCAGTCAACATAGTTTTACAATTTTCTCCAGCTCAATTCAGCAGCATGTGAAGGGGGGGTGGGGTGGGGGGGAAGAGAGATGGTGAGAGTAATCCAAGGTTGAAGTTTGATACAGAGTGATATATGATAGGATATGGAGACAAGTGACTCAAGTGTAGATCATGATAGGTGTAGAGTTGAAATGCTTTGCCACATGGTCAAGAAGGGGAAAATAGGGAGTACGAGTGATGGCCTGGGAAAGAACTGAGGGGTAGAAAGATTGGAGGACATTATGACGATGAATAATATGGTTAGAAGTCATAAGGTAGAGGACAAGTTATGATCAGATAAATGAATTTCAGAGTTTATGAATGGAGAATCAGAACATCTGTAGGTGATAGATGACAAGGTTATGGTCATCTCTGTGTGTAGCTTAGGTGGAAGAGAGGAGTTGATTATGAAAACAGAATAGATGGAGGAATTGGGAAGTTAGATATGTGATGAAGCATCAATATGTATACTGAAATTCCCTAAATCATTAAGGCAGGTTCATGCAGTTTAGTCCTGGAAAGTACATGTAAGAGCTACTGAGGCAACTGTAAGTCACTTCTCCATACAGGGACTCCATTGCTTAATCTTAGCTTAAAGTAGGGCAAGAGAATTATATTTATCTCTTTCCCAATTTTAAGAAGTAGGCAAGGTACCTACTACATAATCAAACCTCTCTCATTCTTTTTGAGGCTAAGGATAAACACATTTTTAATTTACCCTTAATGGTCTCAGGAACTAGCAACCTACCATGGTGTGATTGTGCAAATTAAAAGAGAAAATATATATAAAGCACTTTGCAAACCTTAGAGCACTATATAAATGTTTGCTATTATTGTCATTATGACTATTATTATTCACAGAATGCTCTAAGAATTCCAAACGTTGTAAAGAATGCAAAAGAAATATAAATACAGTCCCAGTCCTTAAGCAATTTATAATCTAGTTGGAGGCAGAAAAAAAAAAGAGCTAAATACTTATTGACTGATGTAATCAATAGGACCTAGCAGTTCCCAATCTCAAACTACCTGACAAATAAGTAATTCTCAAAACAGTTTGGTACTGGCAAAATAAATAAATAAATAAAGAGCTCAATCAATTGAGCAGATTAAGTATACAACATAAATAAGTAAAATATATTTAATACCCTAATATTTATTAAATATAAAAACCCTAGGTATTGGGATAAGGACCTGTTATTTGACAACAACTCCTGGGAAAACTGGACAGCAGTGTGGAGGAAATTAGATTTAGATCAATATCTCACATTTCATACACAAATAATCTCCAAATAGGTATATAAGGTATATATATTAAGTCAAATCATAAACTAATTAGAGAAACATGGCAGAAAATTACCTACCAAAATCTATGGACATAAAGTTCATGACCAAACAAGGAAGAAAGAAACTGACTGATCAATGTGGCAAAGGTAACCAAAAAAAGAAAATAATAAATGTTAGAGGGGCTGTGAAAAAAACAGATCAATGAACTACTGGTGGACCTATGAATGGGTAAAACCATTCTGGAAAGTAATGTGGAATTCTACACAAAATGATACTACACAGTATGTGTCCTTTAGACAGCTATACCACTGCTAAGCCTCTACTCACAAAAGATCAAAGAAAGAGGAAAAGGTACTATATGTACAAAAAATATTTCTAGCAGCTCTTTCTCTGGTGGCAAAAAAATTAAAAACTAAGGGGATACTCATCAGTTGAGGATGGGTGACTAAGCTGAATGTGATAAGAGTATTATTACACAAAATAAGGAAATAGAAGATTTTTAAAGGACATGGAAATACTTATATGAATTGATGTGAAGTGAAGGAAGCAAAACCAGAATAACACTTTATGTTATAACATCAATATCATGAAAATGAACAATTTTGAGAACATTTTTACAAACTGATAAATAATGAAATGAGCAAAAGCAGGAGAACAATGTATATAATATCAACAATGTAAAAACAAATAACTCTGAAAGCCATAAGAATTGTGATCAATATAATATAATGACTGTTCATAATTCCAGTGGACCACTGGTGAAACATGTTATCAGTTACAGAGGTGATAGAGTTAAGGTGCAGAATAAGATACATATACTTTGTTATATTGCCACTCAGGATATATGTCTTCCTTGACTATTCATACTTGCTTATAAGAAATTTGTTTTTTTTTTCTTTTCCCCAATGGGGTGAAGGGTGGGCAGGAGAAAAAGCAGATTTCTGTTTTTTTTTTTTAATTCAAAGGTAGAAGGTGATATAGATGTGGAATGTTGCATGCACTTTATTATTAGTTTAACTCTTTAGTAAGAGTCCTCTCAAAAAGTGAGAGTAATTTGTAAATGTTTGTAATATAAAAAAAACTTTTCCTTTTTTTCAAATTAATTTATTTACTTTCAGTTTTCAACATTCACTTCCATAAGATTTTGATTTTTAAGTTTACTCCTCCTCCTTCTCCTCCGCCCTCCCCAAGATGGCATGCAATCTGATATAGGCTCTACATATATATTCCTATTAAACATATTTTCACATTAGTCACATTGTAAAGAAGAATTAGGACCAATAGAAAGAACCACAAAAAAGAAGAAACAAAACAGAAGAAAAAAAATAGCAAATAGTATGCTTCAATCTGCATTCAGACTCCACAGTTCTTTCTCTGGATGTGGATAGCATTTTTCATCATGAGTCTTTTGGAGATAGATCTTTGCATTGCTGAGAAGAGCTAAGTCTATCAAAGTTAGTCATTGCACAATGTGGCTGTTACTGTGTACAATGTTCTCCTGGTTCTGCTCACTTTACTCAGCATCAGTCCATACAAATCTTTACAGGTTTTTCTGAAATCCATCTGTTCATCATTTCTCATAGCACAATAGTATTCCATTACATTCATATACCACAACTTGTTCAGTCATTCCCCAATTGATGGGCATCCCCTCAATTTCCAGTTCTTTGCCACCACAGAAAGAACTGTTATAAATATTTTTGTACATGTGGATCCTTTTCCCATTTGTATAATCTCTTTGGGATACAGCCCTAGAAGTGGTATTGCTGGGTCAAAGAGTATGCACATTTTTATATCCCTTTGGGCATAAAATAAAACTTTTTTTCTTAAAAAAGTATGTCAGTGCTCAATTTCAAATGAAGCCCTTAGAAATTCTAGTATGGACCAATTAATTACAAAGTACTCCAAAGAAAGAGAAAAAGGAAAAAAAAATTATGCAATGATTTAGCATTTGGGCTTCACAAAATGAGAAGCTAATTGATTCTAGCCACATCAAGTTAGAGGAATATATCAGTAATTTCTATATTCACATCTCACTAGATATCGATTGTTGTCTCAGCACAAATGGGTACCAAAAAAAGTATACCATTCTGCCAAAACGTCAGTGGTTCTTTCCCAAAAGCAGTCATAATAACCCCCCAAAAAAAATTCCAAACAAAAAAATACAAATTCTGGAAATTAGCAAATGAATGAGAAAGCTGAAGATCCAGGCCAAAGCCACAACTGAGTCTTCTCTGTTATTAGCTGATAGGAAATTCCCACCACACAAATCACTGTAATTATCAAATTTAGGGGAGAAAAATCCAAATGACTTTTTAAAAATATGCTGGTTGCCATATAAAAATATGCCAGTACTGATCTAGTATTTTTAAAGCAGAGAATGAACAAAGAAGAAATACCCCATCTTGTATTTTCAGTGCAAAAACTAGTGGAAAACTATTGTAGTTATTACCTGTTCCACCATCACTGCTCATCTTCTACCACCTCTCATCATTTTCATCACTGTAATGCAATTCAGCTTATTTCCTCCTCTTTGTTATTGTTGTTCAGTCATTTTGGTCATGTCCAACTGTGTGTGACCTCATTTGGGGTTTTCTCAGCAAAGACACTGTAGTGGTTTGCTATTTCCTTCTCCAGCTCATTTTACAGATGAGAAAACTAAGGCAAAGAGGGTGAAGTGACTTGTCCAAGGTCACACAGGTATTAAATGTCTGAGGCTGGATTTGAACTCATGAAGACGAGTCTTCCTGACTCCCAGCCCAGTACTTTAACTACTGCACCATCTAGCTGCCCTATTTCTTTCTCTACTTCAAATATTTACACCATGCTGGGCACTATGAGGAAAACAAAGAAACATAAAATTCAGACTTCACTCTTAAGGATCTCAAAATTTAGTTAATACAATAAAGATACATGGAAAAAAAGCTAGCAATATAAACATTAATAAATAAGTTCTAAATGAATAGTACAGAAAAAGGGTGGGGAACCTGTGACCTCAAGGTCACATGTGGCCTTCTAGGTCCTTGGGTGCAGCTTTTTGACTGAGTCCAAGTTTTACAGAATAAATGCTTTTATTAAGGGGATTTGTTCTATGAAGTTTGGATTCAGTGAAAGCACTGCACTTGAAGACCTAGAGGGCCACATGTGGCCTCGAGGCCACAGGTTCCACAACCCTGGTACAGAAAATGTTACAGAAGTCTAAGGAAGAGGTCATCAAGAAAAACTTCTTTGAGAAATTGGGATTTGAGTTAAAACTGGAAAGATGAATAATATTTGAGTAAATGGAAGGCAAAGGTATTGTTGAAAGGGATGATGGAATGAGCCAAAACAGAGGAGACAGTATGTAGTATGTCCGTGAGAACAATCTAGCTGGGATAAAGATTTCACATAAAGAACTAATAGAAATAGGGTTGGAACAACAGGTTGAAGCCATATTGTAGCTTACTTTAAAGAATAGGCTAATGCATACAGAATTTCTCCCTTGGGCATTTGGTGAGTAGGAGTAGTAGAGCACATGGAAAACACTGACAATTTTTAAATATAATAGTATCAAATTGTTTATATACATATATATTATACACACACACACACACACACACATATACATACATACATTTTTTTTTCAAAACAGGTTAAAAAATTTTTGATCTAGAATAAATTCAGGTACCTTCTCTCGTATATGTGAAATTATATAGTTTTCTGGTACATAATTCTTCATTCGTAGTATCCATCAGTTCTGACACTACATTTTAAAAGGGACAACCAGATGAGGTCCAGAGAAGGGTAAAAAGTCTGGAAATTATGTCAAACAAGAGTTCAGAAAAATAAAAGTTATTTAGTTTAGAGAAGATATGATAGTTATCATTACAAAATATTTTGTAATGATATGCCAGTACTGATCTAATATTTTTAAAGCATAGAATGAACAAAGAAGAAATACCCCATCTTGCCTTCCTCTACTTCAAACCAAATATCTACACCGTTCTGGGCACTATGGGGAAAACAAAGAAACATAAAATTCAGACTTCACTCTTAAGGATCTCAAAATTTAGTTAATATAATAAAGATACATGGAAAAAAAAACCAGCAATATAAACATTAACAAATAAGTTCTAAATGAATGGTACAGAAAAAGGGTGGGGAACCCGTGACCTCAAGGTTACTATGGGTCAAGCACTGTGCTAAGCACTCAGGAAAGAAAAATAGTGAACTGACAGTCTCGGTTCTTAAGGAATATACAAAATATGCAATATATTGTATATACAAAACATACAAAAGAAAGTTCAGTTTTAGGACAGAGTGAAAGGCCCAGAGGTCTTAAAAGTTTAGTAGTGGGGGCAGATGGCAATGTCCAAGGTCTTAAGACACATAAAGAATTCACATAATGGTGGAAGGGACTTCAGGACATAACAGTAGGGCAGGTGGTAAGGCTAAAAGGATTTTGGGAGACAGAAAACATGGAAAAGTTTGGTAGTCCTTCATCTCATAAGAATGAACAGAAGCTGTTGATTCCCATCTCATGTAAGTCCTGCAAGCAGTCAAGTAGCCCAAGTTAAAGGAAATCCAAAGAGGGAAAACAATCCGAATGGTGGGAAGTCTTCCACCAGGATGAGTTCTGTGACAGGAGGAGGGGTAAGAGGGATAGGAGGTGAGGAAAAAAGGATAATGTGAATGAAGAAGCAAATAAAACCATTTAAAGACTGAAAAGGTGGCTCATTCAAACACTCAGAGGGATTTAGGAGTGTATCAATGCTGGTGTTTCCTCCATTGTTGCATATTGCAACTATCTTGACAGAGATGAAAAAGAATGTAAAAGCTGGCTTGAAGCTTAACATCAAAAAAAAACTAAGATCTTGCAACTGGTCCCATCATTTCCTGGCAAATAGGAGAAGAAATAGAAGTAGTGTCAGACTTTATATTCTTGGGCTCAAAGATCACTACGGATGGTGACTATAGCCATGAAATTCTTAAAAAAAAATGTTTGCTCCTTGGAAGGAAAGCTATGGCAAATCTGGACAGCATACTAAAAAGCAGAAACATCACCTTGCCAACAAAGGTTCACGTAATCAAAGCTGTGGTTTTTCCAGTAGCAATGTATGGTTATGAGAAGTGGACTATAAGGAAAGCTGAGCACCACAGAATCGATGCTTTTGAACTGTAGTGCTGAAGAAGACTTTTGAGAGTCCCTTGAGGTCAAATCAGTCAATACTTAAAGAAATTAATCCAAGCTACTTACTGGAAGGTCGAATACTGAAACTATAGTTTAAATACTTTGGCCACACGACGAGAAGATGGGACTCACTGGAAAAGACCCTGATGTTGGAAAAGATGAAAGGCAAAAGGAAAAGGGGATGGCAGAGGATGACATGGATAGATAGTATCATGTAAACAACATGAACTTGGACAGACTTCAGGAGGCAGTGGAGGACAGTAGGGCCTTGGGATCATGAAGAGTTGGACATGACAACAATCCTACTTGACTCTTTCTAGGTCCTCCCATAAATTCACCACAGAATGTTACCTAATGTGCTGGGGGCCTTCCTCACTTTCTCAAAGTTTCCTTCATTCTCGCAACTTTATCACATCATCTTTTTCACTCTCATTTCATTGATGACATCTTCTACTGCAATTGTCCTTCAAAAAATTTTTTATAATGTGTTATACTCTCCTCACACCCACCATGAATCTCTCCATTACATTCTGGATGACACTCATTTTTAATTGCTTTCGAGCCTGTAATGTTCCATGACACAGCAAGAACAGAATATTATTACTAATGAGAGGGGTCATTTTTATAAAAGAAATATGGTATCACTGCAAGAAGTTTCCAATTTCTCAAAGGTAATACGGCTTGCTTTCCTATTCAATTATGGACACAAGTCATTGTCTATTTGCAGTATCAGTTAGAGACACACAGTACATACTGATGGACAAAAGCCACAGATGGTCCATCTAATTGCATATCAGAGCTAATTAGGTTATAGAGTCTTAAATTCCAAGCTAAGGACTCTGGACTTTATTTTCAAACAATGGAGAGTAACTGAAAGTTTCTGAGCATGAAAGTGACATGATTAAAAATGTCTACAGAGAAGTTAATTCTGATGGGAGAGATTAGAGAAGAGGGAGTCAAGAAGTGAAGAAAGTGTTGGAAGCTATTGTGAAACTCCAACAAAGAAGTAATAGACTAAGCGGGTATCAGAGATTATGGAAGTGTATTGTGGAGGCGACATATTCAAGAACTATTGCTGAGGCATAATTAAAAATATTTATAATGATAGCATCTGCATCCCCTCAAGTATACAGATTTGAAACAAATTTTGATGCTTTCCCCATAATCACCTAACCCACATCCATCCACTGATTTGTTGATTGTTGACCATACCACCACCACATTTCTGACACCTCTCTTCTCCCTGCTAACCCTAACACCCGTTTCCTTTATTATCCAATATATTTTATTTTATATATTTAAATATATCTGTAACTAGTTCCACAGGCTTAACTAGACTGCCAAAAAGGGCACATGACACAAAAATTATTAAGAGTCTCTGTCCAGAGTGATAGTTATGAAAACTTGTACCAGTATTGTTGAAGACAGGTAGTGAGAAGTGGCGAGAGAAATTTGAGATGAGGTTAGGGTAGTACTGCCCAAGATGATGCCCTTCTACAGCAACATTAGGAAACATTTGGATATTGATATAATTACTACCAAATTATATTTTTTTCATCATAAAACATCTACAAAAGTAGGAAAACATAACCTATAATCAAAAAATCCATACCTAAAGGTACCACTCAACAGGTCAACCCTCTTTTGGAATTAGAATTCTGTCCCATTATTAAAGCAGCAAAATAATTTTTACTTCCTATATCTCATAAGCAAGTCTGGAGCAAAACCAGAGTCTGTAGTCAAGTCAAGAAGCATGTGGTAAGCATTTATTATGTGCCAGGCATAGTGCTAAGTGCTGCAGATATAAATACAAGCAAAAAGCAAAATTGTCCCTACACTCAAGAAGCTTACATTCCAATAGAGAAAGACAATACATAAAATGGAGTTGGAAATGGAGGGGAGGAGTGTTGTGACAAGTCCACATGGGAAGGCTGCTGAAGCATGGTGACCAAATCCAGAGAATGATGTGTCACTCATCTGGACCATTCCTCAAAATGGAGGTTATAAGAAAAACTCACCAATGGGAGTACTAGTTGGGTTCCATTTTAATAATTACCTAAAAGTTATTTTTAAGTAGTAAAACTGCATACTCAATTACAAGAGTAAATTCCTTGGTTGCATAATGAGAAATAAAACTATCATTCATTACAAACTTATGTTGTGGTTCAATCAATCAAAAACTTTCAAAAATGCAATGGAATTTGCTTATCCATTACAGTACTAAACCAAAATGTGAATAAAAGGAATACTAAAAGGACAGAGAATTTCAGAAGAGAGCTAACTCCTGAGGTCAAATGTATTTGAGATAATGCAAATGAATTTTTATAACATGTAATCTGACAACCATAATTCCAGCAAAATCCTTACCTGACCCACAAGACCTTCAACAGAACAGCTATACAAATTGAAAGAAAAAAAAAAAAACAAATAGGCCAAGAATAGAAAAATGGCATAAAGCATTTTTTTAAAAAGCAAATAACAATGCAGATATTATTAAAAAGATTAACGCCAAAAACACAGTAACATTAAATGGGGACAGGGGGATACAGTTGAGATGTGGAGCTATTAACTTTCCATTCTAAAATAGTTACCTCAGTTGTTTAGCAAAAGGACTAAGATGTATGTATACTATTTAACATGAAGCAGACAAAAAGCATAACCAACACTAATTCCACCCAGCTACATACATGTCATTATTCATAAAGACAAGACAGGAGACAGATGGATCAGAGTAAGTCATCATCATTTTTTAAAAATATGTATACGCTAGTGACAATGGGTCAGTGATATTTATGTATGAAGGACATACACAAACTCAGAATTCATTTTTAAAGATAATTTTCAACATAAGCTTATCTTACTAAAAGCAAGTATAAAAAGTTTCACAAAAGATTAATATAAAGGTAGTATTGCTTTACTAAAATTTAACACTTGGTCCACTACTGATCTCTTCTATATAAAAAGAGAGCTGCTAAATTATAGTATTAAAAAAAAAAACTAATCTGCCAAATTTAGAGGACAAGGTAAAAAATTTCCCAACTGTAATATATTTTTTAAATTTCATTAAACATATGAATGGAAATTACAAAAAATTACAAGCTAAAACCATTTTGGTCCACAAACCTATCTTTAAGTGCTTTTGTTTTTGTTTTGATTTTTACAAATCTAAAAACTTAACATTTATCTAACGTTAAACAATCTAAATGCTTATCCACATAAGCAATATTCTTTATTATAGAGTTATTAATTGTTATAGTGAAGGTTCACATACCTGTGTCACTTCCGGATCCTGCTGATAAAGCTGGCATGATTTATTCTGCAGGTTCTACCAAAATGATGAAATTCTTTCCACTTGCAAAGAAGTAGTTAATTTCAGTAAATCGCTTGTGGCTACGTTGTCTAAAAATAATCTTCTAATTTGTAAGCCTTCCCTAGAAGGGACAGAAACAGATTTTGTAAAATCTAGAGTATAAAACCATGTAGTAAAAATTCTTATTTCAAATTAACAGAATGAAGGGATCACAATTCATGAGAAATGCTGTCTTAGTGACAACATTCAACTGAGACATTTTTGACTGACATTAAATTTTCAATTTTAAAAGCAAAACATGAAAGCCCTTTCCTTAAAAAAAAAAAAAACAAACCTTAAATTAAATTAAAATTTTAAGTATTTTCCTGCAAGGGAAAGGCAGAAGAAAGTAGTTAGGAGTTCAGGTGACACTTTTGGTTGTGAGATACTTAAGGGAGGTGTGAGGGATAGATGAAAGATTTGAATGAATTCTTTGACCAAATGCTAAAATACTATTGTAAAAATGTCTTTCCTTCAGTTACCATGAATTCCAAAAGGTCGCATTTCTAGAAGCAGAAGAGACAGACAATATAGGCAGAGGCCTACATTTAATTTTTAAAAATTTGTACTCTTTTTATATAACTAATAAGTTATTAAGTTGAAGATGTGTTTACTTATGTTAAACTTAACTTACTGCTACACCCTCCCTTAATATTTAAAGCATTTAAAATAAGTAGATTAAATTATAAACTATACTTTTAAAGTAACTTAGAAAACCATTTGTACAGAATATCCTAAAAGTCTCAGTACTGGCTTAAAACTGCATTAAGACTTTTGAGACACTCTGTATTATAAATTTCATTATTATCCTTTATATAACCACTACAAAAGTAGCTTATATATATATATTTTTTAAATTATGACACACATCTAAAAGTTTTCACATAAAAAGAATGAAAAGGAAGTTTTAAAGATTCTAAATTAAGACTGACACTGACCTAACACTTAAGAGTTACCAGGTGGTTCAAATTAAATCACCGTGTCCCAATGATGTATCACACAAAACTTTTATACTTATAAAAAATCAGACAGGCAACTGGGTGGGTGTGTGTGTGTATGTATGTGTGTGGGTGTGTGTATGTACACACTTAAATATTCTTGTCATATTTATTACAATATCCAAATTGGTTTCTCTTCTATCAGTAGAGTTCACATTAAAAGTTCATTTTCAATATAAGTTCATATTACTAAAAGCAGGTAAGAAAAGTCTTACAAAAAAGATTCACATAAATGTGATATAAACATTTCACTAAAATTTAGCATTTAGTCCACCACTACACTCTTCTATACTTTTCAGTTAATTATAATACAAAATAACTTGTCTACCAAATTTAGAGAATGGGGTAAAAACCTTCCCAATTTTAAGTTTCTAATTTAGCTCTATAGAGAAATGGGAGGAGAGAGGGAGAGAAAGGCATCACTTAAATGTTTGTCAAAGTGAAAAGTTAGTCCAGCAAAATCTACCATGGAATAAACTGTCAAATAATTACAATAATTTTAATTTTATTTTATCACATTACAAAAACTGGCATAATAAACAGACAACAAAGTACAATGAATATGAAATGGGGACAGAGAGACAAGCGTCATGAGCTTCATCAACTAAACACTGTTTCTAAAATGAGAAGAAACAACAAAACAGACTTTATTAAATGGTTGAATTTCTTAGCATGTTTTCTAGGTTAATATTAAAGAGCAACACTATCTTCACACCACAGTTAATTCTGTTGTCAAACAAATATAAAATGACAGTTCATTTTAAAAAGGATTTTCTTAGAATTAAGAGTCTGGGAGAGTTAGAAACAAGAGACAAAATAACACATTCAATTCCACGAAAGGCATGCAATGCACTGGATAACAAGAGGTAAGATTTGTTGTAGTGGGGTTTGAATTTTTAAAAAGACAAAGTGCTCTAATTCAGACAGACAAACAGCCAATCTCTATTTGGAAGACAGCTTCACTGTTAATTTCCATTCATCTTCTCATGTTCAAGAACTTATATTAGTCACATACATTATTAGCCTTCCTTTTATACAGAAACTTAAAGTTTTATCAAATGAAATAAAATGATCTGATGCAAATGGCTTTTTCAAAAACTGTTTTATTCTATTATAATAACTAATTAAGAGGGTAAGTTTCAATAAGAAAAATTTTCTGAGCTGCAGTTTGGCTGACCCACATGGACTCCATATATTAAAAGGTCTAGATGTCATTCATTTTTTAAATTTCAAAGTAAAACACTCAATATTAAAATTTTCAAAGTCTTAATATTTAAGCATAGTTATTCCTCCCAGAACCTACATATACATTAATGAGAAAGAAATGGCCCGATGAAATCTTTAACAAGTAAAATTCTGAATATTTTGCTGGAAAAAAGTAAAAGGAAGGGGGAGGTAACTTGCAAATTAGGCTACATTTTTGCAGTGATTATGCTATTTTCTTTGGCTAAATTTATTGAAAATGCTTTGGAATTTGTCAGAATCTAGCCCTAAGTATTACTGACTGCTGTATGGAATCGATTTGCTAAGACACAGAAATACCAGCTGTTACACTATGTCCTGAGAGGGATTACTGACTATTCTTAAATTGAAGTTCAATTCATCTTTCCATAAAAAGTAGACCCAAATGCCAGGAATGTAACAGCAGTATCAAGTGCACCTGAGGCATTTACAATACCCAATAGAATTTTTAGAATCAGCCTTTAAAAAGACTTATTTTTGAAATTTCATTATTCCAGTTGTACCTTGCTTCTATATATCACACTGTATCAGATTTTTTCTGGCATCTGTCGTTTGGAAACAGTGAAATATGTGAAGGTCTAGGATTCGATGTTGAATTTCCACAAGGCCCCTAGTAACCTCCCAGGCTCCTGTAGTACTTCTGACATCTAGTGGTCAAATAGAAGAGAGGCATGTATTTTATCACATTTTTGTTTAAAAAACAAAACAAAACTGGTTGAGTTCATATGTCAAAGCCTCATCACTTTATACTCAAACAAAAACAAAAATTCCAAAAAGTTTCATATGATTTACTTCAGAAAACCAAGTGCTAACAATTTCTAAACAGTGGTTTCATTTTCATCTACATTTTAAAGCATGCACTTACTTCAGAACACAAAAATTTTTGTACTAGCAATATCCAGTACAAACACAATAATTTATAATTAAACTGTCCAAAATTTTGAGACAACAAGCTACTAACTATGACCAATAGGCTTATTAAACAATCACAGTTTTGAAGTCTAGTAGAAGAGAGCAAAGTTAATTTGAAAATGACTCAAAAAGATTCAATTTTTAAATTTTTGTATATTTTATGTACATACAGATCTGATGCTAGATAAACCAGAGAGCTTGAATCCAATTAAAACCATATTATCTGCTACAATCATCAGAAGAGCATCTATGAATATGTGAACTAAAAACTTTTATTAAAAGGACAGTTTTTCACAAAACAATATTGGGTTTCAAAAAGAACAAAAGGGCTAAACTTTCTTGAAATAACACAAAGCTTACTGCGCTCCATCAATCAGAATATTAACTGACAATCTAGAAATCTATGAATCAAGAAATACTAATGTCTAGAAATGGCATGTGGCAAAATTCACTCCCAAAAGGCTAACTAGCAGTTTAAGGAGATAAAAATTCTCTAATCATAAATAGGTACGTTTTCTATCACAAAATTCAAAAGGTAGAAATTCCAATTATCTCCAAATTCATATTTATCAAGCATTAATAATATTTACTGAATAAATTGTCAAAAGATATGAGCATAGCTTTCAAAAGACGAAATATCAATAATCACATGTAAAAAGTGCTCTAAATCATTAATAATTTGAGAAATGTGAGTTAAAAACAACTTTAAGGCTCCACCTCACACCTATCAGACTAGCAAACATGATAAAAGGGGAAAATAACAAATGTTACAGGGGCTATGATGTTGGTGAAACTGTGAACTGGACCAGCCATTCTGGAAAGCAAGTTGGAACTATGCGCAAACTGGGCATACTCTTTGACCCAGTTATACTACTATTAGGCTTATTCCCCAAAGAAATCAAAGGAAGAAGAAAAGGACCAAATATACAAAAATATTTACAGCAGCTTATTTCTCAGTAGTCAAAATTTGGAAATTAAGCAAGTGCCCTCATACTGCAGTACGGTTAAAGAAATTGTGGTAAATAATTGTAATTATTATTGTACCATAAGAAATTATGAAATAGACAATTTTTCGAAGAAACTGAGAAGACCTCTATAAACTCATGCTGAGCAAAAGTGAGCAAAAATCAGAGAATAACTTGTATGATAACTTTAAAGAGAAAAAAACTGAGACTTTAGAACACTGATCAATGCAATGATAAACCTCAAATCCAAAAGAATAAAGACGAAATATGCCACTGATTGAAATCACAAGATTTCCCCATATATTTCTTAATTCTTCATCATGAAATCACATATCACATTAGATTTCAGTGTACCTCTAATGAACAGACCACTCTAAGTCTAGCCTTAATTAGAATGCATAGGTTTTTAATGAGGTTTTTAAATAGGTGAGTTCCCAAGACATTGCAGCATATTCATTTTTATCTCATATAAATGTCTTAACCTTCCATGAAATGTGATATGGTACAAGGTCATGTTGCAGTATCTAAATTCATTTGGGAATTTCTGTAATTTCTTGTCTGACAACTCCTTCTCAGTCTCCTTTGCTGGATCTTCATCAGAATGTGCCCGTTAACTTTGAGTACCCTTCAAGGCTCTGTCTTGAGCCTTCTTCTCTTCTCCTTTACCTTCGGGTACCACCTGGCTAACCTGGTCTTCAAGTACCAGCTAAAACCCAACTTCTACAGAAGTCTTTCCTCATCCCTCTTAATTCTTGTGCCTTCCCTCTGTTGATTATTTGCAATTTATCCTGTGTTTAACTTGTTTGTGCATAGTTCTTTGCATGTTGTCTCCCCCATTAGACTGTTATCTCCTTGCGAACAGGGACTTCCTGTTACCTTTTTTTTGTATCCCCAGCATTTAGCATATTGCCTAGCACTAAGTAGGTATTAAATAAATGTTTATTGCCTGACATTAAATTTATATGAACAAAAATCACTACCCAGTTGACAAATGGTCAAAGAGTATGAACAGGCAGTTTTCTAAAGAAAAAAACAGCTATTGCCAACCATATCAAAAAATGCTCCAAATCACTAATAATTTGAGAAGTGTGAATTAAAGTAACTCTGAAGTTACACTTCATACCCATCAGATTGAGAAAAAAAAAGATGACAAATGTCAGAAAGGCTATGGGAAAACAGGCACATTAATGTATGGTTGCATGGTTCCAGTCATTCTGGAAAACTATCTTGAAATACACAAATGCCCAAGAAGTTATTACTCTGTGCATATTCTTTGACTGAGCAATATTCCTACTAAACCTCTATGCACAAAGAGTCAAAGAGGAAACTTGCTATGGCTTTCCTCCTTTCCTTATCTTGACTTCTTGGTGAACAGCTAGAGTTCTCTGTCTTTGTCAAACACCAATCCTGGAATACAATACTCTTTAAAGGCAGGATTCTTTTTGCTTGCATTTTAAATACTGGTACTTTAGTACAGTGCCAGGCACATAAGTGCTTGTTAAAGCAGGATGATTTCAGAAAAACCCGGAAAAACTAACAAGAACTGACGCAAAGTGAAGTGAGCAGAACCAGGAGAATGTTGTACACAGTCACAGCAATACTGTATCATGAAGAACTGTGAATGACATATATTCTCAGCAACACAATGATCCAAGACAATCCTAAAGGGCTCATGATGAAATATGCTATTTCCCTCCAAAGAAAGAACTAATCTTGTTTGAATACAGACTGAAGCATACTATTTTCACTTTCTTTCCTTCTTTCTTTCACTTTTTTTTGTTGCTCAAGTCTTTTTGTACAAAATGACTAATATGGAAACATTTTACATAACTGCACATGTATAACCTATATCAGATTGCTTACCATCAGGGGGTGGGGGGGAGAGAGAGAGATGGAGGCAGAGAGGAAAGAACAGAATTTGAACTCAAAACTTTTTTTAAATATTAAAAATTATTTTTACATGTAATGGAAGGGGAAATATTTTTAAATGCTTGTTGACTGAAAATATTACTAAATAATGTACATAGCAATCTTCCCCGCTTAAAAGGTTCCAAGAAGTCACACTGTTACATCTTATTTCTTATAAGGCAGGATAATGGAAGGTGGCTAAAGGGATTTCTATCAATGTACCCTAATCCTTTCAAGTATTATAAAGTAATTGATTTGATCTACAAATTTATAAATCCTGAAGTATATCAAATATTCCTTTTAAAATCAAGGAAAAGTAGCAGATTCCCTAAAACTGAGTGGGAGCTTAAATTAGCCATTACTAAGATCCAACATTTTCTCATTGTTCATTTAACCAAAATGAAAAATAGTCATATGCCCTAAAATAATATATCTGCTAATTGTGGAGAGAGGGAACCTTCATTTTGCTGTTTTCAATTTGAGGGGAAAAAAAGTACAGTTGATATCAGAAAATTTAAAAGATTGAGAAAACCCATCCTAAAATATCCATTATGTGTATATCCTTAAAAGGAAATATGCTTAACAATGTATCCATTTTTATACTTAAAGGTTGATGTACCTGTCAAATGTATTATTAAAGAACAACAGGATTAAATAGAAAGGAGTAGAATGGAGGTTAGTGTGGGAGTGGGGGTGGTCAATTATGTATTCTAACTACCTTGGGCTGAAAGCTATCTGATATTTTTCAATGTTCCATTGATGGACACTGACCAAAAATTAAAATAAAATAAAATAAATAAGCTTCTGGTTACTAACCTTCTATTAATTAATTTCTCCAAACATATCTAGGTTGGTCTTCAGAAAGCAGACCACAGTTTATCACAGGGTCCACACTCAAAGACACTTAAATATTATGTTTGCATAGCCTTAAAGAACCTTTCACAACCCAAGGAGTCACTTGAACAGGATGGTAGAGGAGTAAAAAAAGGTCAAAAGGTATTAAATGATCATTGTTCTAAAAATCATTTATAAAAAGTAATTTAATTCTTGGTATTCTCAATACATGATCTACCAACAGCAACAAAGACAGTGATGAGGAAACTAAACAACATCCCTAGAAGGACCATTTCATTTAATACTTGATCATCCTACTTTATAATAACCATAAACAAACTACCAGGAAGATAATTTGAATCTATTTACTAAGGATGAAGTAGAAAATTTATAGGAAGAGATTCATAGGACTATAAATTTAGAGATGGAAGGGAGCACTAAGATAACTAGTCTATCCCTTTTGTTTTACAGATGAGGAAGACAAGGGCCAGGAATATGATGTAACCTCCATGAGATCACACAAACAAATGGTAAAAAATGGGTTTTGACCCCAAGATCTCTGACTGCATAACAAACACTCCTTCCACTATAGTGGTCCACAATCCTACCCAAGAGCCTTGGGAAGAGCACTGCTTCCAGTGCAGCATGTCCCCTGCTCCCAAAGCCACAACTACAGAAGACCCAGAAAAAACTCTTGCCACCAACTGGCAAAAGGTTCGACATAAAAAATTCACATGATTTTAGCAGTGGAAGTGACATTAAAGAATAGGCTTTACCATCTCTGCTTTGCAACTTTACCCTAAGGATCATGGCGATTTCCATCTGACTTGCAACTAAAATCTTCCATATGTGCTGTCTCTTTCAATAGAATATAAGCTCCTTGAGAGCAGGGACCATCCTAACTTCTATTTGCATCTCCAGCACTTAACACAGGACTTTGCACAGATTAAATGGGTGTAAATAGATGTTTTATTCATTCAACCACTATCAACCTCCAATCTAAAAAACCACATGCTTTAATATTCAGTAACTTTAAATGCAAAAAATTAATAAAGAGAAGACAGTGAAAACTATGTTGGAAAAGATGTTGTGAGATCAAGAAAAAATCTCAATAACCACACCACAAAAACTATCAATAAAAGAGTCACAAGGTACTAAAAGTAATGAGCATGAAACAGTATCATGAAAAATAAAATTGATGATATATTTACAGAAAGGAAAGAGGAAACAAAATAATATTTGTTAATAACTTCAATAATTAGCAGGATACAAAATAAATCCAGAGAAATCAAAAGTACTTTTATATAGCAGGAGGTAGACATAGAAAGGGAAGTTACATTCAAAATAATCAAAAGGTATATAAGATATATCTGGGAGTCAATATACCAAAACACACTCAAGAGCTATATAAATACAATAACAAAACACTCATTGAAGAAATAAAGAACTTAAATAACTGAAGGGATACTCGTGCTCCAGACAGAGTCAGGTCAACATAAGAATAATACTACCTAAATTAATTTATAAATTTAGTACTACCAATAGAATACTTTACAAAGCTAAAGAAATAGAAAAGAAAATTTACTTGGAGGAAACAAATGATCTAGAATTTGAAAGGAAAAAATGTAAAGGTAGGAATAAAGGGGGAACAGCACTTCCAGACTTCAAACTATGTTAGAACGTCATAATTATCAAAATTACTAAGGGTGCTAGTTTTAAAACAAGTAAAATCAGGTTAAATCAAGTTTAACCTGGTTAAATAAGAAAAGATAAGAAATAAGTGAATTCAATAAATTATCGTATGATAAATATTACATATTTATTTAATAAGAATTGCTAGGAAAATTGGGAAGCTATTAGTTACAGTAACAATTATTTCAAAATCAACAGTCAGATTGACTTTTTGGAACAAGGCCAAAGTAAATTCTAAATAAAAAGAATAAAGAGATAACACTATGCCGTTAGAGAAGTTCCAACCAGATCTAACAAGTTTTTGTTCTGAAAGGAGGGCGAAGGCCCAAAAACATTGATTTTATTGCCATTTGAGAAGTTAAACATGAAACATTCAACATAAAAAGACTGAAAGAACCCATAGGACACTTAAACAAGTATTTGATCTCCTAATCAAACAAAAAGGTAGGACAGCTGAGGACAACACTAGTCATTTGCAAAACATTATAGATGATAAACAAAGAGAGAAAAAATACAAGTTTATTCCATTATTTCCCCGAAAGAAATTACGAAAATGACTGAAAATAGTAAATAGTGTTGCCTCACAAAACAAAGAAAAGCAATTAAGGATAAAAACAAACATGCTAAAAACTTGGCATAAGAACTAGTTAAACAAGATCATCCAGAGAACATGTATAATTGAAACAGGAGTTGGAACAACGAACAAGTAATATATTGAAAAAGGACCTGCTGACACTTTTCTAGATATCTACCTTAATCAATAAAGCACTAGTAGATTTTTAACAGTGGGTGTGAGAACACTACAATTGATGTCACTCTTTTGATATGCTGATTAGTTTTGCTAAACTGTTTTTTCATCCAACTAAAATTTTTTCTACAAATTCCAAAAAGCAGTTGATATTTGATCCTACTCATAAGGAGTTACTGGACCTTAATGAGTAGAGAGGGTGACGTGTTTTAGAAAAAATTAATTTGGAGCTTGTAAAAAGGAGGCATCAGAGTTAGCAAGAGACTTGAAGCATGAAGACCAAATAAAAAGCTACTGCAGTAGTTCAGGCAGGAGGTAAAAACGGAATTAACTAGTGCAGAAGAGATGTCCTGGGAGAGAACTGGGCAGGGTCAAGGGTCATGGTGTGGACCTCCAGCATAATTTAAAATTCTGCATATAATATTTTATTAGATTTATTCATTAAGTGTTTAAAGTAATTACAGTGATAACTTTTGCCCTCCCAAAAATTATAATCATTAAATAGAAAATTTTATTCTACCTATAATTATGAAAAATCTAAATATAAAATGATAAAATAATTATAAATATTCAAATGGGATACTCTGTAAGAAATAAAAAGTAATTCAACAAGATTTCATGTATTTATTTCACGTATTTATTCATGAACATTGGTATTCATGTTGCCTTGAAGACAAGGATAAGTGTATGGATTGAATCTGAAAGTAAGATTGAGCCAAGTACTTGAGAAAGAAGGGGGATGACCTAGGGGCCAGTAGAAGTAAAAATGATTAACCTAGACAGGGTAATATAGATGAATAGAGTAAATGATAAAGAAAGAGATAAGTTACTGGGAAATGGGGATGGGAGATCCAGAGTTTGAAGTCAGGAGCAAGGAGTACACTAACACCTCTAAACTTGTGAGACATGTGAGAAGGAGCAGCTCTCACTAAACAGTGTCTTCTGGAGAAAGCCAGAGAAAAAGAACAACAACAAAAAAAAGCCACCTAAAATCAAAGGAATATACAAAATTACTAAAATAATGAAAATAAAAACAAAATGCAAAGGCAGCTTAAGTATGATTCTCTCCCTCCCTCCCTTTCTCTCTCCTGCTGAGACAGTAAGCAATTTGATATAGCTTATATATCTGCGATTATGCAAAACATAAAAACCAAAAACTTTTTAAATAAAACTCTTTCAAATAAAAAAATTTATTAAAATGCAAGACAGGAAGTGATGGGACCAAAACAGATTTTGCAGACTCTCCTCCCAAGGGTCCAGGGATAGATTTCAAGGGTCCATAACCTTGGACAGGAAAAAAAAAAATTTATCTTTATTATCACTTACTTTTAACTGACATTTAGTATTTCTTTCCATTATGAAGGTATACAACAACCACTGCAATTTAGCAGTACCTATCTGTAACTGTCACCTATAAAATCACATTTTCCTATTGCACTACAGTTAATACAGATATCTTTAAGTAGCAATTATCTTGAGATTGCTCTAGTTATTAGTCCCCTTAACTTGCTTAAATTTTAAAAGCATTGTCTCAGTACTTAATGCATTAATAAAAAAGCACATATATCACTATATCCTCTCTCATAAATTTGGTTTTTTAAATATTTTGATATCTGTTTTAATATCTTTTGCTTCCTTTGTAATCTTATTCTTTTATTCCATTAAAAACATTTTTCTGAGGAGTCCACAGGCTTCAAATTGCCAAAAGGGTCAATAACAGACAAAAAAGGTTAAGAACCACTCCCCCACACACATATGTATGTATGTATACATATACACACATATACACACATAAACACTAATTAATTTCTTTCTCTCTTCAAAGCATCTCTCTTTAAAAGCTTACCAAATCCCCCCCCCCCCACACACACGTTAATGAGACAGATAAACAGTAGCCAGTTCAAATAATAGGGGGAAAAGAAAGTCAAAACATATGTACTACTCTTTGTAAATTAGGCATTAAGCAATACTTTTCAGGATCAGCAGAGGGTGCCATTGTTTTGTTAAACTACAGAAAGTATTTTTTAAAAATCAAGATAATGAAAGACATGAAAATGTTTACACTAATGAAAAATTACTAAATGTCTCTTCTTTTTGTTGTTTTATATTTCATTATAAGGTATAGTAGGAGCAATATCCTAATACAACCCCTCCCTTACCCACTCCACACAAATTATGCTTCTTTTTCTTTAAAGGGTATTGAGACCATCCTCAAATCTTTGTTGGCTCAAGTCTTGGACTAAAGGCTCAGGCTGCTGACATCACTTCCTGGTCACCTGAGTTGAAAGCAACCACAAGAAGCTCCAGGAGCTCTTTAATGCTGAGCTGGTGGATCATGATGGGAAATTTATGCAAGAATGCTTCACTCAGCTGAATCAACCTTGAGATGTTTTTAATGCCTATCTTTTTTGAATATTTTTCTTTTACTATGGCCACATAAATCTCCTTTTGTCGACTACTGAATGACTTCCCAATGTCATATTTGTTCCAATACTGAACCTAACCTAGGAGACAGGCCTGAGTTAGCCCAAGTCCAGGACATAAAGGATGGCTTTCTAAAAGGGAGATGGGGAAAAAAATACATTGGGAAATGTAGATACTAGTGTATCAAATGTAGATACAAAACCATTGTACACAGTGGTTTTGTAAAATAACTGAGACAATATATGAGAACCCATTAAACTTCTTCAATCATAACAAGGTGCAATACAAACATCAAAGTTTCTTGGTATGAAAGCCTCACTGGCTGTGCTATCCAGGTTTCAAACTAATAAAAAAATACTACATAGAAATGCTAAGTAACATTTTGCTTGCCAAGTATAAAATTTAAAGGTGCTAGTTTAATTTAGAATTATAAATTTCTGTAATATCTACTGACTGCCTACACCCCACAAAATTTCCAAGTAACCAAGATAAAGAAGTTCTAAAACTAACTGAGCAAAACATCTCACCAAAATAAAATGAAACTCAAGATGACTGATTAAATGGCTTTTAACTAGGATCTCTCATGGAACATACTCTGCATCAGGTAGGAGTCTCATCAAACAAAGCATTCCAGGCACCATAAATATCAAAGTTCTTAATATTGCTTCAAAGCAGATGGCTGAAAGAAACAAAGCCAAAAATCAAAAGTCTTGAAATGTTTAATTAAATATATAACACAAACAACACTCAAAAAACACTAAATCATCATGACATTCTATTACAGTATTTCCATCATACTACTGAAGCAACACAGACACTATTACAATGGATTCTTTATATCTAAAAATAGTACAAAAATCATGTACTTCTAATAATAATAATAATAACTGAAATTTATATAGCACTTTAAAGTTTACAAAAAAACTTGACATACTGTCTCATTTGAGCTTCCCAGTAGCATGTGAAATGTATCCTAATTTTACACAGGAGGAAATTAAGGCATACAGAAGTTAAGGAGCTTGTTCTCAGTGCCAAATTTCATTAGTGTCAGAGCTGGAATTAGACACCCAAGATCACTGGGGCCCAAGTCCAGCACTCTCCCACAGATTCCACCACACCACCTCTTTTTGCTAAGTGGCTCTCTGGCTCTGTACATTTCAATCTAATGCACTCACTGGAGGAGAATCAAAATTTAACAACAGAATCTCACTGCTGTCACACTAAAGCTAAATGTCTATAAAGTTCCCAGTCTTTCATGTTTTCAAAATAGTTAAATGAAATAAGTGAATAAGCCAGCAAGTGTTTATTTTCCATATTTACCAATACATTTTTGTCTCTCTGTGCCAACTCTTCTACATCCAATTAATAAGTCTGAACAAAAGCTTGATGTTACTATCTGCAATAACCTTTCCTACCAAATGTCAATTGAGAAATAAAACAGAAAGATGCATTTACTCATCTCTCAGAAAAATATCACAATTTATTTGATGAAATATTTATAAAATGCCTACTACGTACTCAACAATCACTGAGCTTCCAGTACTGGAGGCACTTTCATTCATTCTCCTCAGTTCAATGGTCAAGGCAATGGAGGTGAAATACTCCTTGCTCCCCAAAGTCACTTCCAGGTTCACCCCCACCTCCATCACTCAGTAACCTCTTTTCCTTTGAAATTCATGCTATTCATGTCTACCACCTAACAAAATCCTGGAAGCAGTCCTCTACAGACTCCCAAATCAATCCGTTTCCTTCCTCAATGAGTTCCGTTGTTATTGCTCCTGCTGCTGCTGCTGCTGCTGCTGCTGCTGCTGTTGAGTCTGACCCTTCAAGATTCCATTTGGGGTTTTTTTGGGGGGTTTTTTTTTTTGGCAAAAATACTGGAGTAATTTCCACTTCTTTCTCTGGCTAATTTTACAGATGGTAAAACTGAGGCAAACAGGGTAAAGTGATTTGCCCAGGGTCATACGGCTAGTGTCTGAGACCAGATTTGAACTCAGGAAGATGAGTCTTCCTGACTTCGGGCTCAGCACTCTATCCACCAGCCACCTAGCTGCCCTAATCATTCAGTACCTGGCTAAAAATTTTCCTTCCTCCCCAACTCAGGCCCTAGTACTAATGGACTTCAATATACATATTGACTCTCCCTCAAATACTCTAACCACTCAGTTCCATAACCTGCTCACTTCCCACGAGCTACTTCTCCAACTCTCAGCTACACACAATGATTATTCCCTTGACCTCAGCATCACCCACAAATTACCACCTCTATGTTCACAAATTCCAAAGTCTCCCTATCCAACCACTGTCTATTGGCTTTTCACCTCCCCCTCTGCCTTCCCTTTAAAAAAAAACAAAACTCTACTCTCCATCCTCACTTTGACATCCAATCCGTCAACCTCTCAATTCTCTCCGAGGACATCTCTCCTGTACCAGCCACTCTCTCTCCACTTTTTCCCATCTTGACCCCCTAGAGAACCAATTTAACTCTATACTGCTGTTCACTCTTGGAACCCTAGTCCCCTTATCATCCCACTGAATACGGCTCTCTCCAGAGTAAACAATGATGTTTTAGTTGCCAGACCCAATGGCCTTTTCTCAATCTTCATTCTCTAGTGCTTACACAGTGCCTAGCACATACGAGGCACTTAATAAATGTTTATTGATTGATTCACTGAAATCAATTGATTCTCCTTGACCTCTCTGCAGCCTTTGACACTGTTGATCACCCTTTCCTCTTTGGTGCTCTATTCTAAGTTTTCAGGACACCTCTCTCTCCTGATTCTCTATATGACATCTCTTTCTCAGTCTTCTTTGATGAGTTCTTCTCCAGATCAGACCTTCTAACCATAGGTGCCCCTCAGGGTTCTGTCCTGGACCTTCTTCTCTTCTAGCTCTCTACTACTTCACTTGGTGATCTCATCAGCTCCCATTATTTTAATTACTATCTCACATCTTCAACTGCTTTTCAGATATCTCATAACGGATGTCCAGGAGATATCTTAAACTCACTATGTCCAAAACAGAGTTCATCATCTTTCCCCCAAAAACTTCCCCACTTCCTATCTTCCTTATAACTATAGAAAGGGTATATGGTGTGTTTAGTGAGGACTAGCACCTCTGTTGTGAGAACTTGCTGAACCCTTTTCAGGGCTCTCAACCACCTTTAGTGTCTATCCCCCAACTCTCACCTGTGGCCCCAAGAAGCTGTAACATGCACAGCTGCCATACCCCCATAAAATGGTTTCAGCAGACAAGCTAAATCAGGTTGACGGTAACCAATTGGCCTCAAACCCTACAGTGATTTAGGGGGATGCCTACCCCAAGCATGTGAAGACTTCCCCCAATAGAATGGGCAGATGAGAACAATTTGTTCTAATGGCCATGAAGGTGCCTAAAGCAGGTATTGTGGAATGCTTAAGAGCTTAGTCAGATATTGAAAATGTCAACGTCATCTACTGCATCCTGGGCCACTGCCAGTTATTCTGACTTTTGTCTTGCCACTGGACTTCTATGACTGTGGAAGAGAGAGTGAGGCTGACAACTGTGTGCAACTCTGCCTCACTTATATCAAGTTCATAAGCAAATCAAGACACCACTCCATGATGTTACTGGTCCTCTTCAAAAACAAAGGATGAACAGCAACAGAGGGTAACACATCATCCTAGCCCCTCAGGATAAAAACCTAGGAGTCATCCTTGACCTCTCACTATCTCACCCCTCATATCTAATCTGTTGGTAGGGCCTGTCCATTCCACCTCTGCAACATCTCTAGAATATAACCACTCCCCTCTGACGCTGCCATTACTCTAATGCAGGCCCTCATCACCTCACACCTGGATTAATCCAATAGCCTGCTGGTGGGTCTGCTTGCCTCAACTTTCTCTTTAGCCCTATCTACCTTCCATTCAGTCACCAAAGTGATTTTCCTAAAACTCAGGTTTCAAACATATTACTCCCCCATTCAAAAAACTCCAGTGACTCCCTATTGCCTCCACTATCAAATATAAAATGCTCGGCTTGACACTCAAAGCCCTTCATAATGTATCCCCCTCCTGACCGTCCATTCTTTTTACACCTCAGTCCCTACCACGTACCTTTTGATACAGTGACACTGACCTCCTGGCTATTCCATGAACAAAACACTCCGTCTCTCAGCTCCTGGCATTTTCTCTGGCTCTCTCTCATGACTGGAATACTCTCCCTACTCCTCTCTGACTACTGACCTCCTTAGCTGCCTTTTAAGTCCCAACAAAAATTTCATCTTTTACAGGAAGCCTTCCCCAATCCCTCTTAATTCTAGTTCCTTTGCTCTGTTAATTATTTCCTATTTATCCTGTATATAGATTGTTTGTATATATTCATTTGTATATTGTTGCTCCCATTAGATTATGAGCTCCTTCAGGCTGGGATGGTCTTTTATCTTTTTTTGTATTCTTAGCACTTAGCATACCACCAAGCACAAAGCAGATACTTAATAAATGTTTATTGATTGATTGAGTTTAGGAAATGAATGCCTGATTGTTGTTCATCCTTGTTTTCAAAGAGGACCAATGACATCATGAGGTGTGGCTGCTACACAAGCTATGGCTTTTTGGAGCCACAGGTGAGAGTTGGGTGATAGTGGACACCAAGGTGGATGAGCAGCCCAAAAAAGGGCTCGGCAAGCCCTCATACCAGAGGTGCTAGTGCTCCTTGAACACTCCATACACCACATGTATGAACCCTGAATCCTGCCTGCAGAGGACTTACAAATTCTGTAGTTCTATGAGTAACATAATAAGCAAACTAGTAAAAAAAAAAAAATGAAATAAAATAGTCCATCATATAGTAAGTTCTTGTAGCCCTGGGAAAGTCACAACTCTAACACCAATTAAGAAAATAACACTGGTGTTAATCCAAGTACACAGTGTGAGTAATCACTCTCCTCCCCAGCGTAATGAAGAGAAATTTAAAACCTAATGGAAAGCAGCCCACTTCAAGGCAAGTTCCAGGGGTGTCTGATCAGGGTTTAAAAAAAAAAAAAGATTATCTGCTTCATTCAAGAGATTTAATGCATGTTGAAGTATTGAGTTCTATGGCAGAAAAACTTTAGATTTATTGAAGGTTGGTCAGAACTATCCTAGAATGAAAGCCTCCAAATTCAAGATGTGAACTAACTCACAGTGGCAAGAATAGTAGTTTGGGAATAAACTGGCTAAAACTAGGTTAATAAGAAAAGGGTAATCATCTATCTACAGCCAATTCTCCCCTGGACACAACCTAGCAAGGAGAAAGACCTCTTAAAGAGGAAGGAGTCGGAATTGTGAAGGAGATAGTGGGGTTTGGGAAATGTACAGATTAGAAACGTAAATAGGGGAGTGAAAAAGGGATCTGAGGAAGACACAAAGGACTCAAGCTGGAAGAAAAAGAAGAAAGAGAAAAGAGGTGGGGAAGAGAGTAACAACCGCATGATTAAAGATTCTCACAGATAGCTACTAGCAAGAAAGATATAAGGACTGAAAAATTTGCTTTCTGAAAGCAAGGAGAACAGAGAGACCATTGCAGTGACACAGGGAGAGCATGATGCAACTTCCTGTCAAGATCAAGTAATTTTTATTGATGTTCAGAGTATAAGCAAGTCTCCTTCTTAGAAAAGGGTAAAGGGACTCAAAAACTGTTTCTCCACTCTCGGTAATAAGAGAAAATTAAGAATTCCTTTAAAAAATGAAAAGAATATTTCAAGGTAAAAACAAAGAAGTAAAAGAATCTAAAGACAGTAATTCTGCCCTGTCAGGTAGTTAGAAGGTACAAAAAACTGAAAAAATAGAATTGGAGCTATAAGATAGTCAACAGCATTCACAACGTTCTAAGCATTTTGCTAAGTTCTGAGGATACAAAGAAAGGCAAAAACATGGCCTCTGCCTTCAAAGAGTTCATATGCTAATGGCAGAGAAAATAAGCAAATGACTATGTACATACAACATATAATACAGTGTAAATGAGAGGTAAGTTCAGAAGGAAGGCACTAGCAGTGTTGGGAAACCAGGAAAGGCCATTTGCAGAAAGTGGAATTTGAGCTGTGTTTTGAAGGAGTCCAGAGAAAGCAGGAGACAGAGATAAGGCGAAGGAACATTCCAAGCATTGGGGAAAGCTAGTCATGCCATGGCATGCATGAGGAACAAGTAGGCCAGTATAACTGTATTGCATAGTACGTTGAGGGGAGTAAGGTATAAGACTGGAAAGGTAGAAAAAAGCCAGTTGTGAAGTGCTTAAAAGCTAAACAAAGCATCTGATTTTGTAGGTAACAGGAAGCCACTGGAGATTATTAAAAGGAGAAGGGAGAGATGATATGGTAAGATCTGAACTTTAGGAATAACATTTTGGCAGTTTAATGGAGGGCAGATTGGAGGAGGGAGAGACCCTAGGCAGGGAAACCAACTAGAAAGCCATTACAATAGTCCAAGTATAACCTAACATCAGGGTGGAAGTTGTAAGAGCAGAAAGAATTAATGTGAAAGTAGAGGGAGCTGAACAATCAAAGTAAGATTATATGAGCAATGAATAGTTGCTTATCATGTAACAACAACCTACAGATCCAGAGTTGTAAATGGAAGAAGACTAGTGGTGGCTGATAACTGACTGATGAGAATTAATGACCTGATAACAGAAGTCAACTAACTTCCCAAGACATACATCCAGGAAATGAAAGAGTACTTCCCCACACTTCCTATATTTAATGATTATCATCCACTTCTAGTGATCCAAATGTACGCAAATGATACTACCAGACAGAAGGTGGAAAGCAGTGTTGACCATGACATCTTGGGCAGCTAAGTGGCACAGTGGATAGCGATGGGCCTGAAGTCAGGAAGCCCTGAGATTAAATTGGCCCTCAGTCCTTACTAGCTGTGTGATCCTGGGCAAGTCATTTAATCTCTGTCTGCCTCAGTTACCTTAACTGTAAAATGGGGATTACAATTGCAGCTACTTTGAAGAATTGTTGTGAGGATGAAACAATATTTATGAAGAACTTAACACACAGTAGGTGCTTAATAAATGCTTGTTTCCCTCCTTCCATTCTTGGGCAAGAAGCTAAAGGCCTAAGTAATACCTTCATTACTGCTACTAATGGAAGGTATGAGCTTCAAAAAAGGAAGGCAGATTTGGGAAATGAATAGGGAAAGGAGAAAGAGACAAACATAGTACTACTATGTGCTAGGCACTATGCTAAGAGCTTTACAAATATTATCTCATTTCAATCCTTACAACAAGAGATAGGTAAAAATATTGTATTCCTGTATGGTTTTAAATTTCTGGAACACAGTTTAAAATACAAGACATACTACTGGCCTAGGAGACAGCACTCCTAACAAAGTCTACTAAAGTCTTGCAAATCTCATCAAGAAGATTTGATCAGATCACTATTCCTAAAGCAAAGATTTTTTTTTTAAAGTGGCCACTTTCCAGATCAATAAGTTCAGAGGTTGGTTCTCCATTACCTTTAGGATTAAATAAACTCCTCTGTTTTGCATTTAAAGCCCTTCATAATCTGGTTCCAGTCTCTTTTTTAAAACTTATTAATATTTTTTAAATGCAAAAAAAAAAAATGAATGCTACTGATCTGAATGATTAAAGGACCCTTCCAACTCTAAAATTCTAAAGTACTAAGTTCCAGAATAAGTTTTTTTCTAATCAGCTTCTCAATTTTTCCTGGCAAGAGTTACAAAAGGGTGAGTAAAATAACAGGGCAATATGAACACAACAAATAAATGTCATTCGGAAACAGGGAGGGTTGTGATTTGCTCACTTTTCTTCTTTATCCTTTATTTTTCCTATGGCTATTTTGTGAATAATTTACTTTGACACAAGGTAAAAAGGAAAATGTTGTATTCCTGGCTTAGGAATAAAAGTGATTAAATTTGTGGTCATTCTTTCTGGACAAAACAATTACCTTGACAAATATAATTCTTATATGTGATAGCTACACCCACGATAGATTTTCTCAGTGAAAAAAATAACTTGCAAGGGGCAGTCAGGTGGCTCAGTGGTTACAGTACTGGCTCTGGAGTCAGGACAACCTGAGTTCCAATCTGGCCTGAAACATTTAACACTTACTAGCTGTGTGACCCTGGGCAAGTCACTTAACCTCACTGCCTAGCCAAACAAAAACAAAAAACAAAAAAAAAACTTGCTTCTACCTAACATCTTTATAACATAGTGAAGCACAAAATGCCAAGAGAAAGACTTTGTTTTTTGTTTTTTAATAATTCCTATATCCTAAGAAGCTTTTTGGGAAAATATTATAACCATATGCCTTTATTTTTAAAGTCATTAGTTCTCAGAGTTTTGAAATAACATAATTAATACACAAATTTAAGTTGCTGTGATTATTAATGTTTTACTTTCCCTAAGCCACAATAAAAACATCAGCAATGGTGAGAGGCATTAGTCAAGACAAGCCAAAAGCTCAATTGTTTCAAATTTGTCTTAGAAAAGCACAAAGCAGATTACAATAAACTACAAGCTCTCTCCATCTGGTTCACTATGTTATCATCGGCAGGTTTTCAGAGCAGCTTATTCTAGCAGATCTGCTTCTCCAGTTCAGTTTAGTTTTTATTTATTTACCTTTTTTAAGGCATCTGGGGTTAAGTGACTTGCCCAGGGTCACACAGATAGTGAGTGTCAAGCATTTGGTCTGAGGCCGGATTTGAACTCAGGTCCTCCTGATTTCAGGGCCGGTGCTCTATCCATTGCGCCACCTAGCTGCCCCGGCTTCTCCAGTTCAGGTAACTTATAGAGATTCCCTTTCTGTTAACACCCTCTTGCAAAACAGATCTCACCTAATGCCTTATTCCAGAATGCCTAATAAGAGAGATGTGAAGAACTCTCACATGTGGCTTCAAGAAGCTGTAGCACGCACAGCAGCCACACCCCAGTAAAACTGTTTCAGCAAACTAACTAAACAGGGTAACCAACTAACTGATCTCAAGCTCACTGGTGAGCTGGGGAGACGTCTACCCCAAGCATGTGAAGACTTCCCCCAATAGAATGGGCAGATGAGAACAATTTGTTCTAATGGCCACGAAAGTGCCTGAAACAAGTACTGTGAGATGCTTAAGAGTTCAGCCAGACACTGAAGATGACAACGTCATCTACTGCATCCTGGGCCACTGCCTGTCATACTGACTTTTGTCTTGTCACTAGACTTCAATGACGCTGCAAGAGAGAGTGAGACTGACAACTTTGTGCAACTCTACCACACTTAAATCCAGTTCATGAGCAAGTCAAGATATTACCCCATGATGTCACTGGTCCTCTTCAAAAACAAAGGATGGGGGGTAGCTAGGTGGCACAGTGGATAGAACTCCGGCCCTGGAGTCAGGAGCACCTAACTTGAAATCCAGCCTCAGACACACAACACGCACTAGCTGTGTGATTCTGGGCAAGTCACTTAACCCCAATTGCCTCACCAAAAAGCAAGAAGCAAAAAAAAAAAAAAAAAAAAGGACAAAAACAAAGGGTGAACAAGAACAGAGGGTAACATCATCATCTTAGTCCCTTAGGCTCAAAACCTAGGAGTCATCCTTAACTCCTTGCTATCTCTTACCCCTCATATCTAATCTGTTGGTAAGGCCTGTCAATTCCACCTCCGCAATGTCTCTAGAATACGCCTCCTTCAAGACATCACCCCATTATGTCACTGGTCCTCAAGTCTGGAAATCACCCTGTGCTATCACTGGTTATCTTCAAAAACAAAAGCTGAACAAGAGGATTTTATCACAATTGTAGTGACACAAGTGTACAACCCAAAGCAAGAAATAAAGCAGAAGGCAAAATTTCTAGTAACCAAAGAGCTGATATAATCCCTCATTCTCTTGATTCTCAACAGTTAAGACCAAGTCTTAAATGATATGGGCCAATAACAACCCCCATACTCTCTAAAGCATCTTTTCATCTTATCCCTAAACATCACTTAAGCCACTGACACTGTACTGTCAATGAATTAAGGGGGTCTCTATGCACTACATTTCAAAATGGTTTCAATTAAGGTTCCTTTCTTTTGAAGCTTTATAAGTTTAAAAGTTCTGCATTCTCCATGCCCCCTAGGAACCTCACCTGTGATAAGGTCCACATAACCCCAAAATATCCATTTTCATCAAGATTTATTGATAGAATATAATCTGGACCATACGTTACTATATCTAGTAAATTTATGGACAAGGGGATATTCTCTGTATATTGGAGTATATTAAGATATCAAACATTCCTAATTAATGCTTCTAAATAATGATACTGTCTTACACATATTATTTGAATATATTACCTTTGAAGTACAAAATGGGACTACTGTGAACAGTGCACAAGGTTTTGGTCAAATACTCAGTCTGGGGAGATTGCCCACTTTGACATTTGTTAAGTACAAGGCCTATGAAAGACAGGCCAACACAGCTTTCCCTTGCCAGTCACTTGCCTATAGTCTCAGGGCCAAGAAACCAACAAAAGCCAATAAAAGCTACTAAAAACCCAACTTTTTCAGCACAATACTACCTATCCAAAGTAGAAAATGTACTCATATTGGCCACTTCAACAAATGTATATTCACAGAAGCGTTGTTGGAAGGAGAGATTCAATTTGTAGTTATAGTCTATTTTATTGACCTTCATTCTCTAAAAATAAAAATCAAAACAATTTTAACTATAAAGGGCAGGAATTGGTTCGCTATTCCTGTCCAAAAGCAATCAAGGTTAAACAATTATAGAATACAATGTCATCGATTACAAAATTATGAGTTTGAAGAAGAAACATTTCTAAAATAAGAGTCCAAATTCAGTAGCAGAAGTATAGTTATCATGTAGGGTCACTAGAAATAACTAGGTGGTGTAAGAAAAAGAGAAGGTACCACCCTTCCCCTAGTCTCCTCTGCTTGCAACCTCAGTGTCATCATCCTCAACTCCTAACTCTTGACCACTACCACCCCCAACCCAATCAATTGCCAAGTGTGGTCATTTCTCGCAACATATTCCTCTCCCTTCTCAGCTTGGACACTGACACCACTCTAGTGCAGGCCCTCATCACCTCTCACCTATACTACTGAAATACCCTTCGAGTTAGTCTCTGCCTCAAATCTCTCCCTACTCTATCATATCAATTTTCTAAAAGCATAGGTCTGACTATTTTAACCCCCTATTCAATAAATCCACTGGCTCCTTATTACCAATATAAAATCCTGTTTGGCTTTTAAAACCTCTTCATAATCTGACACCTTCCTACAGTCCCAGTCTTCTTACCCCTTATTCCTTGTCTCCTCTTCCTCACCAAAACAGCCTCAGGAACCTCAATATCAAGAAATTCATTGGCCTTGGTATTCACACCTCATCAGCATCCTCAGTGCCCTCTGTCTCTGTAATTGGAGGACTGAAAGGTACAGTAAAGAACTCCTCCCAAAGCCACCATTTAAAACAGGACTCCCAGGCCAGTCTTTTTTTTCATTTCCCACCCAGCTGCACTCCTTTGCACTGGACTCCAAAATGTCCCCTTTCTGGGTCCTCTCCCTCCTCCCCCACCTTTTCAGCTTCCTTTTATGTGTTGTCTTCCCCCATTAGATTGTAAACTCATTGAGGATAAAGACTTTTTTTTTTTCATATTTCTATCAACAGTGCCTAGCACATAGAAGAGTCTTAACAAATGTTCAATGACTCCCCTCACCCATATATTCTACAATCTAGTGACACTGGCTTCCTTGATATTCTTTGCACACAAGCCTCCATCTCCTACCTCCAAGCATTTCTACTGGATGCCCCTCATGACTGGAATTCTCTCTGTCCTTATCTCTACCTTCTGGCTTTCCTGATTACTTTCAAGTCTCTGCTAAATTTCCACCCTCTCCAAGAAGGTTTTGCCTATCCTCCTTAATCTTATTTTGCCTTCCCTCTCTGATTACCTCCAACTTATCCTGCACATATCTACTTTGTACATAGTTGTTTACGTGTTGTCTCCAGGATTAAACTATACAGCTCCTTGAGAACGGGGATTTTTTTTTTTTTTTTACTTATACTGTATCCCCAGGTCTGAGCACAGTGCCTGGCACAAAGTAAGTGCTTAATATATGCTTGATGACTTGACAAAATGAATTATATATCCTTATTAGACAGTCTCATAAAAAACAAAATCTAATGCACAAAGAATACAATAGTATTTAGTATAGCTTTGGTCATACTTATTTGTTCTTTCCAGAATCCTCTATAAAAGACAGAATCTTTTTAATTCTGTAGTAACAGCAGATTTACTTGATGGTCACATTACAATAAACCTTAACCAAATATTTTTTCTTTTGGATACTATCCCTTGGAAACTAAAACAATATCAATGAGCCATAAAATTCTTAGCATGCTGATCTAAATGCAAGGTAGGTAATGTCAGCCAACATAAATGCCTTACATGCTATCATGGAAAAAGTACTTATCTCTTGATAAAATAAAATATAATTTTTAACTTAAGAAATTATTTTTTGTGAAGAAGTCACTACATAACTTCCATTATTTAATTCAACCCACAAAGCTATGGTCTATAAAGTAATGGAAAATTAAGGAGTATCAAAGTAGTTTATTATTATTTTTATCACTATCCATCATTACCCTAAAAGTGGAAAGGGCCTCGTTTCCACACAATTCTGCACAACGTCCCAAGTTTTCCCTCTCTTTAGGTAAGCACCACTCATTTATATTCAATAGCTGCTTTTAAAGTGCAATGCTTTAAAGCTAGACGCACATTATGTTACATTTGGAAACTTGAGTGAAAGCTGGCATAAACAATGTGAATTCAGAAACATAAGACACCACCCGATGGACAAGCCTTCAAGCGACTAGAGCCAAAAATGAGAACTCATTATGTATCAACCCAAGACAAAATTAACTTGTAGGTCAAATTTGGGACTTGTACTGCCAGTATTTACTAAGCATGTTACAAACTTTAAAAACTAATATTCCCACAACCAAGTATAATTATACTTAGATACTTTTGTGGGCTATTTTTTTTTCCCCTAGAAGAGCCCTCCATGTGTACATTTTTCTAATTTATTAAATCCCTGATTCATATGTTTTTAACAATTTTCAAAAAATCAGGCACCTGGATAACAGAATATATTCATAGTATTGTTTCAAATATGAGCAAATTACATTGAAAGAACATATCATATTTTGTAACCCACTATGTCTATTTATGTATTCAGTTAGAACTTGACACTAGACCTGTTCTAGCTTCACATGCTTTTCTTTTTTCATTATGGAAAATTTGCTTTATATCTTTCCCACTAAAAAATATTTCAGAGTGGCTAGATTAATGATGGGAAACTACACACTGACTTGTTTTTTAGTAACTTGTGATACTATAATGTTATTACCATGTTTTATTATAATGTAGTTATATATAGCATGATAGTAGTTACATATATATAGCATGAAGAAATTCCAATCTGTACAAATTATCAGAGAAAAACATAAAGTAAGGCAAAATATCCTATACATTGATTAAAATAGTGATTGTTTACAGATCAATTAAAGTTAGCAATCTTATAAATATAAAAAAATTTATTAGCCTCTTATAATTTACCAATCTATACTCCACATTAAGAAATTATCATATTAGCATTATTTTTACTAGGCCATTTTAATTTCTGACTCTAAGTTTCTATTTATTTATACAATGCCATAGTAATTTAAATTTATCCTTACAAGATGACAGTAAGCAAAATGTTTCATGCATATAATTCCAGAGAATTCTATCTTTACAACCTGTATCAAGGAATTTTCAAAACCAACTCAAGAAAGAATGGCTTATAAAAATACACAAGGTAATTTTAAGATTCCACATGCCCCAGAAACACTTTTAAATTAACTTTTAGATAAAAAATCAAATACTGAATTACTATTTTAATTTTGGTTATCACAATTCAAGAATTGAATGTGAACTAAATTAGACTAAACAGAATTACTTATGTTAGGACTGACCAAAAGTCTAAGTTTGATCATGTCTGACATTCCACCACTCAATAAATTCCAATGGCTCCCTATTACCTCTAGAATTAGATACAAACTCATTCTTGACATTTAAAGCTCTTCACAACTTGGCTCCAATTTACCTTTCCAGTATTACAAAATATTATTCCCCCGGGCCTCAATTTCCTCATCTGTACTCTATAAGATTCAGCTGAATTGGCCTTCTTGCTATTCCTCAGGATATTCCAGCTCCTATCTCCATGTCTTTGTACTGGCTACTTCCTATAACTGGAAGGCACTACCTCCCTCAACTTCCTCTCTTAAAATCCCTAGTTTCCATTAAAGTTTAGCAGCAGTGGCACCTCCTCCATGAAGCCTCTGCTGATTCTGCCTTTACTAGTGCTTTCCTTCAAAAATTACCTTGTATTGTGCATGTATTCTGTATGTAAGTATGTATAAATGCATGCACAATATATACATGTCACTTCACTCAAAAGAACTTATGCTAATTTAAGCAAGGACTTTCATTTTTGCCTTTGTATCACCTGAACCTAGCACATAGTAGAGACTTAGTAAATACTTAACGATTGTTTGTCCAACCTGACTCAATTTTTGCTATAACCTATTCTTATCCTGAAAAGTAGGTTAATACAGGCATAACTCATTTTATTGTGCTTCATTTTATTACACTTCACAGATACTGTATTTTTTTACAAAGTGAAACTTTCGTCATGAAAGTCTATCAGTGCCATTTTTCCAACAGTATGTACTCACCTTGTGTCTGTCACATTTTGGTAATTCTCACAGTATTTCAAACTTTTTCATTATTATTATATCTGTTACAACGATCTGTGATCAGTAATCTTTGATGTAACTATTGTAACTGTTTCGGGGCACCATGAACTGTGCACACCCATACGATGGCGAACTTAGCTTATAATATATGTGTTCTGACTGTTCCACCAACTGGCTGTTCCCACATCTCTCTTCCTCTGCTCAGTCCTCCCTATTCACCGAAACATAACAATATTGAATTTAGGCCAATTAATAAGCCTATAATGGTATCTAAGAGTTCAAGTGAAAGAAAGAGTCAGACGTCTCTCACTTTAAATCAAAAGCTAGAAATGATTAAGTTTAGTGAGAAAGGCATGTCATAGGCCAAAATAGGTCACCAGCTAGGCCACCAGCACCCTGACCAGTCAGCAGCCATCAACATCAAGGCAACAGCCTCCACCAGCAAAAAGATTATGACTTGCTGAAGGCTCAGATGCAATAAAGCATTTTTTAAAGGCATGTTCATTGTTTTTTTAGACAGAACACTATTGTATACTTAATAGACTACAATAAATTGTTAAGCATCTTTTATATGCACTGGGAAACCAAAAAACTCAAATGACATGCTTTATTGTGAAATTCACTGTATTGCGGTGGTCTGGAACCAAATCTGCATTATCTCTGAGGTATGCCTGTGGTGAAGATTGGTAACTTTAAAAAAAATATTACTGAAAGATGGGTTACTAAAATAAAAAGGCTGAGAAGAAAAAGAAGGGAGAACTATAATTATTTAGTGGCCCCCACCTCAGTACTCTAGACATAAAGATAATGTGACAAAAACAACAAAATAGAAGAATATACAATGTTTTTGCCTTTCTTTGTATCCCTATAAATCAGCATTTGACTGACTATTGGCTAACTAAATGTTCAGTACAAGATACAAATGTAAAAAGAATCAGAGGGAGAAGTCAATGTAGATTGTCATCATGGAGAAAGTAAGACTTGACAAATGACTAGGTCATAAATAAGAAAGGCAAAGTTCACTCTAAGCAAAGGAAAACAAACTGTGCAAAGGTATGGAAAAAAAAGCAAGCAAAGTATCTGAAGGGAAGAGGGGGAAGAGGGAAGCACAAAGAGGTCAGATTGGAGAGGTGGATTTATTCGGGGAAATAGTGGTGTTACTATTAGGGCCACTGCAGTTAGTCGGTAAAATCATACAATGTCTTTAAAGCTAAATGGTGTGTAGACTTGACATAGTAAACAAAAAGAAGTCCTCTACAGGTTTCTGAACAGAGGAGTAACAGTAAAATTCTATGATGATGATTTCAAAAGCTAATGATGAAATATCCTTCCCACTCCTTGGCACAGAGATAATGGACTAGAGTAGAAATTCTTAAAGGGTTCCTGAATAGCTTTCAAGGGCAAGGAAAGTTTGTGAACTTGAATAGGGAAAGAAATTACATTTTTGTTTTCACAAACTTTGAACTGAAATGTAGCACTTCAATTTTTTAAAAACCTTATTCTGAGAAAGGGGCCTTAGGTCTCACCAGTCTGCCAAAACGGATTCATGACACACAAAAAAGTTAAGAACCCTACACTAGAAGTACAGAATGAGACATGTATTCTCAAGCATGGCCAGTGTGTCCATTTGCTTTGCTTACAAGTAAGGATTTAGCAGTTACTTCTAAATGAAAAAAAAAAAAAGTCAGTAAAAAAATTTCATGCACAGAAGAAAACAAAAAGTGCACAAGAGGATAAAAACAAATTGGATAATTTTTTACTATTTCATTAAACTTACATATATGGTTCTCTTTCTGAAAATCAGTTCTTATACAAATCATCTTTCCTGTTCTCTGTATAATGAAACATTTGTGTTTTCTGAAGACTAATAAATTAACAATTTTTTTAATTTAAAGATTCCATTATTTAAATAGGATTGAGGAAAGATTAATCTAGCAGTCTCACACTAAAGTAGAAGCAGCTAAGTAACACAAATGGAAATGGCTAAAACTGGATTCAAGAAGACTTGGGCTCAAATACAGTGTTGTTATGTGATCCTATACAAGTCATTTAATCTCTATCTGCCTCAGTTTCTCATCTGTGAAATGGGGGTCATAACAGTACCTACCTTCAAGAGTTGTTTTGAGGATCAAATGAGATATCTGTAAAGTGCTTTGCAGTCTATAAAGTGTTACATAAATATTACTGTTGTTATTATTAACATTCTGTTCTAATGCCTCATCATGGCACAGAGGTGACCCTTGGGGTCCTATTATGCCTGCACAACATAAACTCTGGAAATTCCTTCCAAGCTGAAAAATGTCCAGAGTACAAGCCTTGTGACAGATTTGTTACAAGATGCTTCAGTCATAGAGCAAATTTTAAAAGACTGAGGTATTAGGCACGCAATCTTATAGAAGGACTCACAGTGATGAAATCAAAGACCCAATGAAGCACTGAAATTAACTAGCAATAGTGCACAAGATGGATTAGAGGTAGGGAGGTCAGATCAGAGACAATTTTACTAATAGAGGTGAAGATAGCCAGTATTAGACTCTGAGTATGAATAAAGAAGAGGTGAATCAAAGACAGACTTGATAACTTAACACTGAACTTGTAAACCTAGGATTTTAAAGCATGAAAAGGATCTTAGAAATCTCTCAGTTCAACCCTCTCATTTAAATAATGAGAATAAACTACTTACCTAGAGTCTCAACGCAAAGTCAGGATTGGAATCCAGATCTCTGAATTCCAATCCAATGTTCCTTCTACCACATTGATTATATATGAAGTGAAAACAAGTTACATAAGTTTACAAAAACAAACTGAAAAGCAGAAAAGCAATGATAACGCCAACATTTCTCATCTATAAAACTGGAAAGAGAGTAGTGGCCTTGGAAGAAATTTTATTGTTTTCCAGTCATGTCTGACTCATGACCCCATTTATGAAGGGGTTTTCTTGGCAAAGATACTGTAACGGTTTGCCATTTCCTTCTCTGGCTCATTTTACAAATGAAGAACTGAGGCAAACAGGGTTAAGTGATTTGCCCAGGGTCACACAGCTAGTAAGTGTCTGAGGACAGATACTAACTCAGAAAGTTGAGTCTCTCAGGCCCAGCGCTCTATTCACTGTGCCACCTAGTTGAAAATAGGGTCCTTGGAACGGCAAACCAATCTAAAGAAAAATTGGACCTGAGTTCAAATTCTGCCTCTAACACTTTTTAATCTATATAACCCTGGGTAAAATACTTGTCTGTAGGCCTTAATTTCTTCATCTATAAAATGAAGGATCTCAAATAGATGGTCTCTAAAGTCCGTTTCAGCTCTAAGACCTGTGATTCTATGAGCATTATGTTAAATCTGAGGGGAAGATGAGACATACAAGGGGAGATAATCTCTAAAACATTACTTAAGGTTAAAAGACCGAAAAAGATTAGGGCCAGGTTATGAATGTTAAAAACAAAAGTTTCACATTTATTTATGTTTCTGAAACAATGAAGTACGCCTATTTTAACAGAGAAGAGCAGAAACTGTCATAAAAACAACCAAACATCTCTCCATACATTAACTAGTTCTAAAAATGGCCCTAGCAACAGAATTTTAAAATACACCACTCTAATCTAAGGCCCCTCACTCACCTTTGTACTTCAATGATTCTGTAATTAAACTAAACAATATTTTTTCATTTCTAATGTAATATTTTCAAAACACAAAGTACTAAGTGTAAAAACTGTCAACACAAGAATAAAAAGCCTTACATTTCAACTGAAAAGAAAGTTCAATTTTTAAACTTCTTCCCTATTATAAGAGGAAACGCCTCTATTAACATTAGAGAAGGTATTAAAAAACCTATCACATATAAATTATGGCTCAAAAATGTTGTATTAGAGGCAAACACAATGATGAATTATGAAAGAGGATAAAGAATTGAAGAGGGGGCAGCTAGGTGTTGCAGTGGGCAGAGCACCAGCCCTAAAGTCAAGAGGACCTGAGTTCAAATCGAACTCAGACCAAACATTTGACACTTACTAGCTGTGTGACCCTGGCCAAGTCATTTAACCCCAACTGCCTAAGCAAAAAAAAAAAAAAAAAAAGAAGAAGTGAAGAGTGGAAAGTGACCCTAGAAGAAGTCTAGTAAAACTTTTGACCAAATGCATGATTTCCTTCTATGCATCCAATAACAGATAACTGGTGCTACAGTCTTTGCTTGAGCATCTCCAGAAGAAAAGGTGGCTCACTATTACAAAAGATAAGCCATGTCATCCTTGGAAAGTTAAAGTTAAAATGAAAAAATAAAATAAATTCTGTTTTTATTTCCAGCTATGATGCTCTCAATTTCCTGCTGCTACAACATGCTTCCCTGGACTATGAATTTCTACTTTCTAGAATTTATCAGCTTAGATAATTAAATTTGTTATCTAAATGTGTTTGGGCCGTTGATGATAACTTGACTATAGCTTAGAATACAGTTTAAGGCTGAATATACAGAGCTGGGAATCATCCATATAGAGATGATACTTAAACTCATGGGAACCAACAAGATCATCAAATAAGATATACAGAACTGAGCTTTTGAACCTTTTATGTGTGTGTCTATATGTGTGTGTGTGTGTGTGTGTCTCTGGCAACTAGATAAAATCCATGGACTCCTCAAAATTATGTTTTTAAATACATAAAACACAAAGGATTACAAAGTAAATTAATTATATTGAAATATAGGTATCAAAAATATTGACACAAAGAGGGCTCCAGAAAAAATCCCAGAAATTAATCAATTCCTGCTTTTTCCTGATAAGAACTGGGGGGAGATCATACTTCAAAATAGCCAAGATTTCATCAACATAAATATTTCTTTCCACCAATGCAGATGATAACTTCTAGTGACAAGCCTCCCTATATTTAAGTGGGCTAGTTCTTGAATAACAAATATACAGTCCATCACTAGAACCACATTCAAAGCCTTTCAAGCTTAGGAGGACTTCCTAGGTTTTGTGTTTACTGATACAGTCTCCAAGAACCCAAGATCAGGCCACACCATAAATCATAGGAGTAGGGATTTTAATGAAGGAAAGGAGGGAACATCTATGTAAAAAGCAAAGTTACTAATTAAATCAATCAGTAGCCAACTCCCATGTTTTCTGCCTGAGTCTATCTTTGTAACATCTCTCATACACGCACCTTTCTTCTCCTCTGACACAGCCACCATCCTGGTACAGCCCCTTATCATTTCATGCCTGGTTCCATTTCCCTGCCTCAAGGTTGTACCTATTCTAACCCATCCCCCATTCAGCAATCAAATTGATCTTCATAAAGCACAAGTCTGACCTTGTTACCCTCTATTCAATAAACTCCAGTGACTCCCCACTATCCCCAGCATCATATACAAAATCCTCTGTTTGGCTTTTAAAAGCCCTTCAAACCTGGCCTCTTCCTATCTTTCCAATTTTCAACCATTTTATTCCCTCCATCTAATCTGCAATTCAGTGATATTGGCCTCAGCTTGCTCCTAACATAAAACACTCCATCTCCTGACAAAATTTTCACTGGCTATCTGTCACAGCTGGCATTCTCCTCCTTCCTCATCTCCATTCCCTGGTTTTCCTGGCTTCCTTCAAGTCTCAGCTAAAACCCCACCTTTTAAAAGAAGCCTTTCCCAGTCCCCCTTAATATTTTCTCTTTCCTTTGAAATTATCTCCAATTTATCCTGGACATATGTTGTTTGTACACAGTTGTTTGCATGTTGGATTCCCCCATCACACCATGGGCTCCTTCAAAGTAGCGAATGTTTCTGCCTTTCTTTTTATACCTAGCACTTAGCACAGTGCCTGGGACATAGTAAATGTTTAATAAATGCTTGCTAACTTTGCTTAACCAGTATACTATTAGAATTAGCTTGTGATGTCACATTTTAATTAAGTTGGTATCTAATATTAAAACAAAGGGTGGTAAACTCTGCTTCAAAGGACACACATAAAGAAGTTATTTCCAGACTTCCTTCTGATAACAAGAAATATATCTCAGGAGAACTACAGAGTCTCTGGAAAGTGTGGAGAAGGCACTGGGCCCAAAGAAACACATCCCACAGCAGAGGGCAAAAAAGGATGGTGGTGGGAGAATGAATCATAATCACAAGAAAGAACTATCACAGGAGAGATCCAATGACTCAAAGACTATTATTTATATTGAAAGTCAACTCTAACATTTCAAACATGGAATTATAGGCATGATTAAAATATAGAGAGGAACATACCTCTTTCACACTACTGATTTCCTATGAGTGGCAATTAACCAAGTTAATCTAAAAAGAATCAAGCTAGTCTAAAAAGAATATCAAGCTTGAAAAGGATGGAAGTGGTTGGTAATTGTAGCAATACTTGGAAGGTTGTTGGGCACTCAAGATATTAAGTGATTATAATTTTGAATTCTGACATACAACAGTAAGTGTGCAAAGTCCCACAATGTAAGGCTTGGGGTCCAAAGATAAATTAAGGTTCATATGACATTTGCCGAAGTTTTGGTGTCCACTTTGACATGATCTGTTTCCACAAAGAAACACTTTATAAATTTGCTCAGGCACTTGAGTAAAAAACAGTATACGGAGATAAAAAGCATCTGAGAAACACCATTACGTTTTATAAACAAACTTGAGAATTCCCAGTTCCAAAAGCTACTTGGCTCTCACAAATGGAACATAACTGTGCCAACTGCACCAATATTTCTTGGTAAACTGCTTCCAACTAGATAAAGAATGCTATTCTTTCAAATTAGACAGATGAACTCTTGAGAACCAGATGCACAGGACTACTCATTTCAGCCTCAAGATCTAAAGCCAGAAATGAAATCACAATCCTGATAATCAGTAAGTTTTCCCCCTTCCAAGAAAGAGAATGTGTGGCTCTGTCCATGTTGTCCTTCTTTTTCAAATACAATGTTCACTTAAGCACAGTAACAGTACCACTCTGTAATGGTCAACTATGATTGACTTAGCTTTCTCAGCAATACAATCCAAGACAATTCCAAAAGACTCATGATAGAAAATGCCATCCACATCCACAGAAAGAACTATGGGGGTCTGAATGAAGACCGAAGCATATGATTTTCTTTTTTTTTTGGAGGTGGGAGGCTGTGGTTTTTTCCTTCTGTTCGGTTTCTTCTTTCACAACATGACTAATGTGAGGGGGGAACCCAAATATAATGGTCACTACAATGAAATATGCGATTTAATCAATTCTGGCTATATACATGTGCCCTGTGGCTCAAAAGGTCAATGAGGAATAAGTTTACATTAAATATTCTCATTAAGTATGATGAAGTCACTTTCTAAAATATTCGATATCATTTGTAACTTGTCTTCTTCTTTAAAAAGAGGAATCCCATTCTTCACAACAGCATGCTAAGCTGACCAGCTATTGTTTCCCAGAAACTATTATTTCCTAGAAATCCTTTAATAGCACACTGTTTAAATGAATTCCTAAAGCATTTCTTCTGTCCTACATGCTAACGATCACAAAACTTTAGTTCACTGGACAACAGATGACTGGGAGTCCTGTTATCATTCATTCAACAAACACAACTATCCCAGAGAGGTTATATTACTGTATATTACTTCAGCATCAGTATACAATATTTCGGAATTTTGTTATCATTCTTATCCTCTTACTTCATATTCATTCATAATTGATATTTTTAAACTGTCCAAAAGCTAAGTGCAAAAATATATATATATATATATATATATATTCATATTTGATTGCTCAAGATCTCATCACTTGCTTAGACAATTAGGGTGCTGCCTCAAAAATCTTAAATTTGATTCAGTGTGATACAGTTTTGGCACCCAAATTAGTCAATTAGCTTCCCAAATGACACCACAAATTTTTTGATTCAAGTCTTTAATTCTATGCCAACTTTGATAACATGAAGACTCTCAGCACCAAGAGATACCATGGAACCTGCTGAAGTATACTAGGGATCAATAGCCCAGACACTTGGACTAGGCAGAGAAGAAGGCCTCTATTAATTTAACATGAACAGTTAGAGTCCAAAATAGGTCAGATAAAATGGAATGGAAACATATTGAGTAGGTACTTACTATGTGCAAGGCACAGTGGTGGGGATACAAATAGAAAATCAAGACAGTCACTGATCTCAAGAAACTCAAATTCTAATTGGGGAAGATAACACTTAAAGGAAGGTTTATGTTAATGTTCATTAGGCATGAAAAGTAGCAGGACAAATAGGAGGGTCCAAGGACCTTGAGAAGTAATGCCAGGGCAAATGGTTCCCTACCAAGAGGATAACGGGACCAAGACTTAGTATGGAGTAGATTATTACAAAGAGATCCTGTTACCATATGATCTAATGAGTTCAGGGAGGAAAAGGAGAAGGGCAAAAGTTAATGACTATATAGTAGGAAGATACAGTCAGCAGGATCCAAGGAAGCAAGGAGAATCAACAGTCTGAGACATAGCAAAGGTCAAAAAAAAGTCAGAAACCAAACAGAAAAAGGCAATAACCTGAGTCTGAGCATTAAGCCATAGAGTTCAGTGCTGCCACACTTTTGCCTTCGTTCTTCCTGATGATGCACAACTGTTCATCCCAACTGCCTCCTACACTGGCATGAATATTTTCTAATTTCTCTAAAAGACTATTTCTAAATCTAGCTAAGACCAAGATAATTCCCCCAAATCACCAGACAACCTAGGGACTTTAGGAAAACATCAAACTAAAATTCAATTAACATAACATAAACTAAGTAACTGCCTTCTGTTAATCATAAAATAATGACAGAAGTTTTTGGTGTCTGATAAGGAATACTGAAAACAAATAATTAGACTAAAAATTTTGACAGTGTCTCTGCAGCACTGGCCCAAGGAAAACGATCCTTTGATCCTAATGATAACCATCCAGACCAAAATATATTTATGACAGAGAAGGGCAGTTCACAAAATCACCATTGCTTTAATGAAATATGAACGATTTTTTTAATCCAAACAACCGTGTGCTAAAATGATCAGCCTTCACATTTAATTGTACTTATTTATATTTAATTCCTTTTCACTGGATCCCCTTTGAACAAGATTTTTCTGTTTCAAAAGTTCAATTACATTAGGAACCTAAAATATGGGACTTTACCAAAATTCCTAAGTAAAAGCTCATCAATATCTCTCATCATCTACCTCACTAAATATGCCTTAAACAATTACCTAAAAAGTAAAAGGCACAGAAAAACATTTACACCAAAGTCAGCCACGTACAAATAAGTGCTGCAAATCATCAACAAAAGTATAATCTGAAATCACATACTCATCTCTCTTAGTTTGGCTTAACAGAAAGAGCACTCGACTTGGAATCAGAGGAGACCTGCGTTCAAATTGCACCCCTGACACAGAACAGTAGTGCAAATTACTTAATCACTCTAAACCACAGTTACTTGTAACATCAGGATTTAACATCAGTGTAAAATCCATTTTACAAGATTAGCTTTTACCTTAAAGCTGAATGTTAGTCCTCATGTTATTGAGTCTGCTGATGAGCCTAACTCTCCCTCCATAATACTAATGCAAACCACACCCATACTCAGTATACTACTAGAATTATTCTAAAAGAAAATTGTCAAATTGAAGACACAAAATCCAATATAAAGAAACTAGCAGTTTCTGAAAGGATACACTGCAATTATGTTTTATTTGTGAATCTTGAATAAAATACATAAAACAAAAGCATTTTATGTGCTTTTCTAACAAGAATCCATTCTATCATATTTTAACTGTTCAAAAGATGAATAAAAATTCTTTAAGGCAATTTTCAAAATATAAAAGTCATAAATCTTTAGTTTTTTATTAAATTCAAACCCTCTAAGTGCCCTAAAATATTCAAAGCAAAGTAAACTGTATTTTATGAAAATGTTAAGTTGCTGCCATGATCCTAAGTGTTGAAAAATAATACTTTAGTCTACTTATCCACAAGAGGGGATTGAACTACATGACCTCTAAATTTCTCTTCAATCCTAAATCCTATAAGCCTAAGGCATATTAGTACACATTACACCAATTAAGTTGAGGTACATAAAAATATAATAGCTAGCATTTATGGAGAGCTTTAAGATTTGTAAAGTGCTTAACAAATATTATCTCATCTGATCCTCACAACAACCTAGGTATTATTATTATTGTTCCCATTTTACAGCTGAGGAAATTGAGACTGAGAGTGGTTAAGTGACTGAGGCCTCATTTGAATTCTAAGTCTTCGTGACTCCAGGTCCAACACACCATCCATGTAACCTCAACACTGATATAAGTCCTCCAAAATACTTAAGCGCCTTCATCACCATATTCAAGAGGCAAGAAATATGAGCATAGGTGGGATGTAAGAATTGGCATACTCTGGTGAATTTGGCTTCTTCCTCCTAAAAAAAGAATACAATTCCAAAAATCCACAGAAGCAGAGAAGGAAAACAGAAGCATGCAATATCAAATTAACTATCACAGTTGTGATTTTAAAGTTTTCCCATCAGAAACGAAATTGCCCTCCTTCCCCCAACTTCAGGAGCTGGCAGGATTAGCCCTTGAAGCAAGTGCTATAGCAAACCAGGCTGAGCTTCCTCCTGGAAAGACACTACTTCTGAACTGAATCATATCTGAAGCAAAAGTTGTTAACCTTAAGATAGGCTTACTCCATTTGAATAATCATTTGGGCTCTAAATCGAATCAAATTAGCCATATGCTTACCTATAATCTGGCTTTCCAAGTACCTTATTTTAAGCCACTATCTAGATTGTCTAAAATATAAATTCTTGGGGCAGCTAGGTGGCGCAGTGGCCATTGAAGTCAGGAGGACCTGAGTTCAAATCCAACCTCAGACCAAACACTTGACATTTATTAGCTGTGTGACCCTGGCCAAGTCACTTAACCCCAACTGCCTAATTAAAAAAAAAAAGACAAAAAATAAATAAATAAATAAAATATAAATTCTTACCAATGATTACAAACAATATCATCTCATAAAACAGAGAGAATCAATGTAGGATAAAACCAGTTTAAAAAAAGCTTGTCAAGACATCTAAGCAGTTATCCTAAGGACATTTAAGGATGAAAATGGAAGCAGGACAACAAACAGAATAAAGGTGGAAAGAGCCAGTAAAGACTACTATGATAAATCATTTTCACCATGAAAGAAACCCCCTTACTTGGATCTTAACAACACAATCCTGAATGTGCTTATACAGGAGGGTAAAATAGCAATAATGAGGACAAACATGGGGAAGTGGCCAGACTGGACCAAATGGAGATTTGTGCTGGAGGAGACAATTTGGAGAATACTAGAGAACGGATATCAAGGAAAAGACACAAATATCAAGGAGAAGATACAAAAGGCACAGAAAAAATTTTAGACTTTATTTATTAAAAACAAAAGAAGACAGCCAGTAAGTCAACTTCTACTGACCTATATAACTCAACTACACAACATCTTTATGCAATTCATCTATACATATACCATGGGCACCTTTGTTGAGGGTATTTACAGGAAACAAGTAGGCTTCTGCAAGTAATAATAAGCAATGTACCACTTCTATAGCATTTCATAATTGATAGAAAGAGGCAGAATATAAGATTTCAATGTGCTTATCATTTGTAGATTATGAAAAAGCATATGATTCAACAAGCAGCTCTTTTCCAACTATCTCCCCTCCATACATAAATAACATTCAAGAGTCTTTGAAAGACATAAGAAAAGTAATCATGTTCAAGGACCCTCATGGGAGTTTAAAACAGTAGGGGGAGTGGAGCTGGCCTCACCAAAGATGATTCCCACTGTGATGAAAGAAATTCGGCAGAATTCCAGTTGAGGCAGGTTTTTCTGTGGATGATGACATCCTCTAGATACTCCTATTGCCAGGTGACTTTCTATTGCCTGAATCAAGTCCTCAAATACTAAGAAGGCTCCTAGAAAAGATCTATAAGTACTCAAAAGAGTTTGACCTGAACATACACAAAGAAAATATCAAGAGGGATGAAGAATGCTTATCACTCATATTGAAACATGCATTTCTATGGAAATCCTACAGAGTTTGTCAATTAGTCTGTCTATTTGGGATAGATAGTACAAATAGACAAGCTGGGCCCAAAGTTTAAAAAGGATGAGAGTAGGTTAGATGGCCTTTGAGAAACTGCACCTTTAGTGGCTCCTAGTTTCCTCTAAAATCAATGTTTTTAAATATCAACACTCTTTGGATCTTGCTGTCTGGCAGTGAGACATGGAATAAAACAATTTCTGAAAAAGTGAAAATGAATGGCACTCAGAGAGCAATGGGAAGGTAAGAGATGTGTGTGAGCAGGCTGCAACCTATAACCACAGAGGACCTTCAAAGAAGAAAAGGAGTAAAACATGGTATCAAGGACATGTATGTTAAAAAGAGAAGATAAGCTGGTCCCCCAGCAAGGGAAGAAATCTAGGAAAAGACTCAAGCACGATGGGTGGACTTCCCTGGGAAAAATTTGTGGAAGGACATGCACAGGATGGACAAAGATGGGTGGGCTGCAATCTGCAGGCCTGGAGAGAACTCTCAAGATGAGATCACAGACGAATTTGAGTATCTGAGAGAGAACCAAGACTGTTACTGCAGGTGTGACCACCAGGGCTGAGCTACTCCAAAGTCAAAAGCCATTTTTGCATAATTTTCCCACTGTTAAATAACAGTCTCTCAAATCTAATTTTTCATTAGGAAGAGCAACTAAATAAGCTCCTAATTAAGTATAAAAGTTTCCATACAGTCTATTATTATAATATTTTGGTTTTAACATTTCACCTTGTCTAGCCCAAAAAAGAATGAAAATGAATAAAAAAAGTAAAAGTTAAGATAGTAAGAATAGCTAAAATGAAAACAAAAACTGCAAAATTCCTTCTATTTAATTTTGAATTGCCTGGAAGTGGAGAGGGTGAAGGGGAAAAATTATCAGCAGTTCATCCTACAAACCTAGATAATTCATGTTTGGCTACCATTGTCAGGATGTATTTTTCACATTTCTTTGGCATTTATTCTTTTAGGAATTGTTCTAGTATAATAATATTCAATATTCAGTGCACAGTTTGGCACTTCTTACAGTAAATGGGTCTTACCAAAAAACCACCTAGGGGCAGCTAGGTGGTGAAGTAGATTGAGCTCCAGCCTTCGAGTCAGGAGAACCTGAATTCAAATGTGACATCAGACACTTGACACTTACTAGCTGTGTGACCCTGGGCACGTCATTTAACCCTGATTGCCTCACCAAAAATAAAAAAAAACTACCTAGAAAATCTAAAAAGTAATTTAAAAAAAAATTTCTAAACTTACCAGTGAAAATTTTTTCACCTAAAAAACTTACCACTACAGTAATGTTAAACTCTATTAGCCTTGAATTACTACATTTTTATTAGCATTCTAATTTCTAGATAAAGAGATAGCCACAACAAACAGTTGAGACCAACTTTTTCATACTCATTCACAATCTGTAAATTTGATCTGTATTGTACGTTGGTTTAGTATGATGTACACAGGTATTTTTCCATAGTTGTGGTAATAGAAAGGTAGGAGAACAGCACTCTAATTCACTGGTGTTAAATTTTAGACTTGAAGTTACTAAATTATTTATACCCTTTAACCCAGAGATTCCAATACTGTTTACAGCCCAAGAAGATCAATGATAGCCATACAAGACCCACATATACAAAAATAGTTACAGCAGCATTTGTAAATAAATAAATAAAATATGGTAACAAATTATGTGCCTATAAAATTCTCGTTTTTGTAGTACTGAAATGCTTATTTTTGTTGGTGATTGTTAAGTTCATGCTAAAAAAATAAATTACCAAATTATGTGCCCATTCACTACAGAATGTTAAAACAATTTGTAGTACATGAATGTAACAGAATAACAGTACAGCATGATAACAATATGAAGATTTCATAGGAACATGAGAAAACCTGTGCAAAGAAAAACAAAATGAAGAAAGCAGACCCCAAAAACCAGTATCCACAATGATTATAATGTTCTAAATAGAGTCAGATACCAACAGTGGTATTAGTTGATTAAAGAACAATTCTTAGTTTCTAAGTTTTTAAAAGTGAAAAGTGACATGCACGACTGTTTTGGGAAAAAGTACACTGTGGGAGGTTTAAGTATTTACTAGATGGTGTTTGCAATAAAGCAAAATGTTATCAATAAAGTCATTATAAAACAAAAAATTTTAAAGCCTTAAGCTTTGAAAACTGCTGAGCAAATAAAATGCTACATTAAACCAACTTAGTCGCTTAAAATACTGTAGAAAATATTCATTATTAGCACAGGATCAGAACTTCGTAACCAAATTAAGTCAATACAATTTCCAGTACTTATTTTCTCAGCTGCCTAATGACTCAGTGAGGTTAGGTTGCAAGGACACAATGCTTGCATTAGTTAGCGTTGCTAGAACTTTACTAAGTAGACTATATTTCTTTTCTTAGAATTCTACACAGCTCATAGTTTAAAAAAAAAAAAAAGCTAAGTATAAAAGTTCTACCCAGAGTGTCCCTCTTTCATCTGCTTTCACTTCAGTATCTTCCCCCACTGCTTCCAGTTGCCTACACCCTTAACAGGTATGGAAACTTCCGGTAGACTCCAATTCTTCTTTTAATGCAGCCATCAAAACACAGCAAAAAGAGAGATTACTACCAAGATTCATTGTATTCTCAGGGTTAGCATTCCTAAATCTTATCCAAAGGAGTTAATCTCATTAAGGAAATCTTAACAAGAGCAAGAAATTAGCAAGAACTACAGTATTCAGTGAAATTTTAACATAGGAGAAATGTTTTTCACAAGCCAACAGCAAAGAAAATAAATGACAAAACAAAGTAAACTTTGAAATTTAAAAACTACAGTTCGGTTGTTTTTGCTGTTACCAGTGCCCCCCGCTGCTTATTTATGTCTCGAACCCAGGAAGATGATTCACAAAGATAAAGATCCAAGGATAATTCTGGTAACCTCCCCTCCTTGCCCCCTAGGATTCTAGGATCTTGTTTGGAACTGGGCAGAAGGTCACAAGATAAAACATAAGGAATTAATCTGTACACCAAAAAGTATCCCACTGCCCTGGCTAATTCAGGCTTCTGAAAGCAAAGAGAAGGGAAAGCCAAGATCCTAGACTAGAGATGGGGACCAGAAGGCATTAGGATAAAAGATCCAGAGTTGTTGAAACTGCCTGCTACTCTGAATGGGAGTGGAAACTCTAGTCTTCCCAGTTTCCCTTTATTTCTAAATCCTTAATCCAGAGGTGAAAATAAAGACTCCTCCCATTTTATTTCCATGAGCCAAAGGTACCGGTGGTGGGAATCCTGTCCAGTCACATCCAAAGATCTAGAAGGGCAATAGCTGAATGAGAACATCTCCGTATAAGAGCATTTAATCTAATTTCCTTTTCACTTTATTATATATACAACAAACTGTCCATGCTAAGTTTCAGAATGCAATTGTAAGTAAACAGAGGGAAGAGTCTATGCACAGGTTGGGGGCTCAAGCAGACAGTAGATTTTAATATTTTGAACATCCCATTGCATCTCCTAGATTAATTCAAACTACTGAATTAATCTGCTAACTATTAAGTTCATCAGAACTACTTTAGTTAGCTTGGGGATTTAGAATCCAGGTAGGGGTGGCAGGGAGCAGCTTAGGAGTTTTGCAGCTGAGTCTTCTGGTGGCTAGTAAGCATACTGCAGCCTCTCAGGATAGGGCTACCTTCTGCAGGGCCCCAGAAAGATTGATAAGCACCACCTAATAGGCACCTCAGTCTCCATTATCATAGAGTGTTATTTTTTCTTTCTTGTAGACTTGAGGAAAGCAACTCCAAAACCAAAAGGAGACACACAAAGGTCAATGTTACATTTTGTAATTTAGGCCAGTATTGATAAAAAAAAAACTTTCCCTTATCTTTGGGGCAGATAATTTCTCCCATTTTAATATTTCTAATAAATACTTATACATACTGTCCAAAAAGGCTTAGTGCAGTTCTAATTCATTAAAGTTTATCATCTGCTAATTATGACATTATGCTGATTAAGCTGTTGTTAAGCTGATTACACTGTAATTGTATGTTGATGAGGCTGTTAAGGCTTAAAATTGCACTAAGACTTCTGGGACACCTTGTATTTACAATATTATATATCAATTCACTTCTCCGTATCCTAGACTCTTGTTGGTGAGAAACTTCTGACCCCTGAGAAAAGGACACAAAAGGTTCCAGTCTCCACTCTTTATGCTTCAAAGTACTGTGGGTCAAAGTAATAGAAATGGAGGTGATGGTGATGGTGATGGTGATGGTGATGATGGTGATGGTGATGGTGATGGTGATGGTGATGGTGATGGTGATGGTGATGATGCTAATAATAATGATAACAGACACAGTAATAATAGCTAGAGTTAGATACTAACCTTGTGATTTCACTGGCACAGGGAATTTCCAGGTGAGGAAATTTCCTCTACCAAGGTTATTTCAGTACCTTCTCTGAAACTTACAGCCTTTGAAATTTGAAAATTCCCTAGAGAACTAAAAGGTTAAATGACTTTCTAGGATCCCAAAGCCAATAATGTTAGAGCTGAGACTTGAGTCTAGGTCTTCCCAGCCCAAAAGTCAGCTCTCTATCCACTACACCATGCTTCTTGTTAACAATTAACATTTATACAGCACGTTACACAGTTTGTAAAGCACTTCCCAAATATTATTTCATTTGATCCTCACAACTCTATGGAGTATGTACTGTTATTATCATCCCGATTTTATAAATAAAGGAAATGAGGCTGCCACACTTGCCTAGGATCACACACCTACTAAGTATCTGAGGCTGGACACAGGTCTTCCAAAATCCAAGTCCAGCTCTCTATCCACTACTCCATGTAGCCTTTGAGTCTACTGGGAGACATGGATTCAATACCTACCAGTGACACACACTAACTCTATGACCACGGTCTAATGACTTTACTCCTCAGTGCCCCAGAAAACTCCCTAAGACTAAGTTAGGGGGATGATTGCCTATCTACGTGGCAAACAGGAATTTCCACATTCTGAAGTTGCCTACATTGATGAAATCACAGGTCCCAACCAAAATATGCATCTAAAAATAGGAATAAAATCAGTACTAGCTGGTAAGGACATGTAAATCATTTGCTCTCAGACTCCAATCACCATTCACTCTGACTCCCAAGTCCAAAACACTCCTCCCTGGACATCACCTCCCTATTACTGTTGTGTCCTCTTATTAGAATGTAAGCTACTAAGGGCAAAGATTGTCTTGTTTCCTTGAATTTGTATGAGTAGCACTTAGTACACTGTGTGGCAAATAGTAATCACTTAACAGATGTTTTCATTCATTCCTTCATGTACATGTTATTCACACACACACCTCCCTAGAAGGTAAGCTCTTTGAAGGCAAAGATCATTGCTTTTTTTTTCCAATCCCTAGTGACTATCACAATGCCTGACATAAGTAGCTGTTTGCTAAACTGAATGGTAAATATTTTTAACTATTTTGGAAATGGAAAAAAAAAAAACAGAGATCTAGCAAGCTGCTTGCTCCATACTGCCAAGAACTATTTGCATAGCGTAAAAGACTGAAATGTGTCAGGCTAGAAAATGATGTGAGTGAGTCAAGGAGCAAGAATAAAAAATAACACTATGGTGTCTTGAAAAGCATACCAGACAGTCAGGAGACCTGGATTCAAATCCAGCCTTCAGCAATCATTTACTATGCAACACTGGGCACAAAAACTCTCTTAAGCCTGAGTTTCTTCATCTGTAAAATGGAAATGATAATTATTTGCACCTCTTACTTCCCAGGACTGTTACAAAGAAAATGCTTCATAAAGCTTAACACATATATTGCATTGATATAGTACTTTATTATGATAACAGATGACTAGCCCAACTACTGAAGTGGTAACAAAACAAAGTCAAGGAACCCAAACACTGCTGCTAGTGCACTGGAAGTTCCCTCTATGTTAGATTTACAGAGAAAAGACAAGGAAAAGAATTGCATAAGTAGACAAGTTGCAGTCTTTGCCAACTGAGTATGCACTGATATGGATAAGATCATGAATTCAGCAGAATTTTTTTTTAAAAAGCATCTGATTTAAGTATTCCAATATAACTGCCTCTTAACATTAAGTTTTAAATAAATGGAGTCTTCCTTAAAATAATAAGTAGCATCTACCTAAAACCTTCAGCAAGCATTTTATGTAATGGGGACAAGCTAGAAGCATTTCCAATAAGATCAGAGGTGAAACAAGCATGTCCGTTATCACCACTGTTGTTCAATATGGTACTGGAAACATTAGCTTTAGCAATAAGAGAAGAAAAAGAAATTGAAGGTATTAAAATAGGCAAACAAGAAACAAAGCTATCACTCTTTGCAGATGATATGATGATATACCTAGAGAATCAAGTAAAAAACTATTTGAAATAATAACTTTAGCAAAGTTGTAGGCTATAAAAAAATCCACACAAATCATCAGCATTTCTATACACTACCAACAAAGCCCAACAGCAAGAGATGGAGAAATTCCATTTAAAGTTCTGTGGACATTATAAAATATTCAGGAGTCTACCTACCAAAACAAGGCCAGGAACAATATGAACACAATTATAAAATATTTCACACAAATAAAGTCAGATCTAAGTAAGTGGAAAAATATCAGTTGTTCATGGGTAGGCCAAGCTAATACAATAAAAATGACAATTCTACCTAAGCTAATTTGCTTACTCAGTGCCATACCAATCAAACTACCAAAAAATTATTTTATAGAGCTGGAAAAAATAATAACAACATTCATTTGGAAGAACAAAAGGTCCAGAATATCAAGGAAACTAATGAAAAAAATGCAGGGGAAGGTGGCCTAGCCATTCCAGATCTTAAATTGCATTATAAAGCAGCAATCATCAAAACTACTTGGTACTGGCTAAGAAAGAGAGTAGTGGATCAGTGGAATAGGTTAGGTATGTAAGACACAGCAGTCAATGACTATACTAAGCTACTATTTGATAAACCCAAAGACCCCAGCTTCTGGGATAAGAACTCACTATTTGACAAAAACCGCTGGGAAAACTGGAAAAGAAACTAGCCCTAGACCAAAATCTCACACCATATGTGAAAATAAAGTCAAAATGGGTTCATGATTTAGATATAAAGGCTGATATGATAAGCAAACTAGGAGAGCAAGGAATAGTTTATCTGTCAGATTTATTGAGAACAGAAGAATTTATGACCAAACAAGAGATAGAGAACATTATGAAAAGCAAAATGGATAATTTTGATTACATTAAATTGAAAAGTTTTTGCATAAAGTCAATGCAATCAAGATTAGGAGGGAAGCAAAAAACTGGGAAAGAATTTTTACAACCAGTGTCTCTGATAAGGGCCTCATTTCTAAAACATACAGAGAACTAAGTCAAATTTATAAGAATACAAGTCATTCCCCAATTGATAAATGGTAAAAGGATATGAACAGACAATTCTCAAATGAAGAAATTAAAGCCATATGAAATTAGTCATATGAAAAAATGCTCTAAATCACTATTGATCAGAGAAATGCAAATCAAAATAACTCTGAAGTACCACATCACACCTATCAGATTGGCAAAGATGACAAAACAAGAAAATGATAAATGCTGGAGAAGATATGGGAAAATTGGAACACTAATACATTGTTGGTGAAGTTGTGAACAGATCCAAACATTTTGGAGAGCAATTTGGAACTATGCCTAAAGGGCTATAAAGATGTGCGTACCCTTTGACCCAGCAATACCACTTCTAGGGCTGTATTCCAAAGAGATCATAAAAAATGTGAAAAGGACCCACACGTACAAAAATATTTATAGCAGCTCTGTTTGCAGTGGCCAAGAATTGGAAATTGAGGGGATGCCCATCAATTAGGGATGGTTGAACAAATTGTGGTATATGAATGTAATGGAATACTATTGTACTATAAGAAATGATGAGCAGGTAGACTTCAGAAAAACCTGGAAAGACTTGTATGGAATGATGATGAGTAAAGTGAGCACAACCTGGAGAATGTTGTCCACAGTAACAGTCACGTTGTGCGATGACTAAATTTGATAGACTTAGCCCTTCTCAACAATGCAAGGATCTAAGACATCTCCAAAAGTCTCATGATGGAAAACGCTATCCACATCCAGAGAAAGAACTATGGAGTTTGAATGCAGATTGAAGCACACTATTTGCCATTTTTTTTCTTCTGTTTTGTTTCTTTTCCTCTTTCTTGTGCTTCCTCCTATTGGTTCTAATTCTTCCTTACAACATGACTAATGTGAAAATATATTTAATAGGAATATATACGTAAAGCCTATAACAGATTGCAGGCCGTCTCGGGGAGGGAAATGGGGAGGGAGGGGAAGAAAATTTAAAACTCAAAAGCTTATGGAAGTGATTGTTGATAAATCAAAATAAATTAATAAAAATTTAAAAAAAAATAAGTCTCCTCCAGTTCTTAAAAAAAATTACAAGTTTTACATGACTATGTGGAAATTATGTTTTACATTACTGCACATGTATAACCTATATCAGATTGCTTGGGGGGGGAGAAAAATTTGGAACTCAAAATCTTTCAAAAAATGAATGCTGAAAATTCTTTACATGTAATTGGAAAAAATAAAATACTATTAAAAATAAAGCAAAAAATTATATTTTAATTGCTTGAAATCAATTAGAGAGTCAGTGGACAAATACATAGTATCAAAAAAACAACTAAGAAATGTGTTCAAATGCCTCAATTTACACGTCAAGCACATTACAGGCTATATGAAGACCATCTCAATGAGTACCAGCCATATAATTAATGTCACTGGTATTACATTTTGGAACCCTTGGGAGAGTTATCAAATGGCAAAATCAGACTTATCATTAATGTCAGGTTTCCCCTATGGAACAGAAGGGTCAGAGATAGGCATAGAGACTAGGCCTGTGATTTCACTAATAAAAACACTTCCACATGAAAAACTCTATCAATGCAGGTCATCCCTTCTCTGAAACTTACACTCTTTGAGAGTTGCCTAGACCAATGGTAGATTAAGTAACTTGCCCAGAATCACACAGCCAATACCAGAGGTAAGACTTGAACCCGTGTCTTCCTGGTTTTGAGGCCAGCTCTCTCCCTATTCTACCACCCTGCCTCTCAACATATAAGAGAGAAAAAAATTTAGTTAGCTTATCACCTTATGACCTTTGTGGGTATGACACATATATAAATGGACCTGTGATCTCCTCAATTTGGGTAGCCTCCAACAACACAAATTGTAACTCCTCCTGTATGACTTTTGTCCATTACTTCACCCTAAGTTTACCACAGTTCACCCGACATGCTAAAGGCCTTCCTTGGGTTCTCCTAACAATTAACAGCACTATCACTGTCCACAAGTTATCCCTCGTTCTTGCCACATAACCAGCCTTTCTTCTTTGCCTATCATACAGCTCCTTGGTGACTTCCTTTCCTTCTCTTTTCATCTTCTACTCCTTTGTCAAAATCCCTTATTACTTAAAGCTTGCAGTCTACTCACACCTACAATATCCACTGACTATTTTCTGCATGATACTCATCTTTATTTCTTCAAAGGAAGTGCATTTCATGACACTGCCACATAGCAACATCAACATAATGTTAGTATTGAAAAGGTCTTTGCTTTTCTTGAAGCTTGGAGTCAGTGAAGGAGCTCTGTAATTTCCTGAAAGGTAGCTGGGCTGCTCTTCCATTCTTCTTCAGGCCCATCTCGTTGTCCACCTTTACTGTCTGTCCCAAATATACCAACTAATGGATAAACTTTATAAGTTGTACATCCAAATATGTGTCAAAATCCAAGCAAGAGATAGTCTTCATCTATGTGGACTTCCCTGTGTGGATAGACATGTCAAACTCTTTTGAGTGATTACAGATCTCTTCCAAGAGGCTCTGCAACGTGTTGAGGTTTTGATACAATCAGGATGATGTCATCCACAAATATTTGGAAGGCCCTCACCATTCCACTGGAAGTCTGTCTTTGACTTGGACTTTGAGCTAAATCTTTTCCATCAGAGTGAAGAATACTTTTTGTTCTCTTCTTCTGGGGCAGCCTGATGGTACAGTGGATAGAGCACTGGGCTTGGAATCAGGAAGACTCATCTTCATGAGTTCAAATCTGGCCTCGGACACTTAGCGGCTGTGTGACCCTGAAGAAATCACTTAATCCTGTTTGTCTCAGTACCTCATCTGTAAAATGAGCTGAAGAAGGAAATGGAAAACCACTCCAGTATCCTTGCCAAGAAAACCCCAAAATGGGGTCACAAAGAGTCAGACAGTACTTTACCTGATATTATTAGGTGATCATTAACCAAAGTTATTTGTTATGTTTTTTCAAGGAATGATATTGATACATGGAAGATACCTTGTTGGAAAAGAGAATTATAAGGCAATGTTTTGTTCTATCCAATCCATTTTTTTAACAATGAACAATAAACAAAATAGAAATATTGCCTACATCTTGATGCAAGTCATTGATAAAAATATTAAACAATACAAGGGTAAGCACAGATCCCTGATATATTCAACTTTAGACCTTTTGCTAAGTGTCATAGTAGATAGAGGCTGAGCATAAAATCAGAAAGACATGAGTTCAAATCTGGCCTCAGACACTTACTAGCTGTGTGACCCTGGGCAACTCACTTAACTGTTTGCCTCAGTTTCCTCAACCATAAAATGATGATGATGATAATAATACCTACCTCCCAGGGTTGTTGTGAGGATCAAATGAGATGTTTATAAAGTGATTTGCATAGTGCCTGGCACAGAGTAGGTGCTATATAATGCTTATTCCCTTCCCACTGCACACCTCCTGCCACACTGACACTGAACTTGGTCATCCAACTAGTTCTGAATTTGGTTCCCATTTTATTAACATCTCAGCCACTTCTGTCTTTTCCACAAGAATAGTATGAAAAATGCTATAAAAAGCCTTGCTAAAATATCAGTAAACTGCATAAATGGCATTCCCTTCATTTACTAGTTTGGCAATGTTATCAAAAAAGGAAATCAGTTTAGTCTGACATGACTTCCCAATGAAATCGTGCTTTCTTTTCTAGATGTTTGCTAACCATTCTTTAGTGATCAATTCTAGATTTTTCCCAGGAATCAAAGTCAAGCTCACTTGGCAATAGTTGGCAGATTCTGATCTATTCCCTTTTTCAAAATTAATACAACATGTGTGCTTCCCCAAACTTCTGGCCCTTCTCTAATGTCACTGCCAGTAGCTCAGCAACACTTGCCACTTATTTCTGATGTGATTCACCTAGGCCAGGTGATTTGACTTCCTCAAGGGCAACTGGGTGCCCTCCTGACTATCTCCTTACTGATCTTAGGCATCAGCGACCTGCTACTCACTTTTGTTCTGTCCTTTCCAGCGTAAGGGTCAGTCTCCTTTGCAGAGAAGAGAAACAAGAGGAACTTCGCATCTCTACCTTCTCTCTCATCAAGTATCATCATCCCACACAGACAGAGCAAAGTGGAGACGTTCTTTCCCAAGAGAGCTTTAAAATAATATTTGTTGTCCTTAGCATTCTTTGACAGTTTTAGATCATTCTGAGCTTCAGTATTCCTGACACCACCTTCACAAGACTATGCCACATTTTTATATTCATACTCTATTACTTGGTATTTTGTACAATGTTTATGAACATAAACTAGCTGATAAGTCCCTGAACATCCACAGAAGTTGCTTCAGACAAATCCCATTTTCCTCCTCACTGAAATTGTTCCCCTTTGTTGTCTTCAGAATTTCCTTCTTCAGCATCTTCCATCCCCCCTGGGCTGCCTTCCTGTGAAGGATTTTAGTCCGTGGGATCCTCCCTATCCTACCTATCCCTGACGGTTTTGAAATCTGCTCTTCAAAAATCTACAGGGCATGCCAGACGTCCAGATTTCCTTTCCACCTCTATCACAAACTCTAGAACAGAGTAGAGGAGCCACTTCTCCCCAAGTTTTCCATTATTTCTACCACATCCATCAGATCTTCCCTCATAGTGAGAATTAGACCTGAAACAGAATTTCTCCTAATTGGTTCCTGTACCTTTTGAAGGATGAAATTATCACTAAGACAATAAATTACAAGTTTCTCTGTTCTTGGCAAAGAGAGACCTTCGGTATATGTCTGGATATCTGAAGTAACTCAAAAAATTTCTTTTTAATCTTAATTTTAAATGACCTTGAAGAGGTTAGTTTCATAGAACAGAATCATAGAATGTTAGGGCTGGGAGAGATCATAGAGATCATAAGTCTAACCCTCTTATTTTACTAAGTAACTTAACCCAAAGTTACATAACACCTTAATGCAACACCAACTTCACAGGGTTTTGTGAGGATCAAAGGAAAATGTACGTTGATAGTGTTGTAAACCTTCAATCCCTTATGAATGTTAGCTGCCATTATAATTACTGCCAGAACCAGGACTAGTACCTGATTTCTGGTTCCCTGTACCATGTTCTTTCCACTTCACTTCACTGCCTCTTAATTTTAACTCATCTGAAATTATTGTTCTGAGTATGGCAATTGCCTCCTAAAGTAGATGCTAACAGATATGTGTAATCTATATTCTGTCTAGATAAGACACTATCATTTAAACACGAACTTTAATAGAAATTACATTTAAGTTCCCAAAAGTTAATTCAGAGGTTAATTCAAGTTAGGAAGAAAAAGTATTTTAAGAAATTACTATTTAAATTCTGATAAATCTTGAACTTTAGCTGCACAACTGGTTTTAGTCTATGTTTAACCACAGACTTTTGCATTATCACATCAACTTTAAAACTCAAAAAGTAAAATATTTTTCCAATCTTAGAAAATATTTTATCTTATTTAAAATACTTAGAATATATGTAAAGGATATTTGGTTTTCTTCTCTTGGACAAGTCACTGCTTCATGGATAATTGTGGCCCATTCAACAAGATACAATTGGGTACACAGTTATATACCATATACTGTACATAAGCAACAAGGTGGTAGTAGGCCTGGAGGCCAGAATGAGTTCAAATTCTACCTCAGATGCTTCTGGCTATGCTACCCTGGGCAAATCATTTAACCTTCTAGTATGATACAGAAAGCACTTACAAATGTGGTTGCCAGCGTAAGTGTTAGACTTGAAGTAAAGGTAATAAGTTCAAATCTTGCCTTGGGCACTAGTCATATGACTCTGCTCAAGACACTTGACCTCTTGGCTTCAGTTTCCCTATCTGTAAAATGGGGATAATAATAGTACCTACAGTAAAGGCGGTTGTGAGGATCAATGAGATAATCTATATAAAGCATTTTGTACATCTTAAAGGCACTATATGAATGCTATTATTATGCCACGGTTTAAGTTCGAAGCTAAATAAAATACATTTGTATAAAAGTATATGAGTTCTATTTAAGAATTTTGAAATATAATTCATATTAAGAATAGGTCGATTTTCAAGAGTTTAAAAGATACTGACCACTATAAAATTCAGATAGCATTATAAGATTTCAAGTGTTATTACCATTTTCCCTTTTCTTTAAAATACCATTTCACAAATTGCCAGCTCTAATTTTGTTTTGCAGTCATAGAGCATGACTGCAAAAATGTGTTTATCTCTTCAAATTAGTAAAAAAATAAAGCAGCAATAATCACACACATTCTCTCTCTTTCTCTGTCTCTCTCTCTCTCTCAATTCAAGTCTCAATAATTTAACAGGCACTGCACCATCTAGTGGAAATAGGGTGACCAAAAAGGGAAAATTCTCCCAACTGTGAAAAGAGCCCTATGGGGATTAAAAAAAAATAATATAGCATACACATAAATACCCATGTCTTCTCACTCTTCGATATTTCAGGGAACCGATTTATTTCTGCAATTAGCCAAGGTTAGAGAGTCCCTTTCTGAAATTTATCCCTTGGTGGTCATAATTTGCCAATAAATTACAATACATTGAAAGTGAAAGGCAAGACCATAAGCAAAAAAAGAAAAGCAGAGCTGTTCAGCCAAAGTTTGAGAAACACTGAAATTATATGCTTTACAAACTAGCTAAATAATTCTGTCAAGTCATACATGTGTTATGTACAGCAGGTATGTTTGCCAAGAAAACAAGGGATCATTTCATGGTTAGGATATTCAGCAATTCATAAAATTGATTGGGTTACTAAGGAGTAGTAAATTAAATTAACCTAATACGTCTCAAGAGTTTCTATAGTCTGATGTCAGTTTAAGCATCTATTTACATCTGCCTATCAGAATAGGTACTTGCATAAACCAGAATTAAATTCACTTACTTTTTAAAGGTGGAAATGCATAGTCAGTCTAAGGAGAAAACATTTTTGGTTATTTCCCCCCCCCATTATCCTAAATTTTTACAGACATTTTCAAAAGCAAGGTTTGCATTACAATCTTCCCACATTAGACTGTGAGCTCCAGGAGAGCAGGGACTGGTTTTTTGCCTTTCTTTATATCTTCAACACTTAGCACAGTGCCTGGCACATAGTAGGCACTTGAAAAATACTTGATGACTGAGTAAATCAAAGCCACACCACAGAACATTTCCATGTACACTTACAAAATATATGTTAACAAGTTTGAAACATGTCAAATTTAAAAACCAGGTTTTCATTTGAAGAAATTAACCTATTTATTTAATGGAACATTAACCTTTATGATAAAGCAAAGCCACACAGCTGTGAATCTGCTTTATAAGAAAGCTGGTATAGTTTACTGGACAACTCCTTTTCTTTGCTAGATGGCATAAATACATAACCACCACAACACTGAGTGGTACATTTGCCTCTACCTCATGTCTATCATAAATAAATACTTATTTCAGTCAGTCAAAGAGCATTTCTGAAGCATCTACTCTGTGCCAGGGACTGTTCTAAGGGCTGATATTCATAACAAGCATGAAGATGAACTGGGAACAGTTATGGAAACCTAGCCTTTTTGTTGTTGTTCAGAGTTTGTGTTAGTCATGTTCAACTCTCCTAACCTTTTTCAGAGGGTTGGGAGGGAGGTGGGTTGTTTCTTGGTAAAGATCCTGGAGTGGTTTGTCATTTCCTTCTCCAGCTCATTTACAGATGAGGAAACTGAGGCAAACAGGGTTAAGTGACTTGCCCAGGTTCACACAGCTAGTAAGTGTCTGAGGCTGGATTTAAACTCAGGAAGATGAATCTTCCAGACTCCAGGTCTGGCACTCTATCCACTTTGCCCCATCGCTGCCGAAAACCTAACCAAACTCATGGACTAAATCCATCCCACGCCCTGGATAGGAAATCAAGTTAGTCAAAGTAAAATCATCCACGGTTTTCAGTTTTCCTACCTACAAAATGAGTATAATATGTAATGACGTTGTTGTTGTTCAGTCATGCCCAACTCTTCCTGATTCTATTTAGGGTTTTCTTGGCAAAGATACTGAAGTGCTTTGCAATTTCCTTCTCCAGCTCATTTTACAAATAAGGAAACTGAGGTAAACAGGGTTAAGGGGCTTGCCCAGGGTCAAGCTAGCAAGTATCTGTGGTCGAATATGAACTCAGGTCTTCCTGAGTCCAGGCCCAGAGCTTTATCCACTGCACCACCTAGCTGCCCCATGTAATGATAGTAACTGACATTTATAGAGCTTTTGAGGCTTGCAAAACATTTTAAATCTATTACTTTTACTCGATCTTCACAAGAACCCTATGAGGAAAGTATTACAACAAGTATTAACATCCCCATTTTACAGATGAGAAAACTGACGCTAGGAAGTGTCTTCAGTGGGATCTGAACTCAGGTCTTAACCCAGAAGATTACTACAAAAACAAGGAATAAATTCAGCACAGAATTAACAACTCAATGAAAGTTCCTAAATATAATATTGAGCAATAAGATGTCTAACAGTGTTTTAGCAATCAGGAAAATATTCTCAGACTCATCAGCTTTTGAGTAAATTAGGGCAAAACATTTTCCTCTTAAGAGCTTCAATCTCTCCATCTGTAAAAATGGAGAACATAAATATGCCAGGAGAACTAGTGAAAAGTACAAAGTGCTTTGAATTCCTCAGATAAAGGAATATGATCACAAGTTACCTTTTTACAAATAAATCTAACCATTAGAACTACACTGAATCGGCTGGCAAGTACATACTATAATCCTGAAGCCTGGAAACCTTGTTTCTGAATGAAGGCTTTCTATCTGACTACTATTAAAAGGAATTACAACACAATCCTAGCCCCTAATCACCCAAAGACTAACTGAAAAAATCACCCCCCTCCAAAAGAACGACTTTACAATCCAGTTTTCTGTGTTTTAAGAGCCCAGTGAGGCCTATGGACCCCTTCTTAGATGAATGCTTTTAATAAAAAGGCATAAAATAAAATACGTGGGATTGCAAAGGAAACCCATTATGCAGAAACAGTTATTTTTAATTTTAAAAATAATTTTGAATTATTTTTAAAAGAACTTGATAATTTTAAGTTATTTCAAAAATTACTTTAAAATAATTTTCCAAAATAAATGGTTTAAAACAAGTTCACAGACGCCAGATTAAGAAGCCCCGACTGGGAGCCGCACGGATCAGGTCAAGGAGCACTTCTTGGGCACCTGCTATGTGCCAAGCACAGCGCAGACCACAGAATGCAGTAACATCCCCTCCAGATTTCCTCTTTTTACAGACCCGGGGCGTCCAAAGGCAGGGAAGGGATTGGCTGTGAGGGTCCCGGGCGCTTCCCGCGCCTCCCTCAAGTTTCCCACCTCAGCCTCGGGCGGGGTGAGTCACGCCGCCGGGTCGGTCCCCAGGTCAGCTGCAGGGGAGGAGGGGGGAGGAAAAGAAACAAAATACAAGAAAACGAGACCGAAAACAAGGTACACGTGGGGGGGCCCGAGGGAAGCCCCCTGCCCGGCTCGCGGCTCGGCCCCTCCTGCCTCCCTTCTCCCGCTGTCAAGCTCGGGGACGAGCACTTATGAGGCGCCTGCTGTGTGCGCGGCTCGGGCCGGCCAAGCGCGGGGGCTACAAAGGAAGTGAAGGTCGGCGCCGGCCGGCCGGCCGGCCGGCGGGGGGGGTCCGGCTCGTGTGCCCGCCCCCCCGGGCCCCGCCTCCCGCCAGGTGCCGCGGCCGGAGCCCGAGCCCGGGCCGAGGGCAGCCGCAGAGGCGGCTGGTGCGCGCCGGGACCTCCTTTACCTGCGGGGGCGACGGCGGCGGAGGCCTCGGGAGGCGCCGCCCGCTCCTCCGACCCCTGCTCCTCCGGCTCGGGCGCGGGAGTGAGTGAGGGCGAGGCGGCGGCGGTAGCAGCCGGGGAGCCGGGGGCCGCGGGCTCGCTCGCTCACATCGCCGAGCGCACACTCACTCACTAACTCACACAGACACACACACACACAAACACACGCGCTCGCGCGCGAGGCTACGGGGAGTCCGGCCCCCACCTCAGCTCCCTGGAGTCACCGCTGGGGCCCCCTCCCCTTGGGGGCGGGGTCACGGCGGGGAGGACCCTCATCGCCCCGCCCCGGCAGCCCCCCAGCGTGGGAAGGGCTTTCCCATTGGCACAGGCCGAGCGACGAGCTACCTGCTTCGCGTTCATTGGCCAGCGGGAGGAAGCTGCTCGCTACCCTAATTGGTCCTGGTCGCACCGGTGGTCGCCGCCCATAACCCGTCAATCAAGCGGCGCTCCGCCCCCTCTCAGCTCGTCTCCTCTCCCTCCCCTGGCCCTTATCCGCGCACACACCCCCTGCCTCCAGTCTTGTCAGGTCGCAGGTGGCTGCTCCAGCGTCCAAGAGAAACCGGCTAGGGGAAAGATTCTTATTACCTGACTCCTGATGCGAACTTATTATGCCTTGGTTCATTTTACACCTGCTCGACTCCTCACCTCCCTGTGAGCCTTGGTGACCCTGGAAAATAACCTCCATGCCAACCTTTCCCTAGAGCACCGAAAACCCTCGATTTGGGAGAAGAGAGGATGATTAGGGTAAAAAGTCCTGAACGGATGGAAAGTGTTGGCTACAGTGGATGAATGCAAACCTCTTGGTTATATGAGAATCTAATTTGGTGGAGAAAAAATTAAGGATGGTTACAGAAGAAAAGTATACAGTATAAGTATTCTCTATTATAAAAGTATGCGATGATTGCAGTCTCCACTTATTTTAAAAAGCTTTATAAATGCTAATGAGCTGCCCTACCCTTTCCAGGTGGACTGCTTTTTCCCTAAGTCATTAAATGTAGGTAGCACAGTACAATAAACAAAATTGTAAGGCAACTCCCTGATAAGAAGTATCAGGTTCAAGACAAAGCTAAAAGAAGAGGTGAGAGATTGAGAACAGTGTAGGGGAAAAACACACACACACACACACACACACATGTAACAGGAAAGAGCCTCAGAGAGCTCAAATGCCCCTTATTGCACAAATAGGGAAAGTGAACAATGACCATCAGGTCCAAGGTGTAACAATGGCGAGATTTGTTGGAATTTGGGAAAGGGGGAGGAGGGAATGGTGTGAAGAAGGAAAAACATTAATGACACCTAACGTATGGCAATTAACACAGCCTTCGGTGTCTCCTTCTAGTCGAATTTAGAAAAAGAGGGGCATCCTTCCTGGAGGATCAGCCCTATATTGAGGTTCAAGTCTAGCAATGGAGCATGCCGTGCAAATTAAGTCCCATCAAATTATCTTTTGTGTGAACTATAGAGCAATGGGCGAAATACAGAGTGACCACTCGGTAAAGGAAAAGGAAGCAAAATACCATGCCTAGCATGGGGACTTAGACACAGTAAGTGTTTAATATATATTTGTTGAATTGAATTGAATGGATGATGTAATAAGAGGCCCAAAATAAAGAAAAGACTAGATTCTCATTGGAATGGTTGGTAAAGGGGGGAAGAGGGAACCCTGATCTATTAGACCCTGGACCACTTCGGATGGGCCCTAAGGGGTCTGGTTCAGTAGTAAAGGACTCTTTGGCAACACCTTAGTCCCAAAGAAGGTAACAGAGGAAAGGGAATATGTTGGAAAAAAAAAAAAAAAGTAGTCTCTGAGCCAAGAAGAGATGCTCCCTCAACAGACTTTAAATAGAGAGACAACTTCTGCTCTCATGTTATTCTTACTTTCTCTGAAACTTGTGATGTAAAATTCTCTCTTTTAGGACTTTCCATGAGGGGGAAGAGGACCACCTCTCCCCCTTCCACTGTACCTGCATCGGTTGCTCCAGAAAGGATGGTAAGCTTGAACCCCCACGGTGCCTCTACGTTTCTTTTCCTAAACAAAGTAGACTGAATAGCAACCCTGAGAGATGGGCTTTTCGGGAGGGGCTATCTCAGGAGTTCCTGTGTTCTTCTTTTGAAGCCAGCTGCACTGCAAAAGGTGTCCCTTGCCCCTACTATAACACTTTCTAGGAAGATGATAACTACCCAAAACAACCTGAAGGAAGAGGAGGCCAAGCCTGGCCTGACTTGCCAGAAGACACACTTTGGCTGAGATCCTCAGATTGAGCAGAGCAGAGGTAAAAGTGGAATGAAAGCCTATCGATAAGTTCCACTAATGATTGAATAGTTAAGTCATCAACCTCCTAGGGGGAGTATAATAGGATCTATAGGTTACTGTTTGATAGTATTTGTCAAGGACACCAACGAGTCTTTTGTGTTTTAAGCATTTCTTTTGAATGTAAGAAATAAATAACTATCCCAGGGGTGGGGAACCTTCAGCCTCAGGGCCACCGTCCTCTAGGTCCTCAAGTGAGGCCCCTTGACTGAATCCAAACAGTGAAAGGGGGCCTTGTAGCCTCAGAGGCCAAAGGTTCCCTACCCCTGAACTGTCCTATACCTACCTGGTGATCTAAATTGTATACTTTTTTCATATCTATATTGTACACTTTTTACTCCCAGGAGCCAAACGTGAGTTTTAAATGATTTTTACTAGGTTAGAGCTCTGGTGTGGGGATGTAAAAGAACAAGAGAATGAGTGAAAAAAAACTGACTTCTTCAAGGAGAAGCTCTTCAAGGGCAGAGGCCAACCCATACCGAAGCCCAGAATGAGGAACCCTGTAGTGGGAGAGAATGAACACTCCAGCCCCACTTCAGTTTAGCTGGTCTGTAGTTACACTATTGTTCCTCAATAAGTTAAAGACACATTAGGTGGAAATGCATAAAGTTCATTAAAATGTCAGGACTTATAAGAAATTACTGCCCTAAATGATGATCAAGTCACATAAATTTAAAATATCTACAAGTGTTTCTGGCAAGCAAATTACATTTCAGATCTAGCCAGTTTTGCTTAAGTTGGACAGAGGGATACAGAAAACAATGTAGGGAGACTAGGAAGTAGCATACTGGGATGCCTGAAATTCTCCCATTAGTGTTTAGTTTCTTTAGGTTGATTCCCTGTCTGGGCTTGCTCTTTTAGTGTGAAAATATTGCTGGTGGGGGTAACATATTAAGTCCCTAATGCCTTTGCAACGAATGAATGTATTAAGATCTTTTTTCTCTAGGAAACTTTGAAAGCCCACGATGCCTAGGGGAAGAAACTAAAAAGTGAAGGCTGAAGCATGGAAAATCAGTATATTATTTCCTCTCATCTAGCAACAGCCCTAAATTCTCAAGTGAAAGTCAGATAAAAGTCTGAACACTTATCTCATTCATTCCTTTAACATAAGACCAAGAAGAAGTTCATACAACCAGTGGGGGGTAATCATTAATTGATGATGGTCATAATGATGATGATAAGCATGCTTCCAGTGGTTGAAAATGGGCTGTGTTATCCCTATTTGATCAAGATTATCAAAGGGTTGAAGGAAACTCATGCATTCAGACCCTGAGTCCTGAATTGGTTTGTCTGAGATCATTGTAGCATTGTTATTAGGTCCAGTGAACTTTCACAATTTTTATATATAAAACATTAAGTACCCACACATGCATGGCTATGTGCTGGATGGGCTATTTTCTGACTTCCTAGCTTCCATTATACTATAATTACAATTATGATGGAAAATAACCAGAAGGTAACTGAGGGCGACCGTCAGTCATCCCTTACTTTCCAGTTGAATGAACTAAGTCACACGTATTTCATTAAGGTTTCTCCTCAAGTCTCTTCTTTAAATACACACACACACACACACACACACACACACACACACACACACACACACACACACACACACACACACCCCCCCTACCCA